>NC_031977.2:38136757-38439296 GCF_001858045.2 Oreochromis niloticus
TGGGCTTAACTGTATATGTGTGTGTGTGTGTGTGATCTTTGTTTTCTCCAATTCACCAGGTCTGTAAAGTTCAGTATGACTGTGGTACATGATACAAAAGAATAAATACAGAAGAATAACAACTTTATGTGAATAACTTTACTCTTCTTAAAAATAACTCATAAAACAAGTAAATGTACAAATGTGTACAACTTAGAGACTTCCTCAGTAAGTTTACACTCTTTTGGAGTGATTTTAATTGTGTGTTAAAGAAGAAAGAGATTAGAGGATGCAGAGTCCATCACTGAGGCAGTCTCTCCTGCATGAAGTCCAGGTGCTGGTTTTCCAGTGTGTGCATCTGATGGCCCAAAGCTGACTCAGAGCTGTAACACCATCAATGGCTGCAGTATGGAACAGATGTGGGTGTGTCCTCATCTCCCAGAGGAGTCCAAATCGTCATCAAACAGCCCTACAGACACAAAAACATGTGAAAATATAAACAACCAGACTATCAGCAGTGATTTAAGTACTTTAAGACCTCTGTGAAAATCATTTACAGTATATATCACAGAATTTAAGGCCTTTATAATCACAGAGCATACAGAGAAAAGTACTAAACTGAATCAATTTCAGCTTTCATTTTTCATGATGTATATTGTATTAATAATTAAATTTCATTATCTGTATCTTTACCACACATTTGCCACACAGGTGTAGATACTATAGGTTCAGTGAATGCTTCATTTGCACTGATTAGAATATACTGGACATTCAAAGCTAAGATTCAGCGCACTGTGTTAGAGGCTGGGATTTGATGAATTCATCATATATACAACCTTTGATCATCATTTATGTCCAGTTGAGAATGAATCTGTGCACTCACATATTAAATGAACTGAAATCAGTAGTGTGATCTCCAGTCTTGATATAAGGAATGAGAGAACTGACAGCTGTTATTTTAATCAGCCTGTCTCAGTTGTTTTTAACTCTAAGTACCATAGAGTAATGTGGTAACATCTGGACTGACGAGTTTACTGTCAGCATTGTAATCGCTATTTTAAAGGCTGTAGGTTGCAGCCATTGCTCTAACACTGTATAAATGTAACGGGCCTCAGTGCTGGTTCTAACAGTCTGAGCTGCTTCCAGCTTTATTTGTGAAGAGCACAGCAGCTTACAAAACACGTAGCGAGCTCGTACAGCTGCGACGTAAAACTTTCATTAGCTAAGATGATCTTAAAATAACGGGGCTACGTGCGGTGATGCTAGCGTTAGCCACGTTAGCACCTTACCTTCAACAGGTGGTCAGACTGTGTAGACAGGCACTCAGTCAGAGGTTGGCTCTCCGTTTCGCTGCAGGGTCCCTTCATTCTTCACATATCCGTGTCGAGCCGAGTGTAAATCCCGACGCTGAACGGCCTTTGTACAAGCACACAGGCTTCGTAGCAGGGCGAAGCTATGAGCTAGAAAAATCCAGCCTGGCAGACAGCCTGTGTCTGACCAACCAATCAGAGAGCTCCTTACATCCCACGGTGTGGCTAATTTGAATAGCCTCCAGCAAGTTGTTAATCGAAGAGCTAATCCAGCAGCTAATCCAGGAGCTAATCCAGCAGCTAATCCCGGAGCGAACAGGAAA
The DNA here is from genome assembly GCF_001858045.2 of Oreochromis niloticus. NCBI lineage: Eukaryota > Metazoa > Chordata > Actinopteri > Cichliformes > Cichlidae > Oreochromis > Oreochromis niloticus. The sequence goes on from NC_031977.2 coordinate 38,138,370, forward strand.
GGGAAATGGATTTTGAACTGCAGTTTATTAAATTGCAAGTGGAAAAAGGATTTTGAACTGCAGTTTATTAAATTGCAGGTGGAAAAGGATTTTGAACTGCAGTTTATTAAATTGCAGGTGGAAAAGGATTTTGACCTCAAACCGAGCAGTTTATTAAATTGCAAGTGGAAAAAGGATTTTGAACTGCAGTTTATTAAATTGCAAGTGGAAAAAGGATTTTGAACTGCAGTTTATTAAATTGCAGGTGGAAAAAGGATTTTGAACTGCAGTTTATTAAATTGCAAGTGGAAAAAGGATTTTGAACTGCAGTTTATTAAAGTGCAATTGAAAAAAGGATTTTAAAATGCAGTTTATTAAAGTGCAATTGGAAAAAGGATTTTGAAATGCAATTGGAAAAAGGATTTTGAAATGCAGTTTATTAAATTGGAATTCAAAAATGAATTTACAATTGCAGAATTAATTCTACAATTCATTATTAAAGCACAGAGATTTTTATTTCGATGCGCGTGGCTCTTGTGGTCCTCCATAACCACACAGCCAACAGCCACTTCCTGTTAAAGGCACGGACAGTGGACGTCCATGTTTAACATGAACTCATCGCTGCAGCACGACGGTGATCCTCACACTGATGTTTAGTTTCAGTGTCCTTATTTTCCTCTGAGCTATCGATGTCTGTCAGCCACAACCAACCAACCAGATGACATCACGTCCTGTGCTGACAGAGGATGGCGCTAATCATGTTTTTAAAACTTTAAGCTCTTCATTTTTTAAACCCAGCTTCACAGTTACGTCTGTGTGAGTCTGAGTGTCACACATGGTCCACAGACACGATCCAGAATCTGGATTTTATACACATGAAACTCATCTTTATGTCTCTGATGACACTCCTGTGCGGCTCTACTTCCTGCGTGTGAGCTGGGTGTGTTTCCACACACTGCAGTCTGAGGAGCATCAGTGAGACCTTCAGCAGAACATCAATGAATCCTCATTTCAGCCGTCCCCGCACACCATCGCACCACATTCTCTCTCCAGATTTCCTCCTTGATGGGAGGCGGGACTTTTGAACCCGCCACCCCGCCTGTGAGGTCTGCTGCTGACATTCAGCCTCACCCTTCTTCTGTTTTCCTTCTTTATCTTTGAGCTGATAAAGTAAAGCAAACATGCTCATAGCAACATGACGGCCTGTTTGGAAATGAGCTCAGTGAAAGAAAATAAATCCAGCCGCAGAGCTGTAAGCTCCTTACGGCGCTGCTACAACAGCTCCACTGCTTCCTGTAAAGCAGCTGAAAGCGTCCTCAGCAGCTCCTGTTTGTAACAAAGCAGCTGATCCACACACAGGTATCAGTGTCACACTGCAGCTCAAATCACACACATTTCACAGGAAGCTCTGAACTGTATTTTGTTCCTCAGGAGACAAAATCACAAGCGGTGGTTCATCCTGCACAGCCTGTCAAATACAGTCTGACCACAGTCAGCTGATAGAGAACACACACACACACACACACACACACACACACACACACACACACACACACACACTCTCTGTTCTTCATTTCTCGCCATCTGCTCACAACAACAGACAGCATGGTGTCCAACACGAGTGTGTGTGTTAATCTGTAGCCACAGCAACACCTGCAGTCTGATGCTAACGACCTCGCCGTCCTGAAGCCGGGCAGGAAGCCTCCAAACAGGAAGCACTCTCACTGCTTCCTGCTGGTTTTATTCTCGTCACCGGCTCGTCACGTCAAGAGCTGCTGCTCATCCCTACCGAAGGGACCCCAGAAGGAAAACCCTGGAAAAGTGACTCCAAAGATAATCTCAACCACAGATTTTAAAAAAACCTAACTCAGGTGGAACCATGAGGAACACCGAGACGAGCAAAAAGCTCTGAGAATAAAATACAGTAAAAACTAAATGAACTAAATGAAGACTTGAGTAAAACACGATAAACCCCAAGAAATGGATTTAAACACATTTAAAGAAGGAGAAGCTGCGATCAGCCACTCAGGAGGAGGAGCCACCCCGATCAGACTGTATTTAAAAGATGGCTGTGCCCTCTCTGATGTACTGCCAAACGACTCCCCCTCTGCTGGGCACTGAGAAAACTGCAGGTTCACATTATCAGACCCTGAAGCTGCTTTCATTGTGATTACGGTCTGTGGATCCAGGAAAAACACCATGAGTCATGATTCAGGGAAACTGTGTGTGTGTGTGTGTGTGTGTGTGTGTGTGTGTGTGTGAGAGAGAGAGTGATTCATTCAGACTCTGGACGACTCAGTGGAAACTTCTCACAGAAAGGACTGGTTTCATTTTTTTTTTTTTTTTTTTATCTGATTTTTTTCAAAAAGCAGAAACGTCAACGTGTTTTACTGTAACACACACACACACACACACACACACACACACACACACACACACCTGGTTTGCTATTTTGGTGGGGACATCCTATCGACATAATGCTTTTCCTAGCCCCTTACTCTAACCATAACCCACAACTGTAACCCTGACACTAAAACCACATTTTGAGTGTGAAAAATGCCTTCAACCCCGTGGGGACCTGGATTTTGGTCCCCACCAAGATAGTAAGAACCTGTACACGTACACACACACACACACACACACACACACACACACACACACACACACACACACACACACGGCGAGTACTCAGCAGTGCCTTGAGCTCAGGTAAGACAGCACAGGTGTGTCCAAACATGGACATGAACTAAGTGAACTGAGAGCTTCAGCCTTGGGGTTACTGTTCTATGCAGACGATACACAGCTGTACGTGTCACTTCCTGTGATGATCTAACCTGTGTTCACAGTTTCTACTCCAAACTGACTCAGAGACACCGGTCCATGCTTTCAGTTAGATTATTGTAACGCTCGATTTGCAGGACGTGACCACTGACATGTGACCACGTGACCCCGGGACTGAAGTCACGCCATTGGCTCCCAGTTTAAGACAGAATCACCGTTAGAATCCTTCTGTTAGTTCACCTCTCTGACCTCGTCACGCCTCTCAGCTGCACACCGTTTCCTCTCTGTCAAGTTTTATTTGCAGCTTTCAGCTAAACCCACGCAGGTTTTTATGTTTGTGTCCTCAGTGTTCAGCATATTCAATATTAATGTTATCAAATGTACTCTATGCATAAAACTGTCATAGTGACACCAGATATCCTAAACAGGAGCTGTTAAAACTTTCCTTTCATGGTTAAGGAGGTTTTCCGCCCTCACACAAACTTCTGCACTGTGGTCTGACTGCCTGACTCGCTGCTCTGAAACCACATCACAGAACAGGAAATCACAAAACTGATTAGTATCAGATTCATGTGCAGAAACCTCAAACCGAGCAAAGAAGAGTTTCCTGTCTTCCTGTTTCCTGGATGTCAGCTCCCAGGGGTTTCAACAAGTTAGCTTAGACCATTGTTCATGTTCACACAGGCTAACACAGAAAGACTCACAAATACGGGAAGAAATGGAAATGATCCGCCTGCAGATTGGTAGATATAACTATGATGAACAAAAACTGCACTTTCAGGCTGAGGATGGAAACGCTGCACTGGTCTCAGCACGCTAGTTATTCAGCTCCGCTCAGCCAGAACCAGAACCAGGCGCTGAACAGGAAGGAACCACGCGGTTTGGTCACCTGCTAGCTCAGTGTGGCTGTTCTCACAGCTGTTTCAATAAAGTTTCCAGAAAGAAAAGGCAGCTGTGACTGAAGCACGCCTGAAAACTGAAACCCACAGCTCTGTAAACTAAGCACCACTTCCTCCTGGGAAATCCCAGCAGGCGTTCCCTGGCCGGGGCAGGAGTAAAATCTGTCCAGCAGTTACGTGTTGACCCAGAGTCTCCTTTCAATTCAATGTACCGGGAAAAAGGAGGCGCTGAGGAAACGTCCTCGCCACCTGAACTGAGTCGTTTCAAACGAAGGAGCAGCGGCTGTACTCCAAGATCCCTCCAGAGGTCTGAGTGCTCACGCTCCACTTTCCCCTCACCTAGGAATAAGATCCCAGGACACCTGAACTCCCTGCTCGAGGCCGCCTCTGTCCTCCGGCCCAGAGGAGCCGCAGAGCACAGGACGCCATTCTCAGTCCCTGGTGGGCGGAGTCAGGAGGAAGACAGACCAAAGTTCAGCTCCGAGAAGGTCTGAGAGGATCTATGAGCAGGTCCAGGTCACTAAATGATCTGGTGCTGGTTTGGATCGCTCTGTGCAAAAGTCCTGAGCCTCAGCTTCACCAGTCTAAAGCTCTCGGGTACTTGGACACCTGAGCAACAGTTATATTAAATGGCTTTAAACAGCTGTTCATCAGGGTTATAGAGAAGCGCTGCATCAGACACAGGTTTACGGACGACAGTCATCATCATTTGTCCTGCCATTCATCCTCATTTCCTGTCTGAGCCCCGCCCCCATACTCTTTCGTCTAATTGGCTGACTTTAGGAAGCTGCAGAGGGGCCCGACCCAGTGCTTTACCCTACTTTTGCACATGCGCCCGTCACTTTGTGAAACTCTGACCACATTTAACATGAAACCTTAGAGCTAACTATTAGCGATGGAACCTCAGCGTGCTGCATAAACTCCTACCTGTGCGCTCACCTGCGTGCTCACAGAGGGAGGCAGGAGCCAGAGTCCTCTCACTCCGATGAAGATTAAACTTGGACACATTTATAGGAACATTTCACAGATTTTTGCTGGCAGTGACCGTCAGAGCAGCTGAGGGTGGACTACACCTCCCATGATACCCCGGGTCAGTGTCCCTCACAGGGCCCGATAAACCTCCCACTCAGCGTGCTCTTCCTCACCCCTCTCACCTCTGCAGTGACCGTTTCCAATGAGCAGCAGGAGGAAGAGGAGCCAGCTGATGCCCAGCAGCTCCACTATCCCTCCCATCTTCATCCTCCTCTTCCTCCTTTTCTTCTTCTTCTCTCCTGAATTAAAGTCCCTCCTCTCCCTCCGTGTTACTGCAGTCTGTGCTCTCTCTGTCTCCCCCCGCGGAGCTTCATGTTCAGCACCCAGAGCAGCTTTTCTTCCTCGGCCGGGCCATGGCAGCCTGTCCCGGCTCTACACCGTCCGCGAGCTTCCCGCCCGGACCCCAAAATGTCCCAGAGGTCAAAGGTCAGCGCCGAGTGTGTGGGTGTTTGCTCTGAGGAGTCCCGTCCGAGCTGAAGCGCGTCCTCTCCGCGCGCGGCTGATATTTCTCTCCTTGGAAACTCGACTGAAGATGAAGCAAGCTGGCGGAAACAGCCGCAGCTTCCTGTGCGGTTCTTCAAAATAAGAGCACCCAAGACCAATCATCTCGAGAGGAACAAAACTAAAATCATAAAATTAAAATCAACAAGTCTGTCTTAATAATGTTCCAGTAAACACGAATATCAATGAATATAAAAAGATTTTAAAAATTATTTAAAAAATTGATTTGATTACTGGATGTGGACCTCACACAAATTACCAGAAGTGCACAAAAGTCCGTTCCTGTAAGGTCAAAGGTCGCATCAGTAGACTTTAGTGGATTATAATGAACACAGAAGGGCACAGTCTCTGACACAGGAGTGCGTTTGCATTTTTATTTGATTTGATTCATTCCTGTAGGCAGAGGTATGACATTTGGTCCACATCAATGAAAATTACAACCGGTACCACACACTCTGAGCTGAGCGTAAAGAGGAAGGACAGACTGCAGTAATAGGAAGTTTGATGAAACACTGCAGGATGATCCCTTTAAGGACCGTTTCAGCTTCCTGTGATCCCGCCAGGATCACCTGGCAGGTGCTCAGTCTAAACTCTGAGCAGTCGAGCTGAAATCACTCCATTCACATCGATGTCATTAACTAAAAAACAAAAACGCATTGAAGATGGTCTCATTAGTACTATATAGTGTTTAGATGACTGTTTTGTGTTTGTTACTCTCATGTGAACTCCAAGATCTGAGGAGTTTTTATTGGTTATTAAATAAATTAATATTTTCATGTCAGGACTTTAAACAAAATAAATAATCAGCAAATCAAGAAAATACTAGAATTAATTTCTAAATAAAACCATAATTAAATTCTGTTTTAGTCACAGCAAATACAAATTCATGATCACAGGAGCTGCTTCACTCCACAGAGTACTTTGAATAAAGGTGACACTTCGCTATCTCACCTAAAATACAAATAAGTAAATTAAAACAACGTTCAGCACGATGCTTTCCTCTCAGCCCAGGCTTTTATTTTGAAGTCAAAGCAGCTCACGCAGAGGTCAATGGACGCTTTCAGTTCACGTGACAAAACTAATATGCCGTCAAAGTGGGCACGCGCAGATTCTTACGGCGAGCACAGTGACGTATTCAGAGTTTGTGTAAAAGCTTTAAACTTTAAAAGCAGACGTGCGTCACGTGACAGGAATAAAAACGTCATATTCTTATTAAACTAAGAAAACCGCTTCTCTGAAACTCACCTGAGCTCAGGTGTCGTTCACAGACGTAAACAGCATAGTCACGTGATTTATCAGAACGCAGCTTCAGTCAGCCCGACTCTTCAGGGAGTAAACTGACCAATGCGGCGCTGACTTTGAATACGGTGTTGTGCCAAAAACTGATTGCTGCCATATGCTATAAATAACTTGTTGGTCTATAAAATGTCAAACATGTTAAATGTTAACTTTACATTTTTTTGGCAGTGCCTTTTATATCTCCTTTATTTATCCAGTTAAAAAAAGTCAGAAATTGCAACAAATATAACAACAGTTCTGTAAACATATTTTATGTGGGAAAAAAAGTTATAATGAAAGTACAGTAACACAGGAGGTTTATAATCCCTTTATAAAGCCTGTTCACCGAAGTCTGTTTATGTAAAGATATTACTCACACTAGAAACATTGGAAATCAGTTTTTGGCACAACACCAGCTCAGAGAGTCCAGGCAGGGTGGAGGTGACAGGAGGACAGCAAGCTGGAGGTCCACATGGTTTGCACATGTGCAGAAGAGGGAGAGTGATGATGATGATGATGAAGGTGGAGGTGTTGGGGAGAGGCGATGGAGGCAGAATCTCCTGCAACAGCTCACACTGAATGAATCATGTGACCTCCACTTAAAAGTGTCACATGACTGCAGGTGGAAGTTGTTCTCAACCAATCAGGGTAACAAACCCGCTCGGACCCGTGCTGGAATAACCTAGTACTTTAATGACAGTATTTATACTTTATCATAGTACTTGTGTACTCGTGCCATTACCTGATGCTGTCCCCCTCTACATTTATGACATCACGCGTCACATATTTTAGAAACCTGTCAAACACGCGTTTCAAATTATATTTTTATTTATCCAGAAAATAAACCAAGTTCATGTTTTAACCCCCAAATCTGAGAGCAGCGAGAAATCAGAACATTAAACCCGTAAAACTGACGTTAAACATTAAATGACTGGAATCTTACATCTTATGATGATGAGCTTCATTATTCTTCAGCTTCTTGGCCTAACAGTGAACTTTAAAACCGCTGAGAAGAATAATGTTGAATATTTGCATACTGGTGATCACAGAAACATGGAAATGAGCCGTTATGACCTCACACTGATAAACTCACTGACGCTTTACGTTTTCTGGATTCGTTTCTGCTCAAATACTCTGACCTGTGCGACTTCATTGGACAGGAAGTCTGGGAACACGTGTCCTCCCCGCTGTGTGCGTCTCGTCAGTTCTGCTTTGTAAATGTAGGTTTGCAGCACTGACTGCAGAGCGTTTCAGGAGATGACAAATCCCAACACGTTTGGTTTTAAAGACGAATGTAACCAGGATTAGGAGCTGAGTCAGAGGCTTCAGAGGGACCCAAACTCAGGTCTGACCCACTGATGTATCCTCAGCACTTCCTGCTGAGTGGTTTCTGGTCTCTGCACAGCTGGATCACAGCTGTGTGGAGTCTTTTATGGGCCATCGGATGATTTAGTTATAATCTGTATATAAAAGATGGATGTAGCTTGCTCAGCTGATCTGAGGCCCGCTTGGATAAAACAGGAAGTTTATTTTGGAGGGTTTAGGGTGGGGAAAACTTTTGAGTAGGCCAAACGCTCTGCAGGACATTTCTGTTTTCAGAGATGAAGTCGTTCATTACCTTAAAAATAAGACATGAATTCAAACTAGACAGAAACATGAATTTTAATTTCACAATCTTAATTTCAAAGTATTTTACAATAAGTGCAGGTTACAGATGAAAATCAGATCAAAGATGAAAGCTGATCGTTTCGTGGTGGATGATGACACGCACCTGATTCTAGTTACATTACTGAAACAAGAAGTTCAAACAGGAAGCTTTTTGCAATCAGCCGCGCTGTTCAAACATTAGTCACTCAGCGCAATCTCACGGAGAACACGAACACACCAGATACGTTTGAAAGATTTACAGCTTTGGCGTGAAGCGGCGGGCTGGCAGAGCTTGACCTCACCGCCCCGATCGTTCTTTTCTGTTAGGATCTCCTCGCCACCTGACTCAGCTGCCGGTACAGCTGGATGGTCATGAACTGAATTTCTGGATCTCCGGGTTTGATGTCAATGGCTCTGAGGAAGAAGTCTAGGGCCTCGTCCAGCTCCGCTTTGCTGTAGCACTCCCGCCCTCGCCGCACCAGCGAGTCGTAGCTCTCGTCCTCGACCTCCTTCACGCCCATCTCGGCGGTGCACTGATCCATCACCTCGTTTGATGCCAACTCAGGCTCAGTGGACGTTTCCTCCAGGAGGCTCCCTTCTCCTCCAGACTCCTCGGCGTCTCCTGACTCAAAGTCTCCTTCCTCCTCAAGTTCCTCCTCCATCTCCTCTTCTTCAACTTCCTCCTCTGAGTTTAGAGTCTCTCCACTGGGTTCCTCCTCCTGAACCTCATCGTGAGTCAAACCAATCATGTCCTCTTCGGCCTCATCTGAATGGACATCCGAAGCATCACCATCATCTTCATGGCTTTCCTCCTCCTCCATGTCCTGGTTGTCCATGTCTTCAATGATGGAATGGAGGAAGGAGCGGCGAGAAGCCACGGACGTGTTTCCGCCAATGCTCTTTCGTGTACGGAGCGGGGTGGTGCCAGTGGACGCTGACTTTGGCGTTGATGCTCCGGAAACCTGAAAGGAGTTCTCAAGCTGCCCATCATCTTCCTCCTGCGTCTCCTCTTCACTGTCATAAATCACTGCAGCATTTTTCTTCCTGATACCCACGACTGAGTCATGTGACTCATTGAGGCTGACGGCGTGGCAGTTGCTCGGGCTGTGCCTTGATGCTTCTTTCTGCTGCCACTCACAAAGAGATTTACCCACGTCGAAACTTCCCTCCAGCTGCAGCTGAGACAGTAGCTCCTCCTGCAGCTCCTCCTCCTCCTGCACCACCGCCTCGTCGTGATCAGCGTCGCTGTCCTCCAGCTGTAGGTTGAAGTTGCCGTTCAAAGACTCGAGCTCGCTGCCGATTCTGGATGATGTGTCGGCTCTGAGGCTCAAACTGGAGGCGCGCAGGGCGGAAAGTCTTCTGTTCTCTGGAGGAGGAGTGGCGTGAGGAGACCCGAGCTCCATCTCGGAGTCATCGTACTTCAGGGTCAAATGTCCCATCATTTTCTGCTCATCTTCATCGGCTGCTGTAACGTACAGACTTGCGGCTGCAGAGTCATTGAGTGCTTCTCCGACAGAGGTGTCAGCTACGTCACCAGCCTCCATCAGCACCACAGACTCCTCGATCGGATCTGCCGCCTCCAACAAGCTCCTCTCCAGCTTCACTGACGGGTGCTTCGGGGAATCCACGTTCTGCTCGGCGAGGCTGTGGTGGCTGACCTCTGCTGCGATCTGCTCCTCGGCTGTGCTCTCCTCTGCAGTCAGATCAATCACTCCCTTGCTGAGATTCTCCATAGTGTCCTCCTTTCCAGAACCACTCTGCTCCAAATCCACCACAGCCGGAGAACGGGCCAGGCTTGTGTCCTGCTCCGGATATGAAGGACTTTCGTGGTTTCGTGGTTTCTTCTCGTGGGACCGCTCATGGCTGTTGTTGTCTGCTGGGTATCGGAGCCATGCCGGCTCCGTGCTGGACACCATGCTCTCTGCCAGCTGCATCTGCAGCTCAGACTCCGCCTTCATGAGCTCCTGAGCCTTCTGGACACGCCCTTCGATGTAATGGTGCTCCTCTTGGTTCTCGAGGGCCTCATCGTGGTTGATGTCAAGTGTAAACATGAGGTCATGGTCAGAAATCCCAAACATCTCCATGGTGTGGAGGTGTGCGATATGTTTGTCTAGTTCAGGGTCGGTGCGCCGGTGCCTGGCGTGCAGCGCCTGAAGCTGGAGCTGTGTAGAGGAGGACCGTGTGTCCTCCAAGGTGAAGAGCTCCTTCAACTCCTGTTTGCTGAAGTACCGAAACGGGTTCTTCTTGTCCCCGGTATTCTGCCTAATAAGAGAGTCTTTGAAAACCTGCCGGCGGTAAATCTTCTCCTCCACAGTGCCGCAGGTGATCAGCCTGTAGATGACGACGTTTTCAGTCTGGCCTATGCGGTACGCCCTGTCAACGGCCTGGGCATCTGTTGCAGGGTTCCAGCTGGGGTCGTAGATGACCACCCTGTTGGCTGCTGTTAAGGTGATGCCGACTCCACCGACCTGGGTGGTGAGGAGGAAGACGGAGTACCGTTTGTCAGTCTGGAACAGAGAGATGAGCCTCTCTCGCTCTGTGATCTGAGTGATGGTTCCATCCAGCCGCAGCACTTTGAAGCCTCTGTTGCTCAGGATGCGCTCGATGATGTCGAGCACCTTCCTGTAATGGGCAAAGACGAGTGTGCGGTGGCCTTCCTGTCTGAGCCGCTCTAGGAGAGAGAAAAGAAAGACCATCTTCCCAGACTCTGAGATCAAGGTGTCATCAGGAACGCTGGTGATGCTGTGATCGCTGGGCTCTGTGTCTGTGGTCTCCTGGCATTCAGCTGCACTCTCCTCCAAGCCTAACTTGGCTATGGCGGCAGCGGAGAGGAGCCTCGGGTGGTCGCAGAGCTTTTTCAGAATGTTTAACTCAGCTAGAGGCGATCGGGTGGTCAGCAGGAGCTCTCTGATGTGGTCCAGCGATATGAACTGCCTGTAGATGTCCTCCTGAATGGCACTCAGGTAAGTCCAAACAATCAGGTCGTTTTTTCTTGTCAATTTTGGCATCACTGCTCCAGAGTCTGCTTCAAGGTTTGGAACATGGTCTTCCTTGTCCTCCAAGTGTTCCTTGTTATGTGTGCGGTTTGTTTTGTTTTTCTGTACTTCGGACTTGGTTCTGCGGAGGAAATACGGTTTTATTATTGCCATCAGGTTCTCCGACATTCGGGATCCCAGCGCCTTTTCTCCTGGAGTGGCGTCCTTCTCCCGGGCCCGGGTAATGGAGTTCTCGTACTCCGCTTTGAATGTTTTCGCCGTGCCGAGGAGGGTGCCCTGACAGGCAAAGTCAAAGAGAGCCCACATTTCTCTCAAGTTGTTCTGGACAGGAGTACCTGTGAGTAGAACTCGGTTCTTGGACGGTATGGCGTAGGCACTTTTGGCGGTTTTGGTGGTTGTGCTTTTTATCTTGTGAGCCTCGTCCAGGATCATGTAGTCCCATGTGAACTCTTTGCCATTGTGGGTGGACAGCTGCTGCCAGTTGTTTAAGAGCATCGTGTAGGTGGTGATGATGACGCCGCCCCTCCTCTGAACTTTCTCCAGATTCCTGGTCCTCTCTCCTTTGCTAATGCCGTGAAACTCCTTGACCCTCATGCCTGGAGTCCATTTGGAGAACTCCTTGGTCCAGTTTGTGATGAGGGAAGTCGGCATGATCAGGAGGGTGTGTTTAGCCAGCTCATTGTCGTACATACCAGAGAGGAATGATATCACCTGGATGGTTTTGCCTAGTCCCATGTCATCAGCCAAAATCCCGCCTTTCCGGCCATCTCTGTAGAGACTGTACAAGAAGGCCACTCCATCTCTCTGGTAGTCGTACAGCTTGTCATACAGCTCTTTAAAAAGCATTAAGCCGCTGCTGTTAACATTAACAAACTCGTCATCCTCTTCCTCCAAGTCATTCTCAGCGATGAGCTCTTCGATTTTTTTGATCCGGCTTTCCAGTTTGTGACTCTGGTGAATGTTGTAAGCCAGTCTAAAGAACTCCAGCGCTTTGTGCAGGTCTCCCTCTCGGGCAGCGTCTTTACCATCTTGAATGAACCTGAAAGAAAGCAAAGCAAACGTCATTAGTAAGTAATGCCTAATGCTTTTCTTTCCAAGCTCCTTAGACTACGATGACCTGGATGATCGTTTTTTTAAATAAACATTTCAAACTATTTACAGAACAATCAGCTGTTCTGCAACAAATCTGATGCCACACAAATTATTTGTGCCACTCCAAAAAATAATTTCTGTCCACTATGAGATAAAGGAGAACAGCAGCCTGATACCTGCAGGCCTGACAACAGGAGATGTATCACTGCTGTAACACCTGTAACATTCAGCAGCCGCCTCATTGTTCTGACACACACAACAAAACTATTGACTACACTACACACTAACTACACACTAACTACACAAGATTTGTAGTTAGTGTGTAGTTAGTGTGACGGCGGTGTTCACATCTCAGAACACCGCCGTCACTCCTAAAACTTCCTCCCGTTTCTTAACAACTAGATGCCACGTTGCCATATCATTTTTTGATTGGTCGACACAGTACTTTTTTCGACCAATAGGAAAGGCTGGGGTTTGGTTTTGTTTTTGCTCACAGGCTTTCGAGCGCTTTCCTTATAAAACGCCGTTTTTACCGTTTCTTCCCGCAGTAAATATAAACAACAACAGTATTCAGGAAGAAAACCAAACATTGCAAATATTTTTATCATAACTCTGGTTTTACGTGGCCGATCAACACAATTTAAAAACTGGTATAAAGTCCACACTTTTTCCGTCAATTGTTCCGTCTGTCCTGCTCACATCTCCAATGGTTGGACACGTTGTCATTAATGTGGCTTCACTGCACATCAGCCACGCCGCTTTGCTAGCTAAAACACCGGTGTCGGCACATAAGGACGCTGTCATAGCCTGTCAGCGACGTTGATTGGCTGCGTATATATGTGAATGTGAATCGCATCATTGGCTGGACTATAGGATAAGGTGGCATCGTTCTAATCCCATACAGGAGCAGCCAGTCACTTACTGACTAACACTGCAAAACAGAATTGTTGAAGTTTTAATTTCAATTCAGGTTAGATTTTTTTTGTGTGCAACGCAGATTTTCTGTGCGCAGAGACCGTGCCAGCAGTGCGCAATTGCGCAACCAACGGCATTCTTTTCTTCAGCAGCCATTATCCTCTCCTTTCCGAGCTTCCCTCGGGTCCTCTTAATTGTTGTGACGCGTGTTCGAATCGCAGAGTATGGCAAAGTGGCGAATTTTGGCACTAATGGCTTGCCATAGAAGAGAGGTGCGCTCGATTTGCCACACGGAACAGCGCGAGAGTAAAGCACGAGGGAGGTGCTAATAATCGGCTCAGTCATTTTTAATGATCGTTGAAAACCCAGATCGTAATCGAGATTAAAATTCGATTAATTGAGCAGCCCTAACTGTATGACCGAGGACCTTCACAGACGGGGTGTGTGTGTGTCAGTGATTTCACTTTTTCATGTTTGTGAGTAAATAATTAGTGGGGGATGGAATAGGAAACATCAGGATGGCGATGCCTGAGGACCAGAACTGATGGATCTCATGTGGTTATTAACACAATTCACAGAACTGTAGTTACATAAATAACAGCTTTACTCAAAGCATCAGGGATCTCTTCTGTTTCTATCAAATTTACTCTGATATTGAAACATCAGATTAAAGTGACAGCGTTAATTTAAACTTGTACATGTAAAACTGAGATATATGTACTTAATACATCCACTTTAGTATCAGAGTTTGTTTTCACCGTCTATGGCGAGCACCTCATCAGACAACCCAAAGTAACAAATATTAAGAAGTCTAATCGCACTGAATTTGATTTTAACTTTTTAACTCTGCTTTTTAGTATTTTACATTTATAGTAATTTTATCATTATAAATATGATTTTGCTCAAACAAAGGACAGAAAAAATATTATTTAAAAAAAGAAAGAAAAAGAAATGATAAAGTTAAATTACCCTATCCGGTTGTTCAGTCTGACGTCACTAGCCGTGTCTGGGCCTAAACTCTGCTGCAGGTCAATATATCAAATGATCACTGTGGCATTACTGAGAGTTAAAACACTGTCTAAAGTCTTTCATCTTTAATAAAATGATCAGCGTTCTTCTCTACCAGGTCTAACAATTGAGTTTAACATCCAGGCATCCATGAAAACGGAATTTATGACATTTAACGGAGTTAGAAGTTAGCAGGAAGTTAGCTCGCTAGCTTCCATCTAAATACAATATAGCATGTCCTGACTGCAGGGGTTTAGAAACAAATTCAAACGTACAGCTCTGCTATCACTTCCAACATAAATGAAGACAGAAAACTAAACAGCAGTGACGTTTGTAGGGTTACTGAAGTTTGGCTAGCTGGTATATAATGATGTACTACGTGACCGCTAGCGACACAGCTATGTTAGCATAATATAAACAAGCTAACTTTTTTTCCACTCGATAAAAGTTAACGTGAGTGTTCTCAGTGGTCAGGAACAAATGTAATCGCATGGCAGGATGCTGTAAACGGACCAAACTTCAGCCAGGAGAACAACTGAGATAATCCATCCACAATACGAGGTTAGTTATTCATATACTGCTGCATGGGCTGTGCTGTAGTTACATCGTAAGGTTTTAAAAACTGAGCTTAAATAAATGATTAGCGGTAATAAAAACCGAGGGAGGTCAATGGTGATCACTGACTGTTTTATGAGCTTTTTGAGATTAAATAGAAGAAAATACAAAGCATTAAACATGTTAACAACACAAAAGCCATATTAAACGCAGGCTACTTTAGGCCCGGAAGTAGGATTCGTCGCGTCATCACTGAACAACCGGATAATGTCAGAGAAAGTAGAAATGAGAATACAGTTGGGCTGCCACGATTAGTCGACTATCAATATTGTTGATGACTAATTTAATAGTGGATGCGTCGTTTGAAGCTTTGTAAGATCCTGAAACCCGCAGGAATAAGCAGTAGGATTTAAGAGTGTAATAACGGACTGAAACAGCAGATGGCAGCACTGCATGTACAAGGATGCCAGCTGCTGTTAAGTCTGGGAGCATAAAAGAGAAGAACGTCCAATGCAAAATCTGCAGAATGGAACTTGCCTTCCATGGCTGTATGACGGCGATCTGAAAAGTATACCATGTCGCAGCTTTGACGAAGTGGTACAGTCGTCTCGATAAGCTAATTGGCTAATTGGCCAGTTAGCTGCTAACATTAGCGTAAACAGCTAATTACTTACTCATACTGATAGGGGTAAATGTTATGTTACTGTACTGCTACAAAAAATATGTTCGTCTTCAATAAACGACTTTGTCACCAAGCCAACAACATGCACTCCTTGGCACACATTTTGGGGTCTTTCGTTTTGTTGCTACAATCTGCAAATTTCATTAAAAGTTTAAACTGTACGTTTTATGTCCAATGGATGCATGATCTGATTAGTCGACTAATCGCAAAAATAATCTGTGACTAGTCGACTACCAGAATAATCATTTGTGGCAGCCCTAGAATACAGTGTAGTTTATTTGGAGCTGACATAAATACATACAACATAAATAAGTTGGTTTCTCCACTGAAACGAGCTGTGAACAAACAGGATGTAGGACAATCATTCAGTTAAGCTCAAAGTGGGAAACGTGGCCGAACCTCATCCTGGAAAGCAGAGCTGAGGGAAAATTCTCCATGATTTAACTTTACAGCTTGAACAGAAGACTGAAAGCATGTGGTGATGACACCGAAAGTTTTACCTTTAAAACATCAGAGAAGCAGAAAACTGTCATATAGGGCTGGGCTATATCATACCGTTCACGGTAATACCGGTGTAATTTTGGGCAACGATAGGAAAATGAAATATCGCAATAGAATATGGGTAAAACGCGCATGCGCAGTGCCTTTGTTTACATACGCACATGGCGGCGACGCAGAATGAGAAGAGCGAAAGTGGATCGTTGAGTGAAACGGATGAACCAGAATCGGTTTGTAAAAATGCTGCAACTTCAGTGGTGTGGAACTGGTTTAGCTTTCGTCTGTCAGATACACAACAAAGCACTATTTTTGGTAGAGCATGCTAGCGGGCCGTCGTTGTTACCGTGTTGTTTGGAAAATACGGCACACTTAAAATCAATCCTTTGATTTTTCTGAAAATCGACAGTGTCCCTTATAATCCCGTGTGCCTTATGTGTGAGTTCTGGTTGTGTTTACTGACCTCGAAACGATTTTATGTACACGGCGCTCGAAAATCTGTCAAAGGTTTTAGTACGACTTTGCTAAGCTACGAAGCCGCACCGCTTGATGGATTGTCGAGCATTACGGCTACCGTAGGCAGGAGCCTCGCGGAGTGATACATACTGTGTGTGATGGCCAAACCCGTGGCCACACTCTAAAGTCGGTAACTTTTGTATTTTCATTTTTCATTTGAACATAGTAACACTCTTTAGTTTCCAATAACTTTATTGATTGGTTTGGATACATTTGTTCTATTTGTAAGCGCGCACATTTAGTTTACTTATGTATTCCCACCACTTCATTATTTTCATTTTTGACTAACCTTTATCTTTTTATTTCTTACCTGCTATCATCCCTGGGAGTTGCTGGACAAAAGATGGTAGCCAGGGTTTGAAACCATTAAATACAAAGAGGGCTAATTGGACCACACCACCACTTCCTACTGAAGGGGAGAATATGTGTTTTCTTTCATTTAAAAACAAAGTATTTGTATTTAATTAAATATTTGGGTTTAGGTCAATTATGTTTGTTTGAGCAGTCATTTGGTTTGTTAAGTTTGCAGTCTTTGCCTGAGTTCAGTTTTGTTTCTTTGACCTCTTTTATGAGCTCAACGTTTATTGCTTTTGTAAATATATTTTGGGGTTAAATAAATGGCAACCCTATTTTTCAAATAATTCCTGAGACTCCTCCTGTTTTTCAACTCGGTCCATCACATGTGGTGTCAGAAGTGGGATCCTTCAGTTGAGGAGACAGGATTTTTTTTGCATTTTCTGCCCTTTTTTCTCCCCTGACAAACTTTTTGAGCCATGCAGAATGCTGTGCGCCCAAAGAGAGGAAATAAAATGGAGGCCAAAGAGGCCTTGCAGCAGCCAGAGAGGGAGAAGGAGATGGAAGAAGGAATTTCAGTTGTGGCTGGAGACACTGAAGGAGAGGATACCAGGGAGCCAACTCTGCTTGATATTGCTGGGATTCTTCAGGCTTTCATGGGACAACAGGAAGTTCGAGATAAAAAGCAGAGAGAGGAGGCTATACTGCAAGAACAGCGTTTTAAGAGTTTGCAACACCAGTTTCGGCTTTTACAAATGGAAGTACAGGCTAGAACCACCCCACTTCCAGAGCCCACATCAACTGATCCAGAGCCTGTTGAAACTCCAGCTGATTATCAGACACAAGCAACATCTCAGCATGAGGGTTCTGGCTCAGCCTCCATATTAACAGGTCAGTCTGTGCACATTCATCATCCTAAACTGGAGAAACTAGCTGTTGAAGATGATGTTGAACATTTTCTGACCACTTTTGAGAGAATTGCAGCTGCTTGTCGCTGGCCAGAGTCAGACTGGATTTTCCACCTCATTCCTCTTCTGACTGGTAAGGCTCGAAGTGCCTATGTTAATATGGATGTGGACGATTCACTGCAATATGAGAAGGTAAAAGCTGCCATTTTGCAAAAATATGATATAAACCCAGAAACATACAGGCAAAGGTTTCGCTGTCTTGAAGTTTTTGATGAGAGTCCCAAGGAACTGTATGCAAGACTGAAAGAACTTTATGAGAAATGGATTCAGCCTAAAAACAGAACTATAAAAGAAGTTGGTGAAATTATTGTCTTGGAGCAGTTTTTAAGAATGCTGTGTCCTGAGCTTCAGGTTTGGATTAAGGAGCATAATCCAAAGTCTGCTGCAGAGGCCGCCACCCTGGCTGATGTGTTTGTAGCTGCTCGAAGTAAGAGTCAGCCATGGAGCAACAGTGCATGGAAGGCTGCCCGAGATTCACGTCGGTCGCAACCCCCTCAGCATCCTCAGAGGTCAGCGACGGGTGTGGGTAAGCCCTTTACAAGGGAAAACCAGCCTCCAAATACCTCGAAGCCAGGTAAAAGGCCACCAGTGTGCTACCTTTGTGGACAGGAAGGTCACACTAAGCCCATGTGTCCTAATAATCAAAGCAAATTATCTCAAATGTGTTTTGTGCCTCATCAGAATTTGGATATTAAATCTGAGAGAAAGCAGTCAAATAAAATCACCACAGTTAAGATTAATGGACAAGAAATGAATGCTTTAATAGATACTGGCAGCACACAGACTCTGGTACACAGGAAATATGTGTCAAATGACTACACATGCCCTTCTGAAATCATATCAGTTTGCTGTATACATGGTGATGAAAGACCATACCCTACTACTGATCTGTTTATTGAAGTGCAAGGGACGCCCTATCTGTTAAAGGTTGGTGTAGCTGATAATCTGCCCTATCCTGTAGTTCTTGGGGAGGATCTGCCAGTCATCTATGATTTGTTGAGAGAAGTGCAGGAGTGTAATGTGGCTATAACAAGGGCTCAAACTAAAAATCAGGATGAGCATTATGCAACCCTCAGTGCTTTACCCTTCTTTGAGGCTGAACTAGAGACAGAACCCGGGAAGCCTCGGAAGCCACGCAGTCAAAGAAGACGTGAAAAATTTCAACACACTGTTGGAAAGACATCAGTTCAGGCTGCTCCAGATATGCCTTTAGGTTTTTCAGTACCTACAAACATCAGACAAATGCAGCAGGCTGATCTAACTTTGTCTGCCATGTTGCTGAGGGCCAAGGAAAAGGACTCTGTTGAATCTGACACAAATAAAGAGCAGTTCATTCTGCAAGATGGCATTTTATACCACCAGCACGGCCAGGTTAAGCAGTTAGTGGTCCCTAAAGTGGCTCGCGAAACAGTGCTTACTTTGGGGCACTCCATTCCCTGGGCTGGCCACCTGGGGAAGCATAAAACCACCGCTCGCATTAAGCGATACTTTTTCTGGCCTGGCTTGTGCTCAGATGTTGCCATGTTTTGCAGGAGTTGTCCTCAATGTCAGAAGACTTCAATTAGGGTCCCCACCAAAGCACCACTCCAACCTCTCCCAATCATTGGTATACCATTTCAGCGCCTTGGCATGGACGTAGTTGGTCCTGTGGAAAAAAGTAAAGCTGGAAATCGCTTTATGTTAGTCATTACAGACTATGCTACGAGGTATCCTGAAGTCTTTCCATTAAAAACTGTTAAAGCAAAAGCTGTAGCTTCCTCATTGATTCAACTGTTCTCAAGGGTTGGATTCCCACAGGAGATTTTGACTGACCAAGGCACTAATTTTATGTCTACACTGTTGAAACAGGTCTATAAGCTGTTAGGCATCAGGAGTGTGCGGACAACCCCTTATCACCCACAGACAGATGGACTGACGGAGCGCTTCAACCAAACTCTCAAACAAATGCTCCGAAAGTTTGTCAATGATACAGGGTCTGATTGGGACCAGTGGCTGCCATACCTCCTTTTTGCCTACAGGGAAGTTCCTCAAGCCTCCACTGGCTTCTCCCCATTTGAGCTTCTTTATGGCCATGAGGTGAGAGGCCCATTAACCCTGCTGAAGGACTCATGGGAGGGAGAGCAAGGTAAAGAGGAATCAGTCAGTGTTATTTCATATGTCATTCATATGAGGGAAAAGCTTCAGCAGATGAGTGAACTGGCACAGAGCCATATGGCAGCTGCTCAGAAGCAACAAAAGACTTTGTTTGATAGGAAAGCTCGCCACAGGAGTTTTGTCCCTGGCCAGAAGGTTTTGGTAATGTTGCCAACTTCTGACAGCAAGTTGCTCGCAAAGTGGCAGGGACCCTTCGAAGTACAGAAGAAACTTGGACCTACTACCTACAAAGTTTCCACACCAGGTCTCCAGCGAGGGAGTAGAGTGCTCCATGTTAACCTTCTTAAGGAATGGATTCCACGCACTGAGAATAAAACAGAGGGGTTGCTTATTCACAGCGTGGATGAGGAGGAAGAAGTTAATGACTACTTGCCTTCAGTAACAGCCTCTGTCCTGGACCTGAACCATCTCACCAGTGAGCAACAGTCTCAGGTAACACCTCTGATTAATTCAGACACATTTCAAAAGTACCCAGGTCGCACCAGTCTGGTGGAGCATGACATTGTTTTAAAACCTGATGCAGCTGTGAAGCGTATGAGTTACAGGATACCAGAACGCTTCCTGGTGGAGTTAAAGGAGGAGGTGGACCTCATGCTGTCTCTTGGAATCATCCAACCTTCAGCAAGTGAGTGGTGCAACCCTGTTGTGTTGGCTCCGAAAAAGGATAGCACAATACGATTTTGCATCGACTTCAGGTACCTCAATTCCATATCAAAATTTGACTCTTACCCAATGCCACGCATTGACGACCTCATTGAGCGTTTGGGGAAGGCAAAATATCTGACGACCATTGATCTCTCCAAGGGATACTGGCAAGTACCTCTCACTAAACAGTCTCAAGAGTTGACAGCATTCCGTACTCCGTGGGGATTGTTCGAGTTCACAGTCCTGCCATTTGGTCTGCATGGGGCCCCAGCAACATTTCAAAGACTAATGGATAAGGTACTCTGTGGTCTCTCAGCATTCACCTGTGCGTACCTTGATGATGTTGTTGTTTTCAGTGGAACTTGGGAAGAGCATGTGGATCACCTAAGGGTCGTGTTGGATCGGCTGCGTTCCGCAGGCCTTACCATTAATCCAGCAAAGTGTGCTCTTGCTAGGACTGAAGTCCAGTATCTCGGGTTTACTGTTGGAGGTGGGACAATTAAACCACAGGTTGACAAAATTAATGCAATTGCATCATGTCCTCTTCCACAAACCAGGAAACAGCTGCGATCCTTCCTTGGCATGGCTGCGTTCTATAACAGATTCATTCCCAACTTCTCAGCGAGAGCAGCCCCACTGACGGACAGCACTGGCTCAAGATGTCCCAATAAGATTCGGTGGACAGCTGAAGCCATTGCAGCTTTCAAAGACATTCGCCAGTCCCTGAGTAAGGACCCCGTTCTGCACTCACCAGATTTTACAAAAGACTTTACGTTGCAGACTGATGCTTCTGAAAGGGGTCTGGGAGCAGTGCTTCTGCAGGGACCACCAGAGGATCGACATCCTGTCGCCTACATCAGCCGTAAGCTGCTACCAAGGGAGAGCCGCTATGCAACGGTTGAGAAGGAAGCCTTGGCCATTAAATGGGCACTTGACTCTTTCAAATATTATTTGTTGGGAAGAGAATTCATCCTTCAAACGGACCACAAAGCCCTGCAGTGGCTGGAAAGAATGAAAGACACCAATGGGAGAATCACCAGGTGGTATCTGGCTATGCAGCCATACCGGTTTAAGGTTCACTACATCCCTGGTAAAGACAACACCACTGCTGATTACCTCTCTCGCTGCCTGATGGAAGATCCAGAAGTGGGGGGGTGTGTGATGGCCAAACCCGTGGCCACACTCTAAAGTCGGTAACTTTTGTATTTTCATTTTTCATTTGAACATAGTAACACTCTTTAGTTTCCAATAACTTTATTGATTGGTTTGGATACATTTGTTCTATTTGTAAGCGCGCACATTTAGTTTACTTATGTATTCCCACCACTTCATTATTTTCATTTTTGACTAACCTTTATCTTTTTATTTCTTACCTGCTATCATCCCTGGGAGTTGCTGGACAAAAGATGGTAGCCAGGGTTTGAAACCATTAAATACAAAGAGGGCTAATTGGACCACACCACCACTTCCTACTGAAGGGGAGAATATGTGTTTTCTTTCATTTAAAAACAAAGTATTTGTATTTAATTAAATATTTGGGTTTAGGTCAATTATGTTTGTTTGAGCAGTCATTTGGTTTGTTAAGTTTGCAGTCTTTGCCTGAGTTCAGTTTTGTTTCTTTGACCTCTTTTATGAGCTCAACGTTTATTGCTTTTGTAAATATATTTTGGGGTTAAATAAATGGCAACCCTATTTTTCAAATAATTCCTGAGACTCCTCCTGTTTTTCAACTCGGTCCATCACACTGTGCTTCAACATAATATTACCGTATTGTGTGTGTATAACCTCTTTTTAAGTTTTGTGGATATTATACATGGTTATGCTGAGGATATGTCGGCCAGTTTCCACTGGAAATGCCTTTTGGTTAAACTGTCAGCAAGAAATTTGCAGACGACACCACTCTGCTGGGGCTCATCACCAAGGATGATGACACCACCTACAGAGATGAGGTCCAGCGACTGTCAGAATGGTGTAACTACAATAACCTCACCCTAAACACCAGGAAAACCAAGGAAGTGGTCATGGACCTCCGCAAAACAAGAACTGATCCCCCTCCCCTATCTATAAAAGGTGACTATGTGGAGAGGGTGTCCTCCTCTAAGTTCCTTGGCACCCACATATCTGAGGACCTATCTTGGTTCCACAAACACATCTGGTGAAGAAAGCCCAGCAGCGCCTCCATTTCCTGAGGGTTCTGAGATGGAACAGGCTGCAGACTGACCTCCTAGTGTCCTTCTATCGAGCCACAATCGAGAGTGTTCTGGTGCACGCCATCCCTGTGTGGTACGCTGGTTGCACAACAGCTGACAAGAAGAGAAGGCTCATCAGAACTGCAGAGAAGGTGATCAGCTGTCCACTCTCCTCCCTGGACTCCATTGCCAGCTCGAGATGTCTCTCCAGAGCCAGAGCAATCATAAAAGACCGCCTCCATCCTAACCTCCACCTCTTCAACATCCTGCCCTCTGGAAAAAGGTTCAGATCCATCAGGTGCAAAACCAACAGACTGAAGAACAGCTTCTTCCTGTAGGCTGTCAGAACCATTAATGCAAACTAACAGTTTACAATCATTCTGTTGCTGCTTCTTGTCAATTATTATGTTGCAATATTCTGTTCTTCCTGTGAAATATTTCGGCAGATGTGCAATTTCCATCCATTAGCGACCACAGTCCTTCCACGCTTATTATTTATTATATTTTATTACGATGCTTTGTAAAGATGCCCACAATGCTTCCTGTAACCCAAACATCGTGTCTATAGTGCACACAATGTTCTCGTGTTGTTTTTCTTCTTTCTTGTATTTTGGTTTCTTTACTTTCACACCTTTGTGGTCTTGCTACATAATTTCATTGTGCAAGCAACTGTACAACGACAAAAACAGTTCTAAGATGCAAAAGTAGTACAAGAATAATTTCATGTTAATCAACATTAATGTAAAGAAAATCATCATCTAACATTAAAATCTGACTAACTGCTCGGGCCTAGTTGAGATCACACGACACCAGTGGGACAAACTGCTCCTTTGAGCAGCCGTCCCAGTAACCCAGGCTGGTTATGGTTAACGGTCACTGACATTGGAAGCTTCCCGTGTTTGCTACATAAAAACCTTTAAAAGGCTTTTCCCCAAAAATAAGCATTTCATCGTGTTTGCACCCGCCCACGGTGCCACAGGGTCACCTACGTCCTGAGATTAGAAAGTGAGTTTGTGGAAATCACCTTTAACCACCCTCTGCCCGCCAACACTGATATCACTGCAGCTCATAGACACCGACTGCCAGGAACCTCTGCTCAGTCCTGACTGCACTTACAGTCAGTGCCCGCGACTCCCAACAGTTAGAGTGCTGAGAGTGCTGGGTTCATCGTGATCAACAGGAAGCCTGACACCTGCTGGTCAAAGGCCGCAACTACAAGAGACAGCACTAAACCAGAAACTGCAGCTCCTCTGAAATCTGAGCAGAAAGACTCGAGTGGAGCTACAGCAAAGCACAGTTACAGTCTTTAAAAGGTTTCTCATGTCAGATTTTTAGATAAAGATATTTCAGTGATGTTGGAGCACAGAGCCACAACAAACAAAGATGCGACACATGAACTCGTGTAACTGCATAATGAGAGCTCAGATAGGTGTGGCAGTACAGCAGCTTCGTCTACAAGCCCGAAGAAACAGAACAGTCTTAAAAAGAAAAAACTCTGATCTCAGATCAGCCACACGCTGTAATAATAATTTAAATAAAGTAAAATATGTTTCTTAACTAATGTCTAAATTGTGATATTAGCACAGAATCAAATATTTATCGGATGAATTAATGCAGCTTAAAATGCTTCAGTAAACGTTCGGAAGACAGATTCCAGGATATTTACGATCCCACTGTCACTCAAACCCTGACGTCCTCTCAGCCCTGCTTGTGACAAACAGGCTTTTAATGTCAGTGACTCGTGAAGAAAACGTCGGAGCACTTTTGCAAATATGTGATGTCTTGATAAACCAAGCAGATATTTGAAGTTTACACAGCTACATTCTCACCTGAAAATATGTTAAAAGTTTATTTTGTGACCCAGAAAGATTAATAAGAGTAATATTAAAACTTAGTAGCGGCCGCCATTGTTGGAAACTGGAATTGGCTGGGCCGCGCTATGAATTCTGGGATATGGTGGGCCACGAAGGATACACCCGACCCATCCTTCAAATCTGGGGAAAAGGAGGACGCATTTGTCGGCTGGATTCGGAGGAGTCTGTCACTACCTGATCCGTACCGGAAACCCGCTCGGTACCCCGCATGCGCGAAAGGTGTCTACTTCCGGTCGAAGCGTTTTACGATAGTTACGGGTCAGAGTATCTGTTAAGATGTTAAGAAAAATAAGTTTCTCTTAAAATGTTTCCGATAATGAAATATTTAATATAATGTAGACAAAAACAAAAAAAATAAAAAGATAGTGATGGATCAGGACTCCCCGATCCTTACTGCGCATGTGCAAAGAATGTCGCAATGCTGGCACGGAGAGGAAGTGACGTAAGATGTGCGCATGCGGGGTACCGATCGGGTTTCCGGTACGGATCGGGTAGCGACAGAGGCTGTGTCCCAATTCAGGGTCTGCACACTTGAAGTACGCACTTCAAGTGCAATTACGTCACCGCCACGCGACGACTGCTGTCCCAATTCAAAGTGTACTTCAAATGCATACTCCAAATGCGCCGTCGATTTCCCCAAATATCAAGCGTGGTCCGGTGCACGCTTCGTGGCCCCATATATCCCACAATCCATAGCGCGGCGGTGGGTGTGGATAATTTTGCCGCAAAATACGGCAGAAGGGAGCGGCCGAAGAGTGAACTGTCAGAAGTAAGTACTGAATATTATGTCACTTATTTATGTGCGAATGTTTAAGAACATTAAAACATTACTGTTGGCCACATGTCGGCAAAGTTATGTGACATTAGTGATGTTTGTACTTTCAGCGGTAACTTGGTTTTAAAGCCTCTACTTCTAAATATATATATAGTCAACCTTAATCTTACAGAGAATGTGATGATTTTATGGATAATTAAAGTCAGTCATATATCCACAAAAGTCAGTGATGCTGCTCGGTTTGCAGTCCTGAATATGACGGCACAAGCAGGATTCACTGCACTGTTAATGTTAGCTATGTTATATTGCTGCCTCTGTTCGGTGGTGTCGAGCCAAACGGACTTTAACGTGTGTTTGAACGAGCTGACGGTTCACTCGTTAAGCTGAAAGAAAGATGCTTTAATCACAGGAGTCACACATGTGTCCACTGGACCATCTTTTGTGTGTGTGTGTGTGTGTGTGTGTGTGTGTGTGTGTGTGTGTGTGTGTGTGTGTGTGTGTGTGTGTATATATATATATATATATATATATATATATATATATATATATATAATATATATATATATATATATATATATATATATATATATATATATATATATATATATATAGAGAGAGAGAGAGAGAGAGAGAGAGATATATAGATATATATATATAAAATCTGACAATACTATAATATTGTCCATATTATATTAACATTACCACAGTGAGATGACTTTAGTCTCATGAACAACATTAGCTAATTATTATTTACTAGCTAATCTTGAAATGACTGTTCAGTACAGAAATGAAGCCCAACTATCATGTTTTACAGTCCTGTGGTCTCAACTAATCAAAGTGATGTCATGACAAAAATGAATGAACAACAAAACATTTTTTCTCCTTC
Organism: Oreochromis niloticus; assembly: GCF_001858045.2. Classification (NCBI taxonomy): domain Eukaryota; kingdom Metazoa; phylum Chordata; class Actinopteri; order Cichliformes; family Cichlidae; genus Oreochromis; species Oreochromis niloticus. The sequence goes on from NC_031977.2 coordinate 38,164,531, forward strand.
ATTTCTGTCACACAAAGCTGTATGAAACGTTTCTCGCGGTTAGTATCATGGTTGCTAGGCAACCTGAACAGCGCGACGAAGGCTAGACCGTCCCATTTCACAAGCCTCTCACTTCCGCACTTCCCGTACTTGTAGTACGCACCGTACGTAAGCTGTGTCCCAAAACGTCGGCTGCATCCTCCGGAGGCCGCATTTGAAGGCCGATTACGTCACAGCCCGGCGACGAAGGCTGTCCCAATTCGTCGACTCCTTCAAATGTGGCCGACAAATGCGTCCTTCATTTCCCCGAATTTGAAGGATGGGTCGGGTGTGTCCTTCGTGGCCCACCATATCCCAGAATTCATAGCGCAGCCCAGCCAAATTTCAGCTGCCAACAATGGCGGTCGCTACTAAGTTTTAAAATTAGTCTTATTAATCTTTCTGGGTCACAAAATAAACTTTTAACATATTTTCAGGCGAGAAAGTGGCTGTGTAAACTTCAAATATCTGCTCAGTTTATCAAGACATCACATATTTGCAAAAGTGCGCTGACGTTTTCGGAGACGTCTGTTACCCACCCGCTCGATAGCAAACCGGGGGATTCAATGGTCGCTCGAGCCGGCGAGAGCAGCGGACTCCCGGCTTCATTGTTTTCAGACCCCCGCTCTTTCGCTATTCAGGTTAAACATGATATATAAGTCACTCGGATAACTTAAAAATGTAATTGTTTGCCTTATTTCGGTGTTTTATTTGTTCGTGAGTAAATCGGTTTGGCTGTTATTGGCGATATTCACCTGGAGTCATTCACTCTCACTGACAATCACTTATACACGCGAGGAACTACTTGGATTACGGTGGTCCTGTTTGTCTATGTACGACTCTTCTAATGCTCGGACAGATGTGATTCTTGGTGAGGATTCATTTGCCCGGTCAAAGACTAATTTTGGAAAGCCCCGCCGCTTGAGAAAACGTGGAAAGAAAGGCGGCGTGCGTCAGCGTGTAAGAAAACTTCGGAGGAAGAATCGTGTTCCTCTGCCTTCTATGATTCTGGCCAATGTCCAATCTCTTAGGAACAAAACGGATGAATTACAAGGAAATGTGCTTCATCTAAGGGAATACAGGGAGGCTTGTCTGATGGCGCTTACCGAGACGTGGCTGACCGATATGGACAGTGACACTTCACTGCGAATCAGCGGCTTTGGGACCCATGTGAGATTGGATCGGAATTGTGGAGTAACACGCAAATCTCACGGAGGAGGGGTATGTTTGTATATCAACCAGGGTTGGTGTAATAACTTTACTGTGCGGGAGCGGTTGTGTCTTCCTGACATTGAGCTCTTGTCAGTATCTGTCAGGCCTTTTTACTTACCGAGGGAGTTCCCTCAAATTTTTGTAACTGTTGTTTACATTCATCCTAAAGCTGATGTCAAAGCTGCTGCTGACGCCATTTTTAAAGTGGTACACAATCTGCAGACTCTTTCTCCGGATGCTCCTAATTTTATTCTTGGTGATTTTAACAATTGTAATCTTAAGAAATCACTGAACAATTTCTTTCAATATGTCACTTGTCCTACAAGGCATAACAAAACGCTGGATTTGTGTTATGGACCAATTAAGGGGGCATATAAGTCTGTAGCTGGACCGGCGCTAGGTTCTTCGGATCACAATGTTATTCATCTCCTCCCTGCTTACAGATCTGTGATTAGGAGGGAGAAGGCCTGTGTGAAGCGGACTAATGTCTGGACAAAAGACAGTTGTGCTGCTCTTCAGGGGTGTTTTGATTGCACTGACTGGTCCTTGTTTCAAGAGAGCACTTCTGATTTGGATGAACTTACCGATGTAGTGTGTAGCTACATCTCTTTTTGCAAAGACTCTGTGATTCCAGTCAGAGAATTTAAGACTTTCCCAAATAACAAGCCTTGGCTCTCTAAAGATATTAAGGACCTGATTCTTAAAAGGAAAATTGCCTTTAACGAGGGAGACATTCCCACTGTGAAAATATTGAGGAAGGAGGTGAGGGCTGCAATAAAGATTGCCAAGATGAGGTACAGAAACAAGATTGAGGCAGAACTCAGCAGTAACAACCTCAAAAGAGCTTGGCATGAAAACAATGGCAGGGCTACAGACGAAAGGGAAAAGCAATATTACCTTAGAGGGGTTTACCTCTGACAAACATCTGGCAGACAGTCTTAACAGTTTTTACCTTCGTTTTGAGAACTATGACTGTTCTAGGCAGACCAGCACACTGAGGGAAAAGACTATCACTCCCCCATCAATTTGTATTGATGAGAGGGGGGTAGCTAATCTTTTTAGACACACTAAAAGCAAGAGTCCTGGACCTGACAACATCTGTGGACAGGTACTGAGAACTTGTGCTGATCAGCTGAGTGGGATTTTTCACCATATCTTCTCACTTTCTTTAGAGCTACAGACAGTACCTAAGATTTGGAAACATGCTATTATTGTTCCAGTTGCTAAGGGCAGTTCTCCTAAGGCACTGAATGATTTTAGGCCTGTGGCTCTGACTTCTTTAGTGATGAAGTCATTTGAGAAGATAATTAAGAAGGAGATTTTAATGCATGTCGAACACCATCTTGACCCCTTCCAGTTTGCCTATAGAGCAGGGAGAGGTGTGGAGGATGCTGTTGTCACACTCCTGCATCTCTTGTATAAGCATCTTGATGCCCCCCACACCCATGCAAGATTATTATTTGCTGACTTTTCATCTGCATTTAATACAATTCAACCCCTCTTACTTGCTGACAGGCTTTGCAATCATTTTAAGCTTGACACTAGTCTGGTTGGCTGGGTGACAGACTTTCTGACCAATAGGTCACAATGCGTGAGGGTGAATCATGTATTTTCTGATGTGCTCTCCTCCTCTACTGGATCACCCCAGGGTTGTTGCCTCTCTCCCCTTCTGTTCATTCTGTACACAAATGAGTGTCGCAGTAATCTCACGAACAGACATATCCAGAAGTTTGCTGACGACACAGTAATCGTCAGTCTTCTAGTGGGGGATGAGTCAGGCCATGGACAGGTTGTTGATGATTTTGTGAATTGGTGTGATGAGTCCTTCCTTTCACTTAATGTGTCGAAAACTAAAGACATGATTATTGATTTTAGGAAGTCCTCTTATAGCTCATCACCTACTATCATTAAAACTGCTGATATTGGGATAGTTGAGAGCTATAAATATCTAGGTGTGGTACTTGACCATAAACTGTGTTTTGAATCTCATGCTGATGCCACTACTAAAAAAGTTCAACAAAGACTGTTCTTTTTAAGGAAAATGAGATCTTTTAATGTCTCATCTGAGATGTTGTCTTTGTTTTATAGAAGTTTTATCGAATCTGTGATGTCATTTTGTATCGCTGCCTGGTTTGGTAATCTGACGGTGAAGAATAAGAATCGGATGGGACTTCTGGTAAAAACTGCTAGCAAAATTTCAGGGCGCTGGCAAGATGGACTTTTGGCCATCTACAATAGAAATGTGCTTAGGAAGGCTCATTCCATTATTAACTGTTTAAACCATCCACTTCACAGTGAGTTTGAGTTGTTGCCCTCCGGCCGCCGTTTTAGAGTACCTGTGAGGAAGACTAAAAGACTTCAGGTCTCTTTTATCTCGACTGCATCTTGTCTCCTTAATGGCAAATAACTGACCTTGGACTTTCTATCATTATTATTTTAAAGTATTGTTCTGATTATTTTTATCCTGCTGCTGAACTAATTTCCCCTTGTGGGACAATAAAGGAATTGAATTGAATTGAATTGAGATCAAAGTTATTAGATTAAATAAAACTTTATTAATCCCCCGGGTGGTTTTCACACAGCTGAATAAACGTCAAAAAGAAAACTGATTAAACAGAAGTGTGAGACGGTCGAGAATTTACGCCAGTGTCCTGTTATATTTTAGATAGCAAGGAGCAGACGGCCGAGTTTATTAAACTCCACCGACACAGCGGTGACACAAATCTGAAGGCTAGACCGTCCCATTTCACAGCCTCGCACTTCCGGCCTTCTCGGTCTTCGAAGGACCCGGCCCACGTAGACCGAAGGCCGGGTCCTCCGAAGGATGCAGCCGACGTTTTGGGACACAGCTGTAGTGTACGCACACGCGTAGTGTGCGTACTTCAAGCGTGCATACCCTGAATTGGGACACAGCCAGGCCGTGTCCAAATTCATGGGCTGCATCCTCCTGAGGCCGCATTTGTAGACCGATTACGTCACAGCGACGCGCCGAAGGCTGTCCAAATTCATAGACTCCTCCGAATGCAGCCGACAAATGCGTCCTCCTTTTCCCTGAATTTGAAGGATGGGCCATGTGTGTCTTTCGTGGCCCACCATATCCCAGAATTCATAGCGCGGCCCAGCCAAACTCCAGTTTCCAACAATGGCGGCTGCTACTAAGTTTTAAAATTACTTTTATTAATCTTTCTGGGTCACAAAATAAACTTTTAACATATTTTCAGGCGAGAATGTAGCTGTGTAAACTTCAAATATCTGCTCGGTTTATCAAGACATCGCATATTTGCAAAAGTGCTTCGACGTTTTCGGAGACGTCTGTTACCCACCAGCTTGATAGCAAACGGAGAGCTCGAGGGTCACTGAAGCCGCCGAGAACGGCACAACTCCCGGCACATCATTTTCAGATCACCACGGACTTTCGCTACTCAGGTTAAACGTAATATATAAGTCACTTAGACAACCTAGAAATGATATTGTTTGGCTTTTTTCAGTGTTTTATTTGTTCGTCAGTAAATCGGTTTGGCTGAGATTAAAGTGATTAGATTAGATTAAATAAAATAAAACTTTATTAATCCCCCGGGTGGGTTCCTCCGGGATTTTCACACAGCTGAATAAACGTCAAACAGAAAACCAATTAAACAAAAGTGTGAGACGGTCGAGAATTTACGCCAGCGTCCTGTTATAATTTAGATAGCAAGGAGCAGGCGGCTGAGTTTATTAAACTCCACCGAGACAGCGGTGACGTTAATCAGAAGGCTAGACCGTCCAATTTCACAGCTGTTTAATTCCGGCCTACCTGACCTTCTGAGGACCCGGCCCACGTAGACCGTGAAGGCCGGGTCCTCAGCAGGGGCGGATCTAGAGAAATTTTCTTAGGGTGGCAAGAGGGTGGCAAAGAAATCAAATGGGGTGGCAAAATCAAGGCTTTTTTTTCAAACACATATGCAGGTGGTTACATATGGTTAAAATAATTCAAATGCAGTAAGTATACACGTTTTTCATATAAATATAGTCTATAACTTAATTATTGTCTGTAGCCCACATAATTACACACTTTAGTTAAAAACATGTGAGTTTTGATCTTATGTACTGTATAGGCTGTATAATAAATAAATATGGAGCCCAATAAGTATAAAATCCAGAAAGCTACACAACATGGGGCGGTTCATTTACAAACACAAGTCTAACTTAAGTTTCACACTGTGAAAACAATCACATTGTTACAGCTTAAATTACACAAAATGTCAGAAATCTGCACTGTCATGAACAAAAACTTTAACCTAATTTTTCATGATTTGTTGGATTAACCCTCTGAGGTCTGAAATACAACCGGACATTTTTGACTCCTTTTGAGTTTACGTTTGTATTTCACCCTCAAATTGTTTCATTTTATTTTTCCCCCTTTGCCTTGTTTGGTATCGTTTCAGCTCAACTGAATTTAGTTGTTTTTTCACTGACATACTGCATTAGTATTACTGATCTGAAATCACACAAAGAACTTAAAATCCTAGTAGTATTTCTTTACTGTAAAAAACCCCACAGACATGTTGAGTAAATTTATATAACTTGAAATGCAAATATAAATTGTACATTTTGTAAACATATACAACTATTTATCTAAAAATGCAGCCAATACACCTGCCGTTTTTTCATTTTGCACAACCATTTAAAAATATTACTAAAACTAAGGGCTGCACGATTTTGCATAAAATGAGAATCATGATTTTTTTGCTTAGAATTGAGATCACGATTCTCTCACGATTTTCTTTTCCAATATAAATATTTATTGCACTTATTAACTGCACATCAACTTCGTAACAGTTGAGACTGAACATAAAAACAATAAATAAACATAAAAACAATAATTGTCTCACATTTTGTCGTTGCTGCAAAATGTTGTACTGCTTGTAATTCCGTCTCCACCGTTGCTCGACACTGCGTGTATAGAGCAGGTAGTGCAACGTTTGAAAAATAGTTGCGTGACGGCACTGTGTAGCGTTTGTCTAGGGTGTTGATCATTTTCCTAAATCCCTCGTTTTGCACAGTGTTGATGGGAGCCATATCTTTGGTCAGGTGATAAGTGATAGCCTCCGTAATTTCTTTGTGCCTGCGGGAGTTCGACGGCTATGGGGAAGCGCTGTATAAGGTTCCCGTTATTGATGTTTGGGTGGTTGACCGGGACGGATTTTCTCCTGTCACTTTCTCGTCATCCCTGACGTGTTCTCCGTTGTTTTTTCCTGCCAATTTGAGCATCACGGCACAGCTTCTGTATCACGTGGTATAAGGCTCCGCCCTTGTCATTTGTTGAGCAGGAAGGGTGAGCGCTTGTTTTCATGCAGATTACGTCCCGGATCAAAATGCGGTACAATCGTCGTCGTCTTTTTTTTTTTTTTTTTTTTTTTAAATCGTTGTCATTTGGAAATGAGATCGCACATATGTATGAATCGAGATCGCGATTTTCTAACGATTAATCGTGCAGCCCTACTAAAACTAAAATGAGAGAACAATCAGGTGTCGCAATAAGATGCCCCACAAATGATGTGTGCCAGTAAAAAAAAAAAAAAGTTTGTCCACCAAAAGACAGAGGAGAGCAGCACAGGGACAAACCTGCAGGCCTGACAACAGCAGGTGTATCACTCCGCTGGTTTTCTACTTAGTGACAGTGTTTACGTTGCAAATGTGCCTTAGTGACATCATTAGTGCCCTCACTGACACACAAAACAAAACGACTACACAACAGAACAACTACACAAGACAACACAACACACTAAGCTCTCTCTCCCCCCCCCCCCCTTCCTAAACAACAAAATCCCACATGTTGACTTTTTAATAAATTGGTTGACATGGTGCATTTTTCCACCGATAGGAAAGAGGTGGCTTTTTTCCCCCCCTTTCTTTACTGTTTTCTCGCTGTCCTTAGAAAACGCTTAAAACACACACACACAAAAACGTGACGACAGTATTTAGTAAAAAGCGTGGCTTATATATATTATCATAACTCTGGATTTACTGGCCTGTAATTAAAATGTAAAAACTTTGAAGTCCGAACTTTCAACGTGGGCTGAAATAGAGACTCAGTGTGGCTGCAGCTTGTTGCTGTGTCAGCTTACATCAGTCATGTGATTTGGAGGTGCAGCGTGTCCGTGGACCACAGAGGGTTAATAACACTCACCTTCCTTCCATTTCCAGAGTGTAACATCCAACCACCTGTGTAAAATCTGAAATTCCCATGGTGTTGTTCAAAATGTGCTCTGGCACAATCATAAGCATCGCTTGCTACTGAAAACAAGAAAAAAGCCGGTCCTGATATGGGCTGAACCATTTGTTAATGGTGCAGGGGGGGGCACTCTGCAATATATTCAGTTTTAGCATTTATATTCACTGTTGACTGTAACTACGCTCAAACTGTTAATGCTATCTTATTTTAATAAACAACACTGTCATATGCAAAACTGGGGTGGCACTTGGGGTGGCAAGGGATCATTTTAGGGTGGCACTTGCCATCCCATGCCACCCTTCTAGATCCGCTCCTGGTCCTCAGGAGGATGCAGCCCATGAATTTGGACACGACCCCAGAGTCTACGAATTGGGACAGCCTTTGTCACACCGCTGTAACGTAATCGGCCTACAAATGCGGCCTCAGGAGGATGCAGCCCCTGAATGTGGACACAGCTACGATATCGGAGACTGCTTCTTCTTCTTTGGTGTTTAACGGCAGCTGGCATCTTCTGTTTCAGTCCGTTATTACACTCTTAAATCCTACTACTTATTCCTGCGTCTTTCAGGATCTTACAAAACTTCAAACGAATCATCGACTATTAAATTAGTCGATGATTTTGATAGTGGACTAATCGTGGCAGCCATAATCTGATCGTCACACATTAATAGTGAAAGAACGTGGCTTTGGTCTACTTCAGGGTTTTGCAGAGCAGCGACTCATCTGAACAGTTACTGATCCCAGATTCAGGACAAAGAAAATCCTGCCTTCACCTACAGCCACAAATGACGTGACGAGTCATTGCATTAGATTAGTAGTGTGTGTGTGTGTGTGTGTGTGTGCGCGTGTGTGTGTTGTACCTGTGGTAAGTTTCCATTCTTTCTTCTGTGTCGATGGACAAAGACCTGCAGAGAGTCGGAGTGAAAATCAAACAAACCGATAAATAAGCACCACAAACAATGAAGCTTCTCATTCAGTTTCACTGATCTGGAGATTTTTGCTTGACTGTAACACCACCTCCCATTACAGGTACCAAGTGTCAGACCGAAAGCATGCAGCAATTCAGAGTTCACACACCCACATATTTAGCCTGAGAGTCCACTCAGAGAGCCACAGGACCAGATATTCACCCTCACCTGAAGAACACCTGAAGCCTTCGCTCCAGGAATAAAAAACACATCCATAAATCTGCTTAAATAGTTTAATCTGTTACTGTCTTGGAGCAACTGTGACCCACATCATTTCCTTAGGGATTAATAAAGGGTTCTGATTCTGGTTTCAGTTGCATGTTCACACCTGCGGGCTTTTACCTGCAGCTGTGAACAGAGCGGCCTCCCCCCACGTCTCCTTTAAAAACCCCAGATCAGATCTGACTCATAGCCGCTCTCGTTCTCATGGTTGAGCTTTTCTAAAGCGTCTGTGTGAAAACCTTCTCAGGTTTATGGCTGATTACGTTGAAAGCTCAGCAGAGAAGGTGCTCACAGGTAGACTCACCTGACGGGTGGACTACAGGTTCAAGTGTAACAGTCTCAGATGGTTTCCACCCAAATATCTGAGGCCAGTAACGTAAACACCGAGCGGCTCACTGTCCTTTCGGATTTGCCTTTAATTTGTCCTCCATCCGTTTCTCCACCACCAATCAAAAGAGCCCCCGACACGCGCTCCACGGTCCCAGTACCGTGAGTTTTATCCCGGTGGCATGTTTGGTGTTTCGGACCCTGAACAGGACCTCAGACGGCACAGCCTGTTAGCCGCTCGCTAACGATTCGAGCTTTACTTACTTCTCCAGCTTCTCCGAAATCTGCGAAACCTCTCCGGTACCGTATGCCCCGTCCATCCCGCCGTTACAGCTGTACCTCCGCCTACAAACTGCTCGAAGCTACGACTTTAACGATTATTTGTCCTCAAACTAAACTCCGAACTCTCCGAGGAGCCGCCACCTGTTTCTATGTTTAAACTCGAGGATCATCCCCCACCGGTTTGTCACAGCGAATCAGAGATGACGCTTTGGGGACGTCACGACTACGTTATCCAATCGGAGAAGCGGTGGTGAGTGCTATAAGGCGGGACCCCAGTAAACGTTCAGCCAATGAGCGGCCGAGCAACACGCGCGAGAAGGAAAACGTTTACATTCGCAGCAGTTCAGTTTGAGGTTTTCCAGGGAATATCACCGAAATTCGAGCTTTGGAAAACGCCGTATTTCATCCATTGTCTACCCTCAATTACTGAAAAAAAAAATTCCTTCCACACACACATGTGCAGGTGACATGGTTGATGCTTCCTGGCTGGACAGGGTAAAGCCGACTGTTTCTCTCCTCTCTGATGTTATGTTCTCGGGACTTAAAAGCATGTTTTGTTTATTTTGAGCTTTTTGAGTTTTTGATGTAAAACAGCTAAAAATAAAAATGTCTTAGACTCTCATAACTGTTAAAGATGAAAGTGAAGCTTAAACCTGGATACTTTCTAATGGCCAGCAGGGGGCGACTCATCTTATTGCTTAAAGCAGGCATGTCCAAAGTCCGGCCCGCGGGCCAATTGCGGCCCGCGGTCCAGTTTTAATTGGCCCGCAAGTAATTTTATAAATTGAATAGAATATGGCCCGCACTCCAACTTTTGCTTGAGTGTATTGCACTTCTTAGTTTTAACACCAGGGGGAGCTGCTGTTGATCAAGGCAGTTGCTCCACCAAAAAGGACAATCACAGAAGAAATTTACTCTCAAGTTACTAAACATGGCAGAACCAAAGAAGCGAAAGATAAAAAGTGAATGCAGAAAATTTCAGACAAGGTGGGAGAGTGAATATTTCTTCAAAGAATTCATGGGGAAGTGTATCTGTTTGATCTGCGCTGAAACTGTGGCAGTTATGAAAGAGTATAATTTACGACGTCATTATGAAACCAAACATCAGGCCTATGCATCCTACACTGGTGCTGAGCGAGAGCAGAAATTAAAGCAAATGCTAGCTCTCCTGCAGGGTCAGCAACAGTATTTTTTTTTCGTGCTCAAATTGTCCAGGAAAGGGCTCCAATAGCAGCTATGAGGTCGCCCAACTCATCGCAAGACACGGCAAGCCTTTTTCAGATGGAGACCTCATAAAACACTGCCTCGTTAAAGTCACCGAAATAATGCGCCCGGAAAAAGTGCAGGACTTCAACAACGTCAGACTCGTCAGCCAACATTAAACTGCAACTGTGTGATAAAGCTGTGCTTTTGATTTTTACTCCATCGCATGTGATGAGAGCACTGATGCCACAGACGCCGCACAGCTGCTAATTTCTTTGCGAGGAGTGGACGAGAGCACGAGCACTTTAGGTGAGTAAAAATATCTTCCACAGTACCCGTGTGTTAATGTGCAGGTACACATGCTTCAAATATCAATAATGCGCATCAATTCTGTCACTACCCTGCTTTTGCGCACCGCTTTCTTATATGCGTTTTTCTTGTTAACACACAGAGTAAACACCGCTGTGCACAGCGCACGCACACGCAAGTCAGCTGATCTCATCTGATGCAGATTTGCTCCTTGGTCAAGTGACATTTGTCCGGATTTTTGCCACGATCAGCACCGCAGCTGGATGGCCCGATTTACATACCCAGCGCAGCTGATACTCACCAGAATAATTGACTAAAATTATATGCACTCCTGTTATTAAGTCCAGTTCAGTCTGTTAATGTTGATAACCGTTTCAAACGAACGTTAACAGGTGTGTTGCTAAGCCTAATAACTTAAATAACAAACTTGAAATGTACCCGTCCCATTTTCCCCTTTTTTGTTTTTTCTCTGTGCTGTAAATCTTCTGTCCAAGAAGAAATCTGCTGCTGTTCTGAGAATGAGCTACCAAAGCTTTTTCTGAATAAATCAATAAAGATCCATTTATGGAAAACTGTGATGAAGGCAGTTTTGTCTTTAATTATATTCAACAATATAACACATTTGACCACTTTTAAATGATTTTTAATACAGTAAAGTTAAGGTTATATACCTAATTTCTAGTAAGTGGCCCAGCCCCTCCTATATTTTTATGTATGTGGCCCTCAGCGAAAAAAGTTTGGACACCCCTGGCTTAAAGACTCCCATAAGGAAAGCAGCATTCGGCTCCCTCTGTGACCTCAGTCAACACTTTCAGGTCTTAATGAATGAAATACAGAGTTTATTTTGTAAATGTTAGTCTGAAAAGAGGATCATATGAAGAGTGTGTGCACTGCACACCAAGAGTGCATATGTGGCACCCTGAATATTTTGAGCACCAAGAACAAGTCTCAGGTGTGTTCCCTATGTGTTCATTCAAAGTGGGTGACTTCCACCATTTCAATTTCAGTTCCTTGAATTGTTTTAGCTACGTCTCCTAAGATTAAAACAATTCAAGGAACTGAAATTGAAATGGTCACATCTTACAAGTATCTAGGGATCATTATAGATCAGAATTTGTTATTTAAGACTCACATTCAAAGGCTTGTGTCGAAGTTCAAACTAAAACTAGGTTACTTTTTTAGAAACCAATCCTGTTTCTCCCTCCAAGTGAGAAAACACTTGATTCATGCAACTTTTTTTTTACCTTTATTGGATTATGGTGACCTGCTTTTTATGAATGCACCTGCCCACTACCTAAAGAGGTTGGATACTGTGTACCATTGTGCTTTACGTTTTATTACTGGCTATGGAAATCGTGTACAACATTGTTCTTTGTATGCTGCTGCTAAATGTCCATCTTTGCATATTCGCAGACTCTCCCATTGGTTGCTCGTTATCTATAAATCTCTCCTTGGGCTGGTTCCATCTTATTTATGTGTTTATATGTGTAAAAATCACAACCAATACAGCCTTCGTTCGCACAATATCATACAATTGATTGTCCCAAAAGTCAGAACAGAATTGGGGAAAAAGGCTTTTAAATACGCTGCCCCTGCTTCCTGGAATAATCTGCAGAAGGAACTGAAATGATCAGAATTGGTTACCTCAGGAGAGTTTAAGTCTGTCTTAAAGGAACGAGAGAACAGCTCTTTTACTCAGTGTGATTGTTTTTAATGTACTCTTAATTTGATCTGTTATTGTATATTTTACACATGTTGGTATGGGATATTGTATTTGTTTTGAATGTTATATACCTATGTGGTATGTGACTTTTGTTGCCATGATGCCAGGTCTCTCTTGGAAATGAGATTTTTAATCTCAATGAGATTTTTACCTGGATAAATAAAGGACTAATAAATATACAGTCTGTTGTCTGGAAGCAGCCCAGGACGTTTGACTCCAATCAGGATTTTAAAATCAGCCCATTCTGCAGAAGGACTCATAAATAATGAACCTCAGCAGTAAAAGACAGTTGATGACTAAACTTTGAATGCAGAATGTAACATTTCCAGATTTCTAGACATTTGAAACTCATGTACAAAAATCTCAATCAGAACTTTGTGCGCCAGAAATAAAAATCTGAAGATCTGAATAAGTGCAGAACTTATTGTTCTGTAAACAAGTCGGAACACAGAAGGCTTGGAATTAGCTGGAGCTTTTATTGTGAAGAGTCACAGGCGGAAACAGATTTTTCTTCATGTGGAAACAAATCCTGTAGCTTTCGTTGAACTCAGCATGGCCTCAGCAGACAACACAAGCAGAACACAAACTAACAAAGGTTTGAAGTATGAAGCGAGCACACTCGAGGGAAATGTGGAGCGTTCACAGAATAACTCAGAGAATCGGCGCTGTCTCCAGAGCTTTGACTCGAGCGGCGAACAGCAGGACGTTCTTCTCCACCTCGGCGTTGATCTGCGCCTGCGAGGCTCGCGGGTTCTGCCGCAGGAACTGTGCAATGCTCAGGACACAGTCTCGCTGAGGACACAAAACAGGACGACATTCATCGTGAGGAAATGAGACGCGAGCAGAGTGGCGGATGTGATCGGCGCCCCCCGCTGTACCTTGTAGGCATCAACTTTGTCCTGGCCGGTGATCCGATTCAGCAGCTCTCTGCCGACCTGGACGCCCGTCACTGCCGCCAAGATCCTCCGGTCCTCCTCAGTCTGAGAGTTCAACCATCGCAGCAGCGCCACCTGCAGGAAACACGATGAGAACCAATCACAGAGTTTTTGCCTGTAAACCCAGCTGACATGCCACAGGTGTTTTTATGAACACGAAAAAGTGAAAAAGATGAACAGATTCTCCCGTAAACTCTTAAAACTAGACCAAAGACAGAGCTGATGGAGAAAGACACAGAATCCCTCTGTGCAGGTGAGCCTCAGCAGCCAATCAGGAGCAGGGACTGAACTTAAAAATGAATTGGATGAAAAACACGCTGGTGTACAGAGGCTGAGGCCTGGACTGTGGATCGGGAGGTGACTTCAGGTTTAACTCCGGGTATAAAAGAGCTGCTGACAGACAGACTGACAGACCTAAAGCGTGTACCTGCTGCCTGTGTGAAAGGAAGTACCGCGGTCAAGTGAGCCGTCATTTGTGAGCCGCAGTCAAGCCAGCCGCCTCTTTTCCGTCGCATTAATTTTCTTGCGCTTCTACACCGGCATTTACGGCAGCGCCTTTTCTCCTTATTTCCTGATCGAAAGCATAGACCTGCGCACAAGTACACGCGCAAGCAGTGACACGTGCACGCGCGCGGACTCAGACATGCACACGCATGCATACAATGCTTTGGGACATCCCAAAGCGGGACAGTCGGGTTGCATATTCAAAAATTCATTAAAAATCTTCCTTAATAGTTGATGCCAAGCTTTCAACACATTCTTCCTCTGGGACACCTACTGTACCTCTGGGCCAGGTTTCATCTCAATCCGCTGCATCAATTATTGTTTAATATTAATGGATCAAAAGTGTTGCTGAGAGAGTCATGACAGCATATTTCAGCCATATTTGCTTGTCTTCACTGACTTGCTTTGAAATCCAGATTTTAATTTTGGAATATCAGGTGTACTTGTGGTTCCTATAGAATTTTAAGGTTGAACGGGAATCAGAGTCTTCATCTCTCAGGCCTCTCTTCTGTGGATGCAGCTCACAATATTAATTCAGAAGACAAACACCCGTCTCTGCTCTTGTTATTAGCATTAAAACCTTCAGTCTTGACAAATAATACAGTCAGAGTGGATCAGGTGACCCTGAATCTTCCCTTATTTGTGCTGCAATAAGCCTCGGCTCTTGCGGGCTTCCCGTGATGTATGAATTTTTTCCTTCTTTGCTCGATCTGTGTTTATACACCTCTCTGCATTTAATCATTAGTTAGTATGTATCTCTTGCTCTCTTGCACAGTGTATATGTTGTCCTGTCTCATTTCCACCAACCTCAGTCAGTCACAGTCGATGGCTGTCTCTCCTTGAGCCTGTTTCTGCCAGATGTTTCTACCTCTTCAAATGGAGTTTTTCCTTCCCACTCTCACTAAATGTTAGCTTATATGGGGTAATTAAATTGTTGGGCTTTTCTTTGTATTATTGTTGTGTTTTTACACAACAATAATACATAAGAAGCGGATGGCTTGACCGCGGGTCACAAATGACGGCTCACTTGACCGCGGTAAAGGAAGTGGGACAGGATAACACCTGAATACACCTGCAGGGCTGCAGGTGTACTCAGGTGTACCTGTGTCTTCAGGAGTATTTGTGTATTTCCTTTCAGCTGAGTTAGATTTTAATTTGACTCTGTTGATAGTTTGATGTTCCTGTGAGCCTGCACCTGTAAAGATTACAAGGTCCATGACCCTGTTAGGGACCCTCCCACGGGGTTTCAAATGTGGGACCAATTGTTCTTGGAACTGAAGAAGCTTCTCTGATTAAGTCCAGACGCTTTTCTTTCCAGGCTCCTGAGACTACGATGAGCTGGATGACTGAGAACCTTCACAGAAACCTATAAAGATTCCTGAATAATCAAATTGTCTTTGTTCTTATTAAAAGTCTTTTTGTTCGTTTTGATTGGACCGTTTCAGCCACGCCTAATTCACCGTGACACACGCTGTGATAAAAGTTTACATTTCATTTATTTTACAACAGAATAAATTGATTTACCTGCTGGAATAACTGCGCGTTGCTCATCTCTCCTGTGGGGTTCACTGACCCGGACATGACCGGAAAACGGCCCAAAAACAGCGAAAAATCCCCAAACTAAGAAAAACGTCCCGAGATTAAACTAAAGCAAACTTCGGCAGTTCCTCTGTATTCAACAGCTTTTGCTGAATTTCATATTTATCCACATATTCGACACGACAGTTTTTGTGGACGTACGTGCCCAACTTCCTGTTTACATCACTTCTTCTTCGTCGCTTTAGAAGCAGCTCGGCGGCTCCACAGCGACACATGTGTCAAACTAAACGCTGCTTCCGTTCGCGTGCTGTCTCCGCGTGTTTGCTGCAGAGCTCCGACTGAGCGCCGGGTATCGATTTCCATTTCTATAATCTATTCAGTTCAGTTTTGACTCAGACAGTCAGAAATATTCTAATTCTGATTATTTATCAGTTCATCTCCATATTTTTATATCTATGTATAAACCAAAGCTGACACTGTGAGACTCCATCAGAGGTGTGAGCATCACAGCAGAGGCCTTTGTGTCACAGTAACTGAGGATAAAACAGAAAATCACGAAGCAGATTTTCCTGGCCTGACTTTTTATAGCAGATAACCTTAAAATATTCTGCAGTAGATCCAAAACAGAAGAAAACCGTGAATGAACATGTGAACATGACCTGATGCAAAGTCACAGAGGTTTGATTACAGACACAGCTGAGCAATCATTTTGTAAAAGTTTACATTTCTTCAATTTGAACAGCAGAAATGAGGCTTTACTGTCAGAGGCGGACAGCACTGAGCACAGCAGCAGGCTGGTGCGTAATAAGCAGAGAATAATGCAGAAAACAGAGATTTGATGGTAAAACTGACTCTGAGTGCACTGAGAGAGAGAGAGCTGTGCAGGAAGTAAAACAGCCAAAGTCAGAGGGAGTTAATGAGCATGTTTATCAAGTGTGAAGCGTAGTTCGGAGCTTCTTTTTCTGCAGGTTCAGTGAATTTTGGTTGGAGAGACAAAACCTGCAGCATCAGAATCACTGAGCTTTCGTTCTTCAGCCCTGACGGCGCGTCCGTGACGTCAGGTGAATGATCCACGCTCTCTGTTTACATGTTTCGGCTCTCGTTTACCGTTTTGGCTGTTTGCTGGTTGTTGAAATAGTTTTGTGAGATTTAACCTGAGATTTTAGCGTTTCTAGCAAAATACATTTACATTTAAAAATCGATTCAGGATTTAATGCATCGAAATCACTTTCTTCAAACTAAAATCGACTGATTTTTTAAACCCACTCCTGCTCTGACTCCATTTAAGCTCCTTTAAACAATTTTCTGTGTAAAAACTAAAACACCTGATTTCCCTCGTTTCAGTTCCCCTGGAAACAAACTTTTTAATTTTCTTTTTAATTCCTGAAAAAAAAAAATAGTCACATGACTCTTCATCTACCCAGAATGCAGTGCAGACGCATGAAGAACAATATGAATGATATTTCAGAGGGAGACATGAAGCCTGACCGTCATCAACACATTAACAGATTAACTCTGATGGTTTTGAGTTTCTTAAACATGAATATGAAGAATATGAGTTCGTCTTCATCACAGACACGTTTTATTGTTACAGACATCAGATAAAATTCATTACTGTCAACATTTGTTTCACTGCAGCTTCTATCGCTGCTGCGGCCTTCATAGCCCGTCTCCTGAGCACGATGGCAGCAGTTTGATGGCGCCGGCGTCTTTCAGAGGTACGGCAGTGCGATTCAGAGGTCACACGGTTTCAGCCGCACTCTTTGGGTTTGGAGAAGGAGCCCAGCTGTTTGGTGTTGACGTCCCTCAGCTGCTCCAGCTGCCGCTGGCCCCGTCGGTACAGATACTCGATGTGCATCACGTCCGTCTTCTTGATGCGGGAGTTCTCTCTGAACTCGTCGCGGATTCGGGGGACGAAGCCCGGTTTGTCCCGCCCGGCTCGCAGGAACTGCCGGTACAGAGCGAGGACCTGCTTCTGCAGCTTACTGTGCCGCAACATCAGACCGAGTCAGCAGAGACAAGAGTCCAATCAGAGGGCAGCTACGCACACATGACGCTCCAACACCGGCGTGTCTCCGGCTGCACTCCCTCACACGTCCACTCTGAACACACCACGAGGCTCAGCTTCACCCGTTTCTTCTCATTCAGGGTCTTAAAGAAGATGTTTGCCTGCAGGAAGAACACAAAGAGAACCGAACAACAAAACAGCATTCAGGCAGATTCATCACGTCACGGTCGCTAGTTTTATTCTCCCACAGGAGAAACTGACACCTTGAAGACACGACAGAAGGCATCTGCTCACCTGCAGCTCCACATTTGAATCCTGCAAGAACAGCTTTGCATCAATCAAAGTTCAAAATAATCCTTCTTTATCTCATGTTCTCTCTCTCAGCCTCCTAACATGCCTTCCTCCTCTCCTCCTCGGACTTCGGTCAACAGCAGCACAGTTTCCCCTGAGCCAGACTGAATATAACAAATCTTCTCCTTTTACCTGCTTGTTTTTATTCAGAATGCATTCACTGGAGTTCTGATGAAGGAACACGTTTTTGGCTCTCGCTGTTTCTGATCTTTAACAAAGGCACAGATCTAACAACACAAACACAGCTGTACTTATGTGTGTTTCATATTCCTGCACAAGCATGAACGTGCACGTGAGCCCAGACTGTTCACACAGGTGTCGACCTGCACGTAAAAGCACGTTTTTATTTCAGTAAAGACTCTTCCTCCGTACTTTTTTTTTTTTACCTGACTGCCTCTCCTGATTTTCTCATCCCTGATTGGTTTCTGTGATAATTGAACTCACCTGGCACACGTTATAACAACAACAGAGTTTAGGTGTGTCTGTCTCTCGCTAAAACACATTTCAGCTAAAATAACATGAATAAGTGATCTTTGGATTCTGATTGGATGCCCATCCTTTGACCCTCCTGAGTAACAGTTTTTACAGTAACACATACAGTAGTATTAGCATTACTTATATTATAGTACTACACGCAGTATTACCAGTAGCTATGGCTTATGAAAGTAACCCACAGCCGGTATTTGCCAAAAACTGATTGCTCGTATTTAAACTGCTATAAGTAACTTGTTGGGCTATAATATGTGAAACATATGTCAAATGCATCCCTCATGGATGACATAAAGTCATCTGGAGCCACAAACAACATTTGTGTACCAAGGTAGAAGCTGCAGTCAGTTTTTGCCAGTGACTTTTATATAACCTTTATTTATGCAGTTAAAAAGAATCTCATTAACATTAAAAATGTCTTTTGTAAGAGTAAGTTGGCCAACAGGACAGCAGAGATGGCAGCAAATATTACAATAGTTCTGTAAAAATATTTTAAGTGGGGATAAAGGAGCGGATTGGTTATAATGTAAGTACAATAACACAGAGTTGTAAAGATACTTGAAAAACAGATAATATTTTAATTCTATATAAAACCCCTTTGTAAACGCTGTTCACCGAAGTCTATTTACCAACATACGTAAAGATATTACACATAAAAAATACACGGAAACATTGGAAATCAGTCTTTGGCACAACACCAGCGGCTGCTGGACCTCAGAGGATTGATCAGTGAGAGCGATCAGTTCAACTTCCTGTTTACCTGACGGAGTTCCGCTCAGACCGGTTCGGACCGGCTCCGCTGCTTCACCTGTTTGTCCTATTCCACCGTCACAGGTACGTCTCCCGGCTCTCTGTGAGCAGCTCCTCTGTGACCTTACTGCGTTATAACACCGGCCTCAGCCGCAACGACCAGGACAAACTACAAAACACGTGATTTCCGGGTCAGATTTTCACAATAAAGCACGCACACAGACAAATTAAAGCTCATACCCGTTTTAAGAACGCTGCTCCTGATTGGTTAGAGCTCAGTTACCTTCTGATGTGTTTATCTGAATCTGGACCGTCCAAAGCGCCCGTGGGGGGGGGGCTGTTCGAGTGGGTTAAAAGCTCTTACTGCGGCGGCGCGGAACAGGAAGATTAGTAGCACTTCCGGTGTCACCTTCTGGAGTCAAATGTCAAGACAGGCGAGCTGAAGGAGGGGGGCTCGTGCTTTTATCACCGGCATCTGTTTCCGGGGGGAAGGCTTCGGCGATTTATGACGCCGGTACCTGCGGAGAAAGTAACGAAGTACTTTTAGTGAACTACAGTTTTCAGGATTCAGATCCGACAGTAAGAGAGGAAGCTCTCCCAGCGTCTGTCACACCTGGTAGACACCAGAAACACCACACCTGGATCACAGGTGAGCCTCCGCGCGCTTGCAATCACAGCCTCGAGCTCTGCGGTGTTTTTTTTAGCTGATGAAGACGCTCTCTGTTCTTCCTCTTACAGACATGGAGATGACAGCTGAGGAACAGCAGCAGGTGGAGGAGCAGGTGGAGAGGCTTTTAAGTGGGCAGGGGTCAGAGGTCACTGTGTGTGATGTGGGCCTGGAGCAGAGCAAACCCGCCACCCTGAGGAAGAACGTCACCTACATCGTCTGTGCTGTCATCTTCAATGAGAAGGTGAACAGAGGTCACCACAGGTAGCCACTCCGTCTCATCAATACCCTTAAATGATTGCTTATTTAATTAATTAACACTCCTTCAGGAGGAGGTGCTGATGGTCCAGGAGGCCAAACCGGACTGTTACAAACAGTGGTATCTTCCTGCTGGGAGGGTGGAGGTGGGGGAGAGCCTGGAGGAGGCGATGAAGAGGGAGGTGAGTGAGGAGGAGCCTGTAAGAGTAAGAAGCTGCAGCTCCTCCAGCGTCCAGCAGGGGGAGCAGCGAGTCAGGCCCCATAGACTCCCATGTTAAAACAAACCTGTTTACAGCCTGATACACAAACAGTTTGGTCTCTGTGGATCATATACTCCTTCATAACAGCTGTACACGGAAGAGCGTTTCTATTACTCACCTGTTCAAATTGTATTCAGGCTTAAAGTTTGCATTATTAGAGGCGTGGCCTCTTTGACTGACAGGTAGATGGTGGTACAGGTGGCTGTAGCAGCTAGCTGTCTGCTAGGCTTCACCTTAACTAATGGGAGTCCCTGAACTGGACCCCTGGACCCTGTTTGTGCTGTTGGACCCTTTTGGAGCTTTTTAATGACATCATGTGACCAATAATATGCCTGCTGTGAGGTCACTGTTAAAACAGAGCATCCAAGGAGGCGGAGCTACAGTTCAGATATTACTGAGCACTGATTAGCAGATATGTGTTTGTGTGATGTTTGCATAAGCTCTGTGAATGCAGCTTGCCAACTTTCTAACCAAGATATGCCAAATACGGTCACTTAAGGTTGAAAAAGTCAAAATACTGAAATAACAGTTTGTTTTTTCATTGGGTAAGCACCGCCTTCCTTGCTTGCCCTGACAGAACAACACTGCTTTACAGAGATCAGGGGGCGAGGAGGAGGAGTGATCTGGCTTTAACATCAGTGTTATGTCACCTGTGTGAACATGTTTGTTTTTTGTATATCAATAAAATGTCTGAAAAATCATAATCAGAGGCTTTGCTTGTTTTGAACCTTTTTAACATTGGAGTCTATGGGAATAACTCGCTGGTGGAGCCCCAGGTGGACGTTAGAGGAACTGCAGGTTTTGGTGTTTCAGTTTTTTCTTTTTTAAAAAAAAACTCTTTTATTACAGTTTTTTCTGATGGCTTAAGCACATTTTTTGTAACTATTGGCTATTTTTGCAAAACTCTACACACAAATAAGAAAACTCTTCACCCAATCAGCAAAACATTGTAGTTTCCTTGTAAAAGCGAATAACCTTTGCTTAACTCTCCACACCTTTGTAAAAATGGTATTTTCGTATCCAACAGTTAACACAAGCCATCATATTAATAAGCACACAATGCACCAACTACACACTGATGGTATGAATGAAAACACATCTGGCTTTTGCTTTCTCTGTGCACAAGGTAGGCTATGTCAGATTGAGCTCATACTTTTGTCATAGATCCGTAAGCATAGAGGGATCCAAACTTCAAGTACTGCTGTTTATTCACACACATCAAAACAAACACAAGTGTTTATTTCCAAGTATAGGATTATTTCCAATCACCATATTGACTATATGGGTTTCTTGGTCTGCAGTGAACATGCTTCCTCTGCTCCCAGCATCTGGTCGTCTAGCAATTCTGTAAAGTAACAATTTCAGTATTTTTACATCTATGGTATTGTTGTGTTTCTCATTAGCATGGCAGTGCTACAGATCTTAGTGCAAAGTGACTGTACTAACCGACTCTCATTTCAAAATGTCCTTATGATGCTTGCTACAGTGTAGCGGCTCGAGTTAGGCTGAACCCGTTGGCCTCCTCTAATTCTCACTCTTCCTGCTCCCTCCATTGTACTCCACACACACAGAGCTTACCTGTAGCTTATTTAAAGTGCTTAGGCTGATTGCAAAGTGATCTAATGATCTAAAAAAGTTTTCACATGTGACAGTGTGCCAGACAGTTGGCAAAATAGTGTAAATAATGGCTATAAATGTGTAAAGTTTTGCTAGGAGTGTGTTGATCATTTGGAAATTGAGTGTAAAGCCGTGAGTTGTGTGTTTACAGTTCTGCAAAAAGAGTGCTGTGCAGTGGATTGTAGCTACAGGTTTGCAAAGTGTGTGTTACAAAATGGCAAACTGAGTGCAAAGCAGTGTTTGTGCTTTTAGTTTTGCAAACTCAGTGAGTGGTTTTGCCATAAGTATTAATAGTTTTAGAAATTGTGCTATAAGAATCACAGTTAGGGTTTAAGCATTCAGAAAAAACTGTAAGAAAGTACATTGAACATAACAGTAGTATGACTCTCTACATTGCTTTTGCTTTCAGATTTGTAAACTTATAGTTGAAAACCCCCCCCGTAAGAACTTGGGTTGGGGGTAGTGGGGTAGCCAAGTTAGCTTCGCGTTATTAGCATGGGTATTTCAATCAGTGCACGAGCATAAAAGTGGCAGGCTTGATAGAAAATCCCACCTCACAGGCTCAAACATATTCTGTAGAAGGTATCCGTCTGCACTTTGAGAGAGAAAGACAGTTTTTCCATGGTATAGATGTCTTCTACAGAATATATCCAGTCTTCAGTCAGGCTTGAACCATCTCCTCGTGAGGGCCTGTTTACTCACATCCGGCAGTCCCAGGAATTATGGAAATGGTTAGCACCATCTCCTCCACATCTCCAACAAGTGTCACCAGTTCCCAGATACCTTTTCTGAGCAGGGGGATGAAGAATCTCATGATGCTTTTCCAGCAAAATTCACGCCAAACAACAGTGGTAGTCCACTGTATGCATATGTGGTCCCAGCACTCCTCTGAAATGGTCAGGTTAGCTTTTTTCCCCCACTTCACTTTAACAAACAGTGCTTTTGTTTTTACACAGGATGCTGTTGTATAATCTGGAAATGATTTTATTGTGTGCTCCAGAATTAGTTAATGATACAAATGTTACTACAAATCGTAGATTGTTTATATTCACTTTCAGGTCTTGATTAAAATAATTTCTGACCTGTAGATATCTGAAGAAATCGTCTGAGCTTAAATCATATTTTCTCCTTAAGGTTTCAAAGCTTTGAAACGCCCCCTTGTGGACAGATGATAATAATTAGTTAGGCCTTTTGGAATCCAGTTCCTGAAGCTCTTATCGCACTGATTCAGGGTAAAGTCTGAGTCATATATGCTCCATCTAAAGACTTTAGAGGCATTTTCAAACCACAAATTCTTATTGCTTCACTCCAAGCAGATATCATTACTTGTAGGATGGGTTCATCTGGCAGGTTTGTTTTGTTCTGTAGCTTTGTGTCTGATATTAAAGCTGTAGCTGGTATTACTTTAACATTTGTTCCTTCCAGATCTTTCCATCCCACAGTGTAATCTAAACAACAGAGACATATCAATGGCCTTTTTGTGGTGTGGGAATCTGTAACGACTGAAACAAATGCAGCATGTTTAATCTAATGGATTCAATCCTAGAGTGTAGGTCCAATTAGGGATGGTATTCCATTATATCAGATTTTATGGATTCATTCACAGGACCATAGTTGGCATCAAACATTTTGGTGACATCACGATGTATTACCACCCCTACGTACCTAATTTCCATTTCCAGCGATTCTTAATTTCGATTGGTGGATCGTAGTTTAGAGTTAGTACCTGCGTTTTGTTTACATTAACCTTGTATCCTGAGAAACTCTGAGAGCATTTCCATGATTTTGGGGAGTGCCTGTGTGGGACAGGATGTAGTAGGTCGTCGGTGAACAGTGCTACTCTCTGGTCCCCTCCTGCCGTTCTTACTGTCTCTGCCTGATCCACTGATGGTTCTGTAAACAAGCTGTTTCTGATGATTTAACGATCTTCACAGCGTAGCCTCTACTGGACATGTCCTTAATGGCTTCCACCGCTGTGTTGTAAATCTTTGTTTATCGGTATATTTCACCTTAGCTAAGCTGGAGGGGATCTGCTGCTCTTTCAGAGTCTTGCACGCGTTGGCGTATTCTCTTGGTTTTTTTAGAATCGGGGGGTTAGTCATGGTCCAAACTCACGTGGTTGGAGGTAAATCCTCTGTTCTGCCATGCCTTACGAAGCAGCAGTTCCTTTGTTTTGAAGCTGAGGAATTTCACAATAATAGATCGCAGGGGAGCGTCGCCTGGGGGTGGTGCGCCCGTTCGATGCGTACGTCAAGTTTATCTTGGGACAGCCCAGGCCTTCCCGCGGCAACTTCTCAACAAACTCACTCATTGTTGTAGAGCCCGCTCTGCTGTCGCGGGTACAGCATAAAGGCTCTGTAGGTCTGTCAGTTTGTCCTCCACCTTCACCTGTAGCTTTATTTTTTCAATCATGGCAACCTCGGTGCTCTCGATCCTCCCCTCAGCCTCGTCCAGTCTGGCGCTCACCTTTAGGATTTCTTCCTTCATCTCCCCAGTTTTGCACTGTTTTCTTGGCGAAAGTCTTTTATTTCCTGTAACACAGTGTCCAAGTCAGCCATATTTCAGCCGTTGCTTGCTGGGGTTGGATCACAGTGTGCGGCAGCAGGTTTGCAGTGAGAGGTGAAAAGTATTAGCCTGGAAGCTAGCATTATTTTCCCACCGTTAAACTACCACTTTATTGCCACCTCAGAGTATTGGTTTGGTGTATTTCGCTCACCCCCTTCTTTATTCACCTCGAGGGACAAATGTGCGTCGTCTTAGTGGGGTTAGATTTTCAGTTTTGTAGGTTCCCTCAGGAGCTCGCTCACAGCGCCGCCATCACGGTGACGTTCAAAGCGGAAGTCCGTTTCAGTGTTTTCTTTCATTAAAGATGATATTTGGGAGATGACATGAAGCTTTATGGAACTTAAATAAAATTTGTAGTTTTTTAAGGCCATCATTAGAAGGGACTGCACAATGATGAGTTTCCAGGTTGCCTCTGATTTCTGCTGCAGTATTTAAAGCTGCCCTGTGTTGAGCAGCAGCTTTGTGAGATGTTTGCTTCAGGGATAAATTCAGTGTCACGCTTTTCCTGTTATCCGTGTTGGATCACAGGAGCAGGAGTCCGAGCCGGCCTGCACAGAACTTCGTGCTTTCAGTCCCAGACTCGGCTCAGGAGGACGTAATGCTGTGAAATGATCTCCATCCTCTCTGTGATCACCACCCTGCTACAAACAGCAGCAGTCTTGCTTATTGCTGCTGCTCTGACTGAAGAGCGAGCTGCTCGGTTGGTTTTTAGAAGAAGCGTTGAGCGATTGGGATGTCTTTGACCTGGGTTTCAGGTTTTGTTGAACCAGCTCATGTAGAGAAAGCCTGGCTTTGTCTTCCATCAGCTGCGGTTGTCTTTGTCTGCAGGTGAAGGAGGAGGCGGGGTTTGAAAGCGAGCCAGTCACCTTGCTGCTCATCCAGGAGCAGGGACCTCAGTGGATCCGTTTCATCTTCCTGGCCAAGGTCACAGGTAAGAGGTCACACACTTTATTAGTGTTGAAGGGTAACCTTTTTTACTCCGAGCCCCTGAACGCATCGTTAGCTTTGTCTGGTTTGAGGAAGCTGGGGAATGTGTGTATCACATGAAGAGCAGCAGAGTTTAAGGAGCGTGTCTCTCCTCTTCTGTCAGGGGGAAGTTTAAAGAGTCTGTCAGCAGCAGATCAGGAGTCTCTTCAGGCCTCGTGGTGGGACAGACAGTCAGAGCTCCAACTCAGAGGGCGGGACATCCTCCGCCTCATCGAATCCGGACTGAAGTATGTAAACTCAGCGAAACACACCACAGAGTCAGTGGTTAAATTCACATCAGTTTTATTTATGGAGTACCATAATACCATAGTCTCCTGAATCCAAACTGGAAGCTGGTTCCACAGAAGAGGGGCCTGAAAACTGAAGGCTCTGCCTCCCATTCTACTTTTAAATACTCTAGGAACAACAAGTAGGCCTGCAGTGTGAGAGCGAAGTGCTCTAATAGGGTGATATGGTACTACAAGGTCATTAAGATAAGATGGGGCCTGATTATTTAAGACCTTGTATGTGAGGAGCAGGATTTTGAATTCTGGATTTAACAGGAAGCCAATGAAGGGAAGCCAAAACAGGAGAAATCTGCTCTCTCTTTCTAGTCCCTGTCAGGACTCTTGCTGCAGCATTTTGGATCAGCTGAAGGCTTTTCAGGGAGTTTTTAGGACATCCTGATAATAAAGAATTACAGTAGTCCAGCCTGGAAGTAATAAATGCATGAACTAGTTTTTCAGCGTCACTCTGAGACAGGATATTTCTAATTTTAGAGATGTTGCACAAATGGAAGAAAGCAGTCTTACATATTTGTTTAATATGTGCATTGAAGGACATGTCCTGGTCAAAAATGACTCCAAGGTTTCTCACAGTGTTACTGGAGGCCGAGGTAATGCCATCCACAGTAAGAATCTGCTTAGATACCATATTTCTAAGATTTTCAGGGCCGAGTACAATAACCTCAGTTTGATCTGAATTAAGAAGCAGAAAGTTAGCGACCATCCAGGTCTTTATGTCTTTAAGACATTCCTGCAGTTTAACTCATTGGTTCCCTGTGGAACTCCATAATTAACCTCAGTGTGTTTAAAAACTTCCTTTATCCGAGTTGTTCAGCCTGTTTTTGATCTGTACAATGCTGATGTGGCGACTCCTGACTTTCCTGCCGTGCTGCCTTCAGGTACCGTCTGAGTCCCGGCCATCCTGTCACGCTACCCTTAGACCTGAGCTGCCGTCACGTGGTGCAGAGACTGGTGTTGGTCTTCGTCGGTGCTGAGGAGCACATCTGGGTTCTGCTCATCAGAGGTGCCAAACTCACTCGTTAGCACTGAGAGAAACCTGCACACACTCTACAGTTTGGCTTTTTTCACAGCTGAGTTAAAGTGTTTTAAGTTTGACATCTTCATAAATAACCTTTAATTAAGTAGGACCCTGAGCCGTGTATCATTTACTCGGCTCAGTAACAGACTGAACTAAATTAAATAATGCAATATATTACAAAGTTACAAATATAAGAAACAGCCCTAATATATACAAATACCTCAATGATAAATATCCAGAATATTACAGACGTGAAATTTATATGATTGTTTTGCTGGCAGCCCCGGTGCCCCACCTCCCAACAGCGGCGGCGGTGAGGACCCACGCGGTGACCTGGGCGGCCAACATGGTGGTGCAGGAAGCCATGCAGTCGGCTTACTACGACCACGATGTCAACACGCTGGGCGTGCTCAGCCTGCAGCACAACGGCCGACAGCACGGCAAGACGGACGGCGTGTGCTTCAACACGCTGGTGGCGCTGACGCCTGACCACGTCCAGCGCGATGAGGACGGGCGCAAGGTGGAGTGGACACCGACGGGGCAGCCTCCGCGTGTGGAGCACCCTTGCTACGTCTGGCATGAAGTCCAGAAACAAACGCTGAGGGAGAAACTGCTGGAGAAAACCAGAAACGCCGCTTTGGTACCGATCCACAGCCTGTACTGAC
Source organism: Oreochromis niloticus (assembly GCF_001858045.2). Taxonomy (NCBI): domain Eukaryota; kingdom Metazoa; phylum Chordata; class Actinopteri; order Cichliformes; family Cichlidae; genus Oreochromis; species Oreochromis niloticus. The sequence continues at coordinate 38,191,906 of NC_031977.2, forward strand.
CGCCGGCGAGGGGCTCCGGGCGTACGGGGACGACACCAACTGTACTTTCATTTTGAAAAGAACGAGAAGTTTTAGGTTTTATTCTGAAAGGCAATCTATGCCAGTAACTGCAGCAATAAAATGAAAGCTAATGACTGTCAGGGAATCACTCCGACCGCCCCCAGACTGGGGGGAGGGACCTCAGAACCTTACTGGTCCTCTATCATGTAGATTACGAGTTACTGATTTGTTGTGAAGTTCTGTCTTCAGTTGATTAAGGACGTGTCCACCAGGGGCGATTCTAGGATCAGAGCTTTGGGGGTGCTGAGCACCCAGAGAGCTGCCCATCCAGGCAAGATAAACTTTACTCGTCATGATGAGACTTCTTCCCCGTCTCTGTCAGTCCCTGCATCCTTAAATGTCTCCAGTTGTCCAGAGTTCCCTCTGACTGTCTCCTTGGTGCATTTAAACCCCTGTTCCTCCCTGTCCTCATCGTCTGTTGTCTTCATCTCCGTTATCAGTCATCATAATTTTACCATCTCTGTGCAAGTCTGCAAATTTCTTTATTAAATCATAAGATTCTTAAATTCAACAAGTCTCTCTGTGCCTGGGTCCTCGTCACAAAACATGACATCACTGTTTTGTACATTTTAACACAATTTAATCCCACATTTGAGAAAGAAAAGCAAAACACTTTTTTTGAAAAGTCTGTAAAAACCATCAAATCTGATAAAGGTTATTTAAATGCTGCAAAAGAAGAATGGATTGGGATAAAAAATACATATCCTAACCTTAATTACTGGAGGAGAATAATGAATGATGCTCATAGTGAGTAAAAATAAACCGAGTGCATTTTTTGGACAGAGATTCACTTTTAATGTGTATGTATAATATAATACAGATACATTTAAAAAAAAACACTCCCTTAAAAGAATAAATTATTACAAAATATTAATAAAAAACTATAAAAATGGAGGCAACTTTGCCTGTGATAGAATGTATACAATGTATGAAAAAATACTTACTGCAGATGCTAATTTTACTAATTTAATAAAACTAATTTTGTGTTGTAAGATTTATGAGTTTCATGCTTTCATAGTGGTACACACTGTAAAAAGTTTGAGAAACACTGATAAGTGTATGTGTGCTTTTGGAAAACATTTCTTAAATAAATCTTAAAACACTTTTAGAATATAAACAGAGCATCTGCTTCTCTCTACAGCTCCTCACTCCACCAGGGCTGTTTGGCACTTTCTGATTCAGTGTGCAAATGTGGTGCACGTACTGCAGCAGTCATACAGACAACTGGACAGTCCAAAAGTTGGCCTACCTATTACTGAGGTTTTAGTAGAGTTGTGGCTGAACCACATAAAAATATATCATTAATTTTAATCTCCCCAATCAATGATAATGTTGGAATGTTGTTAAAGAGGGTCAAAAATGTTTCAACCCAGTTTGTTTTGCAGCTTCTGTATAGCAGCTTTAATATAGGGAGGACACAACTTCCTGACTGTGTGAGTAAAATCAGGTTTTTTCTCTTTGTCAGTTTAATAGTTTAGAATAGAACAGAATAGCTTTTTATTGTCACTGTTACAAGAACAGTGAAAGGCAGTTTGGCATCTCTCCGTGTGTGTGGAGTACACAATAGCGTATGTATTTACACAATAACAGACAAATTTACATTTACACAAGAAAGATATGTATAAGTTATACATACACCTGCAAACATACATGCACATACAAACATATATGTATATATACATATATGCATCCGTACATACACACACACACACATATTTCCACATACATGCTTACATCTATATACATACACACACATGCCATCTAACTAGCAGGTGCATTGAGAGGTGCAGTGTGATCAGTGATATTGCACATTGAGGAGGGGGGGAGGGGGGTGCTGTTGGAACTATACTGAATAATGTTATAATAAATACAGTTTAAGAGGTAGGGGTGTTGGTTGCATTGAAGTATAAACAGAAATACGATTTATAAGTTTCTGTTGTGCCTGTCACTGTTCCCTGTCTGTTTCCTTACCTGGTTCTTCCTGACCTTTCTCTTCATGTTCCCTCTTCCCTCTCTCCCTCTTTGGACTGACAATCATACACAAATAGATTGGATTCAATTAGATGAAAAATTACATTAATATGAAAAAATACTATTAAGATCACTAACAAAAAGTCCTCTCTCAGTGTACTTTCAACCAAAAGGCAAATAACCAAACCACATGAACATCTAATAAAAGATATAAATTAAAAAACAAACAAACTTATATCCATTATGAACCTGGCTGTCTCTCTGTACACACACACACACACACACACACACACACACACACACACAACAGGAGTTATAAGGTTAATGGGCATTCAGTCAGTTAGCTAGTTAGTATCCATTTCAAACAGGACAGTGGTAACAACAGCAGGCTACGGACAATTTTAAGTTTTAGATTTTAAATAGTAGGGCTGCACGATTTTGCATAAAATGAGAATCACGATTTTTTTGCTTAGAATTGAGATCACGATTCTCTCACGATTTTCTTTTCCAATATAAATATTTATTGCACTTATTAACTGCACATCAACTTCGTAACAGTTGAGACTGAACATAAAAACAATAAATAAACATAAAAACAATAAATGTCTCACATTTTGTCGTTGCTGCAAAATGTTGTACTGCTTGTAATTCCGTCTCCACCGTTGCTCGACACTGTGTGTATAGAGCAGGTAGTGCAACGTTTGAAAAATAGTTGCGTGACGGCACTGTGTAGCGTTTGTCTAGGGTGTTGATCATTTTCCTAAATCCCTCGTTTTGCACAGTGTTGATGGGAGCCATATCTTTGGTCAGGTGATAAGTGATAGCCTCCGTAATTTCTTTGTGCCTGCGGGAGTTCGACGGCTATGGGGAAGCGCTGTATAAGGTTCCCGTTATTGATGTTTGGGTGGTTGACCGGGACGGATTTTCTCCTGTCACTTTCTCGTCATCCCTGACGTGTTCTCCGTTGTTTTTCCCTGCCATCAAAGGCACAGCTTCTGTATCACGTGGTATAAGGCTCCGCCCTTGTCATTTGTTGAGCAGGAAGGGTGAGCGCTTGTTTTCATGCAGATTACATCCCGGATCAAAATGCGGTACAATCGTCGTCGTCTTTTTTTTCTTTCTTTTTTTTTAAAAATCGTTGTCATTTGGAAATGAGATCGCACATATGTATGAATCGAGATCGCGATTTTCTAACGATTAATCGTGCAGCCCTATTAAATAGGCTGTATACATTTCAATGGGAGCAACAGGACGGTCAAATGTCGCTGATGTTACTGCAGAGTAGGACGGATTGTAGGGCAGCAAACATCGTGGAGAAACACGTTTCCAACACTGGAGGTTACCTGGTGTAATGTTTTTCAGCTAAAAGAAACATGGCCTGACTCCTACCTAACTATATAAAGAGTAACTGAAGGTTAAATGCAGCTAACATGTCCTGTTTTAAGCCAGGCACTTACACCTCCGCTCCGCTGCGTCTCAGAGTAGGGGAGAGGCGAGCTGGAACAGCAAATATTGTCAAAAAAAGTAAGAAATCTTTGGGGCGACTGGTGTCCACCATCGCTCACTGACCTGTGGAAAAGCTGATCGTCAGTTTACAGCTGGGTTGGATTATTCTATAATAATGTCATTCATGAGTATGTTTGTATCATTATCTACATGTGCAACGTATTTAGTAACTAAAGCTGTGTGGTACAGCTGGGGCCCCCTTAAAGCCCCCCCGCATTTTGCACTGCTGGAAAGAGAAAAAAGCAGAAATTTAAAGGTTATTATTTTAAATATATGTGTTTATAAATAAGTTTAAAGTTTCCAAAATAAAGAAAAACAACAGTGGTGGGGAAAAAGTCACTATGACTTCCTAAACATATGTTAAACAGAAACATCGCCCCCTGGTGGCCAACGTCTTAAATTCTGCGGAGAATAATTCGTAAAATTAACTTTTTTATGCTTCTGCAGAAAAACAACTGAAAACTTTGTATTTGTGAAGCTGCTGTGAGAAAACTTGAAATGACCTAAGAGTGAATTTAAAATATTTAATAGTTGTTTTTATTTCAGTTACGTTCCAAAAACTGACCCCGCTCTGCTGTTTGCTAGTGTTGAAGGTGACCGATGGTTTTGTCACTAATGGTCACTTATAGATTATTTATTGGTTCCCACGCTGCATGTGGCCGGCGTCGGAAACTCCTTCATGTTCCCACCTTTAAGCTGGGCAGACACTGTGCGATTTTTTCAGTCGCGCGATTCAGCTCCTGCTCAAACTGTACGATTGACTTGCAGGGGTTAGAAGTTCATAGGTCACGATGCAGGGTCTGACACTATACGGCCCGATGCTCTGATGTGACCTGAGTGTTCACACTGTGCGTCCATAAAAATGAAGGTTATAACAGAAATTCTGTCGCTCGCTCTCCCTCTCTGTCTTTCACTCACACAGACTCACATCACCACCATCAACTTTGCTAAATTGCTAATGAAAAACACTGATCAGGCAGCTGGGATTGAGCAGCAGTGTAGATCCAACTATTTTCACGGTTGTCGTGAGGTGTTAATCGCTTCTCGTTACCCCACGTATACTACACGATGCACGACTGAAAAATCAGCTCAAAATGGGCCAAAAATCGCACAGTGTAAGCCCAGCATAACACCTGCTGCAGAATCAGCACAGCCTGACGCTGAAACACTCTCACACTGCTGGCTGTGGGAGAAAGTCTGATGCACTGATGTGTTTGAGATGCTTTACATGCAGGAAATAAAACAGAACGTTCAAACTCTGACTCTGAGTGAATCACAGACGTGTTTATTTTCCAGCAGTCACTTTATTTCTCTCACACAGCAGCAGGAGGAGACACGGTTGTTGGCTCAGCAGCTCTACGGCGAGTTATGGGGGGCTCAGGTCTGGTCAGCTGACGGCTCCATCTTCATCTTCCTCATGTAGTTGTCATTGAGGTTCTTCAGGTGTTTGGTTCGGTTCTCCAGACGGACCAGCCACTCCCCCCTCAGCCTGAAACACACAGGAAGGACGGTTACATTACATCATGCCAGCGCATCACATGATACCATGTAGTCAAACTCCACCCCCATCTTGCTGTTACACACACCACACGTGCTCAGCAGTGGTTCTGCAGACCTACAAAGGTCACGCAGGTTTGTGACCTTTTATAGACCACCTGCTTCAACTTTCAGTTTTTGCTCTTATGGTTCAGGCCTTAAAGCTGCCGTGTGAGGGTGAGCGTCATCATATTTAACAGCAAAGCATTCATTAACAGTATTTTAAGAGGATCTGATCGTTGTAAAAGCGATGCCTGGAGCCTCGATGGTCGGTGGCGTGCAGCAGTGCTGGGGTCAGAGCTTAATGAGCTCTGAGTCTGCAGCAGATCTGGTGTCCTGGTGACAGCTGCGGCGTTATCGCTTTCGTATCAGCACTTTTGTTTCACCAACACCCGCGAGCGTGCTCGTCTGTCTCTGTGAGGCACGATGAAGAAAGAACACCTCGTGCTGCTTTCTTCTTCTTCTGTTTCGCAGCACGTCACAGCCAAATCACTGCTTCACCTTCAGTCTCAGTACAGTGATTTCACTCACAGCAGTGTTGGCTAGTTACTCTGCAATCAAGGTGTCAGTGTTCACAGATATGATTTCACCTGAATCACCTCTGAAGGTTTCATCTAAATAAGTTCAAACAGTATTTCTGCTCAGGTTTTGTTGCTTCAGCGTCTGTTTTCATTCTCTGTGCTGCAGTTTTCATTTTTCTTGACAGAAACTAGCAGAACACTGCTCTGTGCCAAAGAAACTGAGCTGCACCGCGTCCGATTCAACTCTCTGACCGGATGTTATTGGCTGCTGATGTCACTGATGGGATGTTATTGGCTGCTGTCTGTAGGAAGAAGGCGTTTCTCCTTAAAGATGGTGGAGGTCAAATCATCACGAGCTGCCAGCCTGTCAGTCCAGACTTTTTTCTGGTCCTTCCTTTGGGACAGACCTGAGGACAGAGGGCTGTTTGAGGGGTCAGGGTGTACGTTATGTCACTGAAAGGCTTCATAACTACAGAAGCACAAACATGACAGGAAGTGACTCCAGGATAGAAAGGCAAAGAAATAACAGACGTTCGTCTGTGAGGCGTCACATGTTTGAGTGTAACCCAACCCTCGACATCAGCTGTCCTCACCGGCTCTTTGTCGCCTTCCTGTCAAGTTTTTTGGATTATTCCATTTGTCCTGATAATCTTCCTGACCTCAGTCGAGGCGGACAGGTAGGCGTCTCGCTCCTCTGCACCAGGACCGACACTTTAAGACCTTCGTCTGACACAAAAGTTTTCCTGAAGCAGCATCAGAGTGATTCAAGTCCAGCCCGGCTCACTGGTTTAGGTCAGCATTTCTCCTTTCAGCGTGCTGAGCGCTGCTGCTATGATGTGTCTTATCCACAGAAGTGCCAGAACCAGTTTCACACATTTTCACCAAAAACATGTGGGGTCATTGCTCCAGGCTCAGTACTGCACCACAATGACATCACTGAGTGTCTCACTATGATTGGCAGATGTCCTCTTCAGGTCGTCTCCTGGTGCACCTCTTATTCTGCACCGCCTGTTTGCATGTGCTTCTCTCTGAGATCACCACGAACCTCAAAGTTGTGGGTCCTGAATCACCAGCGTAACGCAGCGTGACGCAGCGTGACGCAGCGTGACGCAGCGGTGCAGGAGGCGGTCCAGAGGTGCAGCTAAATTATAATCAGCCAGGCTAAGGTCTGGGATCTGCAGCGAGGACCTGCAGGCTGAAGCTAACCTGTCAGCTGATCAGGAACGAAACGAAATGATTTAGAGAAGCTGGAGAGTCACGTTCAGCATTTTCCTCCTCCTCTGCTAAATATAATTAATATGACTGCAGCCACTTCCTGTGCTGTTGATGAGCTGCTTCTTCTACATCTGCTGCTATGACTGTGGCCATTCAGACTCCGCTACACCCTCTGCTTAGACTTAGACATAAACACTACCACAGTGTCTGTAACTCCTCCCATTTCTGCAGCTTCTGCTCCGACTGCAGTGGGTCTACTAACCACAGGGTTTGTGGTTCAGTCCCTGGATCCTCGAGCTGCATGTTGAAGTGTCCTTGGGCAAACACTCCACCCTCAGGTGCCTCCATCGGAGCGTGAAGGTTTGGATAAAAGTTCTTCGGCACTGAAAAAACCCTTCCATGAACGGGGGCGTGTCTCGCTCTGCTCTCCTGTGTTAGTCCAGCACGTCCACGCCTGCGATGACTTCTGTGTGTTTTACTGTTACTCCGCTACAACCTCTCCTGCTGCTAACGCTTCGACTCCTCAGCTTCTACCTGAACTCTGAATTTAGTTTTACTTGTTTGGTGTTTGAGCTGCAGGCGAGGGGTGGAGGAGCCGCCTTATATCTGAGCTCCTGAAGCCATGGAGGAGGTGTGATGATGTCACTGGTTCATGGTTGACCGTTCGCTGTGTTAGGCCCAGCTCATCTCCATCACTGTGTTTTCTTTCAGTTTTCATGAATGAATGTTTTTTTAAATGCAGATGTTTTAAAAATAAATGAATCCATTAAACGAGTGTGGAGGAATACTATAACTTGATTTAATTATAGATAAGTTTAACTCTTGTAATCATGCATTCATATGTATTTTTTATGCTCCATGGTGTCCAAGTGAAGAGCTGTGGAGCTAACACTTATATCAGGACACTCTGGCCTCACACTGTGGACACATAAGCAGAGAAAAGCCTCCACAGATCCTCACTGATGGACTCGCTGCAGCTCATTGAGAAAAGCAGAAACTGAGCGTGCTGAGCTTCACGTCGACGTCCTTTCATGAAATAAAATTAGTTTTGGCTTCAGCGACACAGACGCACAGACCGAAGCATCCGTTAGATGATTATTAATATCAGGATATCTTCTAAATTCAGCTGCTGTGTCTGTGCTCGCGGCCGGCCTCCATCACTCATCGCTCCCAGATTATCACCTCGGCGCTCCGCAGCACATTTTTCCAGCCCCTGCTCGGGTCACACATAACGTACACAATTAGCGGGGACTAGAGTCGGGGTTAGAGGCAGCGGGGAGCCAGATAGCTGTGGAGGCGGGGGGTGCATGGTAATAGATAGCCGAAGGATTAGGAGATACATGGTAGTGATAGGTGGGGGATTAGGGTACAGGGTAATGGATAGCAGAGGGATTAGGTGAGATGAACTGAGGTCAAGGGGGGAGGAAGATGAGTGAGAGGGGTTAAGGCGGATAGGGCTAATAGCTGATGTAACATCAGGAGGTCAAGTTTAATAAGAGGATATAAGGTAAATCAAAAGGGCAGCAGGACCGGGGCAGGAGGCTCCTCCATCAGTGTCAGCACTGACCTGTTCTTACCTGCTCGCTGAGTCTGAGTCACCGTACTCACTCTTACCTCCTTCCACCAGGTGTGTTGTGTTAGTCGCTTCCTGTTTTGAACCTGCTCCCAGTTTGTGTCACAGCTGTGTGCTGATTCTTGTTTGATGGAGGATTTTGGTTTCGGGCCCCTCACCGTCTCACCTCACTTTTTTGTCTTGATTAAACAACTGACTGATCAGGAGGAGACCCAGGACAGCCTGGAGACAGCTTGTCTCTCTCTCTCGGTTGGTTTGGAGACTCCAGCCCGCCATCGTCCTGTTTCCTTTGCTTCCTTCAGAGCCCGGTGAGGCGAGGTCATGTTTCCGCTCATTAGTGCTCATCGTCTCTGACACCTTTAGCAGCCAGATGGTGTTAGAGGCTCGTGTGTTTGTGTCGGTATGTCCTGCAGCTCGCTGAGAGACGAGGCCGTTTGTAATGAGAGGATCTGTTTTTAGATGCGTCTATTTGCCACAAGGTCACATGGCTTCACCGAATGAAACCGCATTCATGCTCAGTTTGGTAACGGACGTCTGGCTCAAAGACTTCGACAGATGAAAGAAAGCGTTTGTAATTTAAGCCTCCACGAGTGAAAAGCTGTAGAGAGACGCAGCGTGTGAATTACAAACAGCACGTTTACCAAGAGTCACTGAGCAGGGTGTGTCTGAGGACAGCAGAGCAGAGGGAGCTCCAGCTGTCCATAAAACCCAGTTACACCAGAGAACAAAGGACAGACTGAGTGCTGACAGGTAACCAGACCACAGAATAATCAGCGAATCACACAGAGACAAATAAAATGCAAGAATTTAAAGCTGAGAGTGGAACGAACCATCCTGAAAGGCTTCCAGAAGTCTGTGAACACGAAACCAGTTAGACTGAAGTTCAGTGACATTACAAATGAAGGACTGGACGCCACATCCTGTGAAACAGAAGAGTCCAAAAACCTTTCCACCAAAATAACAGTAACTGAAAACCCGTGAGGACGCCACACCGTGTGCTCAGGTGGAAGCGAACAAGCAGCTGAGTCTCAGCTTTTCTCTGCAGTAAAACACGTACAGCGAGCGCTCGCTGGTCCCTCACAACGTTTCATCCATCAACTCAAACTCAAGCTGATGAAAGCCTGTCCATCATACTGTGACATGACTGTGCATTCAGTGCATAAACATCACCATAAATAATTAATGAATTATTTATGGATTCATTTCCCTTCGGTCTGGAGTTATTTCCATCAGCTGCTCAGCTTAAATCTGACCTGCAGTTGTGTCTTTGGCGAGGAAAAACAAACTGCCCCTCACTGTCTCACCTCACTTTGCCTCCTTTGTCGTCTTGATTAAATAACTGACTGATCAGGAGGAGACCTGGGCAGACCCAGGACAGCCCGGAGACAGTTGGTCTCTCGGTTTAGCACGCTCAGATGTACTTTAGAGGGAACGCTGGCAACCATCACTGAGTGATATCCGTTATCGCTGACTGCGTTTAGCCAACTAACACAAAGAAAGTCTGGATATGTTAAACCTTTCTGCCAGCCTCGTGACAGAAAAGAAGCTGTACGCAAAGATGGAGGCAGGTGTGACCTTCAAATGCAACACGTACAAAACTAAAAGTAAACTGAACTAACAAGAAGATGACTAAACTTGGGTAAGACACAGTTAACCAGAGCCTCACATCATGAAGTTTGTTATGCGGTGACCGCTGGGCCGAAGGACGTCACTCACTTTTTGAGGGCGCTCTGGCTCATCCTCTGCTCCTCGGTCTCGGCTTGTTGAGTCTGAGTCTCGATCCTCCTCTCCCAGAACGTCTTAATGAGCTCTCTGTCATGGACCAGAGCCAGGTTCATCTGTAACAGCACCACAGGAGCACACACGCTGTCAACAGTCTGACCTCTGACCTCCACAGAAACACATCGCTGCACATAGATGACATCAGTCTGAGTAAAATGTTCATGAGTGAACATCAGAATCTGTCTGTGTCCGATGGCAGCATCACTCGAGTGACCCACATTGACCTTTAACCCCTTCTTCCACTCGGTCCATGATGTCAGCACTCTGCAGTCTTCTTTGGTGTGTTTGGGTTCATTATTCTGCTGCAGTGTGAGTCCTTCAAACCCACAGTGTGGAGCACGTCTCTGAAGAGTGAGCTCCTGCTTCTCCTCAATCAGGGTGGAGCTTTTAATCTCACCGTGTTTCAATCTGCTCCTCACATACAAGGTCTTAAATAATCAGGCCCCATCTTATCTTAATGACCTTGTAGTACCATATCACCCTATTAGAGCACTTCGCTCTCACACTGCAGGCCTACTTGTTGTCCCTAGAGTATTTAAAAGTAGAATGGGAGGCAGAGCCTTCAGTTTTCAGGCCCCTCTTTTGTGGAACCAGCTTCCAGTTTGGATTCAGGAGACAGACACTATCTCTACTTTCAAGATTAGGCTTCAAACTTTCCTTTTTGCTAAAGCATATAGTTAGGGCTGGACCCGGTGACCCTGAATCCTCCCTTAGTTATGCTGCAATAGACGTAGGCTGCCGGGGATTCCCATGATGCATTGAGTTTTTCCTTTCCAGTCACCTTTCTCACTCACTATGTGTTAATAGACCTCTCTGCATTGAATCATATCTGTTATTAATCTCTGTCTCTCTTCCACAGCATGTCTTTATCCTGTCTTCCTTCTTTCACCCCAACCAATCACAGCAGATGGCCCCGCCCCTCCTTGAGCCTGGTTCTGCCGGAGGTTTCTTCCTGTTAAAAGGGAGTTTTTCCTTCCCACTGTCGCCAAAGTGCTTGCTCATAGGGGGTCATATGATTGTTGGGTTTTCTCTGTATGTGTTATTGTGCGATCTACTGTACAATATAAAGCGCCTTGAGGCGACTTTTGTTGTGATTTGGCGCTATATAAATAAAATTGAATTGAATTGAATTGAATCTGGGTTTCACCCACAGTGTGTATGTAAGGTGGGCATAACATCCATCTGTTAATGAAGCCTGTAGCTGAGCAGTATCACATCCATCCTGTCCCAGCTGTCATAGGGCAAGAGGTGGTGTACACCTGAACAGGTGCCACTAAATGTGCACATTAGTCAGCATAAAGCAGAGGATCTGCAGCCTTGAGTATGCTAACATCATGCATCCTTTTCTGGCTGCTCTAATGGAGTAGTTTCGAATTTTTTAGATAAATAAAACGACGTCAAAACCAGACAAACTATTTTTTTAAAATCACATTATGTTAAAATCTGGTAAAGCAAACAACCACATTTGTTATTATTGTTAGATAAGATAAGGTAACCTTTACTAGTCCCACGCGTGGGAAATTTATTAATTTGTTGTGTTGTAGAAACAGCAAGCTGCACTTTATTTAAACTAAAACAACCATTTCATCATCAATTATATTAAATTATAGACCAAAAATCAGAAATATCAATAAGTTTTGGTTCTATAAATTCTCAGTACTGTGAAGTTGCTGCCTGTTTCCTCTAATCGAGCAGCAAACAAGTTTTAATCTATCGAGACGCTGAAACTTTTAAAACTGTATTTCCTCCCTTACCACAAACAGAAGCTAAACAGGACTAAAAACTAAAGACAAACTCTTTCCTGGACTGAAGGTTACAAATTCAAACCTTAAAAATTCAAAAGTTTTATAAACTTATGAAGCATTTTTACTGAAAGTTTAAAGCTGAGAAGAACTGAAGCAAAGGGAACAAACCTTCGATCGGAGCTCACGGTGCTTCAGACAAACACTGTCTCTCCCCCCCACACACGAGCCGTCCGTCACACCCTTTATGTAATAACAACCCCCCCCCCCCCCAACACACACACACACACACACACACACACACACACACACACACCATCTAATTTGATTTTTGTAAATCCTTTACGATGCTGACAAAACATCAGTGTGTGTGTGTGTGTGTGTGTGTATTGGTGTTTATCTGTGTGTGTGTGTGTGTGTGTGTGTGTGAGACAGTTGGGTGTTAACACATGTTTGACATTTCAGCCCTCTCGGGGCGTGATGCGATGCTGCTGCGGGGTGTTAAACACACACACACGCACACACGTGTCTGTATTCGTATCATTGTGAGGCCTTACACTGACATAATGCATTCCTGGGTCCTTGCATCACATTTGGGTTTTTCCAAAATCATTTGTTTGAAGGCTGAAGGGCAAATGGGGGAATACTGTGATGGACTGAACCTGTGTGATATAGTTCAGCAGTAGAATAAACAAAGTATTCGTTATGATGATTACACGCTGCTCGTTTGTAATGTCTAACTGTTTGATGAGTTAATTCCTGGACTGGGCAGGCTTAATTATCTCTAGCTACACCTTTACATTTTCAGTGTGTTTGCAGCAATGTCAACATGCATGAGAGCCCACTTATGTTGGTATTAACACCAATCAGCAGCCCAGGGTTAGCGTAGCTAAATGGGTCCATGGTAAAAACGTGGTGCTTTTACAATGAACAGCTGGTCATCCATGTAGCCTCTCACGCCCCACGCTGTTAGTAACACCCAAATAAAATCCCAGTTTCACTCAGTGAAGCTGAAGCTCTGCCTGTCAGTACAGTGACCTCACAGCAGCCGCATTATTGGTCATGTGATGTCATTAAAAATGCTCCCAAAGGCTCCAACAGCACAAACACAGGCTGTAAACGTCTGTGAGGACTGACTCACTGCTGCCCCTGCTGGATGCTGGAGGAACTGCAGGTTTCAGCACTATCAGAGACTGAAAAAGTAAGAATAAAAGTGCTGTAAACAAAATGAAGGAACTCAAGTGTGGAGGACCTGTATGTACCTCGCTCCATCACCTCAGATTGACTTTGCTCAGAAAGCCTGAGAGTCACATGACTCTGGCCAACAGAATGGGAATGGCCCAGTTTTAGAGCCTTTATTGTAAAATTGACTCATTTTGCTCTGTTGCCCAGCAATAACACATTGTGATGTGACATTGAGTTGGAGTGACAGGTGAAAGAGTCGAGTCCAAAGTAAATCCTGGAAGGAGGCAAAGCTTGTTAAACTTCACCCAAACCACAAAACAAGCTGGAGACAGCACACGGCCTGCAGACCTGTCATCACCTGTCCGCACTGAACCACACTGAGGTTTTCATCCATTTCAGGACATTTACTGTGAGCTGACTGCAGCCGAGCTCAGGTTTAGGGTGGGGCAGGAGTTAATGAGGGAGCAGATGTAGTTACACTTTTCTGGGTGCAGCGGATGGATGTGAGTGGATGTAACGTCCTCTGGGTGGATGGAAACATGACAGAGTGTGTGCTGAAACAGTAACTCACTCAGTGCAAGAAAACTGAGCCTGGAAGTGATCTGTGTTTATAATGATGTCATGCACAATTTACAACTGTGTGTGTGTGTGTGTGTGTGTGTGTGTGTGTGTGTGTGTGGCAGACATATATATCCCCTGAAGGAATGCTGTGTGTGTACAAGCAGAAAGTGATCTGCTTTTACAATGATGCCATGAACTTCCCAACACATGCACCCACGGGGGTACAGCGTGCAGGCTTGCTGTAGTGAAGCTTTCAGTGCCTAATGCGCACTGAATGCCTGGCTGATGCTTCACAGTGTGAAACAGCGCTGTGAGGTTTCATTTGGGTTCAGTGTAAGCCAATAGCTAACATCTGAGCAGGCCGTCGGTGGACCAGCCTTCTCCCTGTGGTCTGCAGCTATCCTCAGCTGGGCAAAGATCTGCAGGTGAGGAACAGGTGTGCCAGCACCAGCCCTGGGCAGCTACACCCACTTCCGGGTGGAGGTGAGCACAGTTACCCACATTCATGCTCACTCATACTGACCGACCGACTGACCGTCTGACAGACGTTGCAGGGATATAAACAGTGGTTTATCATTCCCACATGCCGGCATCTCACTGTCACGGACCCAGCTCTGGGGACTCGGGGTCCATGAGAAGTGTGGACTATTATCGCTATTATTATTATTATTATTGTTATTATTATTATTATTATTATTATTATTATTGTTATTATTTGGTGGGTGCTCTGTTCCGCTGTCTGGGGTTTTGTTCCATGTGTCTATGTATGTGTGTGTGTGTGTGTGTGTGTGTGTGTGTGGTTGTGGCTGTGGCCAGGAGGCCGGGTTACAGGCACCGTCAGGCCTGTGGATGACTGGCCACACCCAAGGAGGATGCCCCACACCTGCAGCAGATCAGTGTCACAGCGGAGGGAGCTACTTAATGATGTGGTGAAGCCTCCACCGGCGCGGGGTCATTGCGTGAGACTCCACGTTAGTCTTCCAGTTTAGGTTTAGTCTTTGAGTGCATGCCTGCAACAGTTGAGTGTCCTGACTGCTGCTTCTATTGTTTCCTGCAGGAAGAGCGTGGAAAGCCAGAGAGCAGCGAGCACAGGGAGTGCAGACACACGGGAGCAGAGAGCACAAGACACGGACTTATTGGGAAGGAAGACACGACACGGGAGTCAGGGGAGAGCACGGGGATTTATTGTTGTTTTTTCCATTCACAGTAAATAAACGCACTGCTGATATTCTGAGCTCCGCGCCTGGGTCCTCCTTCCTCACTTCCCCCACGGTTGGCCATCGTCAACTGTGACACTCTCGCCCTCAGCTGTGCCCGACCGTCCCTGCAGCAGCTGATCTGAAGTCAAATAATCAGAATAATTGAAGGAAATGTTTCCACTGAAGTTCTCCTGGGAGGATGAAAACACTAAGACGTGCTCCGTTAAACCTCATCAGCTGCTTCTATTTATATTTCAGTGATTTTAGTAAGAGTGGCACGGAGGTGCAGTGGGTGGCTCTGTTGCCTCACAGCAGCACGGTTCCGGGTTTGAATCTGGAGTTCTCTCTGAGTGCTCCAGCCTCCTCCATCAGTCCAAACATGTGGGTCAGGCTAACTGGTTGTACGCTGGCTATAAGTATGGGTGTGGATGGCTGCATCAGCGCTGTGAGGACCTGTCCAGGTGTACCCCGCCTCACAGGTGGGATAGGCTCCAGCCCTCCTGTGAGGAAAACAGACTTAAGTGTGGTCTCTCAAAGGATCTATCCATAAACCTGAGCAGCTGTGATCAGCCTGCTGTGGACGCCAGCTGGAACTACACTGAATGAAAAAAATAAACGTATATAAAGATTTGATCTGTTCTGTTTAGAGTGACTTTTACTGAACAAGCAAAATGTTTGTGTGCTCTAAAATCTGAATCGTTTAAAAGTATTCAGAGTTAAGCTTTGTTAGGTACGCCTGTGACTCTCAGACCTACTTTAATTCTTCAAGGCTCAGATTCAACACGATGCTGGAATCAAAGATTTTGATCCACACTGACATGACATCATCATGACATCATCACTACCAGACTGAGAGCTGTGAGGCTGCCTGATTGCAGTGAACTCATCGTCCTGAGCTTAGGTGTCCTGCTGAGTTCACTGAGGTCATAAAGGATGGGCGTGGTCAGCAGGAGCACACTCTGAATATCTCCCTGCACCATCACAGCAGCAGCCTGCGCTCCGACACAGGCAGGATGGATCCACGCTTTAAACTCGTCAGACCAGACGTGTCTCCAGCTGCTGCTGTCCAGGTTTGAGAGTCTGTGTGATCCATGGTCTCAGTTTCTTACTGACAGCAGTGACACTGGTGTGGTCTCTCTGTGTGCTTCAAGGTTCACAGAAGCTCTTCTGCGTTGGTCTCCTTCCTATCAGCTTAGAGCACTCTGTCTATTCACCTCTGACCTCAACAAGGTATTTTCTCTGTTTCAGAGCTTCTCTGCTAACTCAGAGACCAGCGTGAAAGCTCAGGTCAGCAGTTTCTGAGCCTCTCAGTCCAGCCTTTCTCCCCCTCGCTCGGTTTGATGTTCACCAGGTCATTTTCATCGTGTTTACACACCTGAATGTACAAATCACTCCTGACTGGCACACAGGTGAGACAGATTCACAGCAGCAGGCCGTTGGGTTTATGTTACAGACACGTGATCACCTGCAGACTGAGTCACAGCACAGATCCAGGCACAGGTAACTCTTTTTTTCTTTTAACCCTTTGCAAACTGCACCTGGCCCGTCCACAGGGGGGCGGAGTTTACCAGCTGCTGTCCTGCTCTTCTTTCCACGTCCCACCGTAGTCAGTAACGATGTGTTTTTTCCTCTTTGTGAGTAAATACAGTAAACCCTGACAGTCAGAATCAGCTTCACTGGTCAAGTATGTGAACACATACAACAGACACAACAACACGTACAGCATATTTACAAGTGCACAGTGAGAAGATGGGACACATAAAGGATGAATAAGCATTATTATGTACAGTAGATGAGAATAAGCAGCTGGCTTTGGCTCAGCAGCAGGCCGTGCTGGATGTTTAGATCCTACACAAACACCCTGAACAGCACTAACAACAAACCTCAGCAGCTTTCGTCTTTCGAAATCACAGCGGTTTAAATGTAAAACTCGGTTCCTTTGGATATGTGATGAAGGTGGAGTGTTGTTTTTCCTCTTGTTACTGTGGAAATTCACCTACCTCGGTAGCGTGATTTCCCATGACGGCGATGCGGAGGTGGATGTTAAATGCCACATTGGAAAGGCGCCTGCAGTATTTCGGAGGATGAACAAGATCTGGTCCTCCCCGACCATCTCCCTCAAGATCAAACTCCGCTTGCTTAATTCAATCGTGATCCCAACCGCCATCTATGCCAGCGAGACTTGGAAGGTGTCGGCCTGCATCAACACCAAGCTCGACGTCTTTCAGCAGCGATGTCTTTGCCGGATTCTGAGGATCCGCTACACCGACCACATCACCAACGAGGAGGTACTGCGAAGGAGTGGCACAGTCAAACTTCACAACATCGTTGCACGCAAAAGACTCCGACTGGCCGGTGTTATGGGTTCGAAATTGAGGATGAGAGTAAAACAATGATAGTCCAGAGGAGGTCGTTCAAACAATTGATTTTAATGCACGCAGCGTGGAGAGGTGTAAACTGCAAAACAGTTGTACATCTCTACCCAAAATACACTCTAGATTGCTTTTATAACATCAGGGTATTGTAACGCCCCTTCTTGCGTTTACAAGCACATAATTTGCATATACAGAACATTCATGTATTTTAAGAATTAAATGCAACATAGAGGTTCCTCCTTGTGGCATACTCTTCCGAATATGGTGATGACCTAAGGCTTTTGAGGTCACCCTGGACTGGACATCCTTCCGTCACCTGTAACTAAGCAAACTCAAATACCACAAGAAGCTGAATACATTCAGGCCTTTGCTCAGCTACTATTTTACTGTAACAATATACTCAGCATATGAGTTATGATACATATATATTTAACTCAATCATTTTAAAGTAGTTATAACTGCACCTGTAATAAACATGTTAATATTTGATTATGATAACCCCTATAATATAAATTATAACATAATGCCAGCAGCTTCAATAAACGCTTTGATGAAATGATAATTAATGCAATGATAAGATGATGGTTATGTAAAATAATCCCTGTAATTCCACAATTCCCTCTCTTGACGTCTTCCAAAGACGTCACTACACTATTCCCAGGTCCACTACCTTCGCTCTGACCCTCTCTCTGCTACACCTTACTAACTTACTGTGTTCATCTAAGGTTCCTGTCATTATTCAAAGTTGGTTCACAATATCATATCAGGCAAAATGATAAACCCTACTGCCACGTCTGCTTTATTAAGCTCTTCAGTTAGACTCTGTACCGGTTTGCCAATCTGTGTGTACATGTCTCTACACTTTTAATGTCTAAATGCACATCTGGATGTATGTGCACTTGTATGTCTATCTGCATCTATGAGTCAGTGGTTTTTCAGAAAAAAGGCGTTAAAGTGAAAAATGTTTCCTGTCTATTAACTCCTGATACTGGAGGGACTTTCCTGTTTGCCCAACCTCTTAGGTTTGACCTTTTACACTTTTACTAAAGAAATTTTAACAGAGCCCAAAGAGATTTTTATTTTGCTCCTGTGCTTGACAGGTTAAGCGAAGTTGTTTTTTGTTTTGTTTTGAAATTTTTCCCTTCTGTGTGTGTGTGTGTGTACATAAGTAAGGATATGATAATCAACGTAAGATCCCTGGTTTGCAAATGATTTTCTGCCCCCGCTGCAGGGCAACATCATGTGGTGGTGAGTCTATGTTGGCTAGTTTAGTACAGATATGTAACAGTTGCTTGATTGCATGGCCCACTCAGAGTTGCAGAGTTTTAATGTATGTGGAGAGTGTTTTCACAGTTTAAACATAGGTTACTCACATTTCTAGCCTGATTGTTTCCCAATAAAAGTGAAATCAAACATTACATTTGATTTTACTTATGTATTATCCTGTTCTGGGCTCTATCCATTATATTAACTTTATTTAATCTCAATACTCTTTATGTGTGTGAGCAACGCTTTTAGTCTTATTAAACACAACCCAAGTAAAATGCACACCATCCCCATGTCAGCCTAAATCTCAGGTAAAAAGCACACTTCAAAGTTTTCTATCTGGATTTACGCCTCTTTTGGCTTCAAGCATATACATAACATGCAAAAGTTACTGTTAATGCCCATTAGACAAGTTTCCATTATCTACAACATTTTGTTTCACCCGGTTCACCCTCACACATTTCCTGTTTACTTATTGCATATTTATCTTTAACACCTTCTACCTCAGTAGTTGCTAAGCAGAAACAAAGCAACCTGTGGTCCACCTTTACCCTGTAAAATAAACCCCTGTCATGTTTGTGTCTGTAAGCATGTTTTGCATTCATTCATTACACTCCACGCCATTCCTGCAAATTAGGAGCTGTAAAGTTGAAAGCTGCATCAAGTCCAGGCCTTTGGCCTGGCCTATATTTAAATCATGTGTGTTTGTAAGCGTGCATGCAATTCACCTGCTATGTTCTCATCTTCCCTCAACATGTATCACCTGGACACTCTCACCAGTGAAGCTTAAAACCCTTTTGGACGGAACATCAACTCTAAACAAGCACAGTTACGCATTGTGTATAAAATGAACTCAACCTGTAAATAGAGATGTCACTGTCATGACAAACATATTCAATACTATTAAAATAATACTGTACAACATGTTATTAATGGAGTCATCATAAGGCAGATTATATGATAGCAATAAAAGAATCTCTAAATCCCAACAGGTTCTGCTTTTAAATCTTCCCTGACTTTCCCTTCAAGTTCTGCTTTCTTAGTACAATCATGAGGTTCTCCTAATCCCATTAAATCTGCCATATTGATTCCTTCATGTGTAAATGTCAGATTTGGAGCTTTTTATTGAATCATCTTCCGGGGGTGAGAGACCTCTGCACAGCTCAGACGCCAGTTGCAAGAGCTCTCTGACATTAGAATCATCAGCTGTGACTTATATGGTGTTATTTCGGTACTTTACACGTCACACAGTTTTGAACGTTGTTTATATGGAGAGTTCCCCTTTTTGTGTCTATATCTATTAATATGCCTTGTGCACTAAAACTTCCTGTTTTTCAGTCTGGCTGAGCACTTGTTTGTGAGTAAAAGGTGGCCTTGCTCTACAAGCCAGCCTTCATTATTAAAGTACATAAAACAGGAATAAAATAAATGTTTTAATGTGTATCTGATAGCGCCACATCACAACAAAAATTGCCTCAAGGCGCTTCATAAATACAGAGAAAAACCCAACAATCTTGTGACCCCTTATTGAGCAAGCACTTTGGCAACAGTGGGAAGGAAAAACTCCCTTTTAACAGGAATAAACCTCCGACAGAACCAGGCTCAGGTACGGGCAGCCATCTGCTGCGACCGCTTGGCGTCAGCTAACAGAGATTTTTTTTTTTTTTTTTTTTAACAGAGAGACCTAATATTTAATAATCCACATTTCACTATTTTACTCTTCAGTTCACATTTGGATTCTGTATTGTTCTTTATTTGTTATTATTTATGTTTAGATTGTTTATTGCTAGTCTTGGTTTGTTGTTGTCTGTTTGGGAGCTGACATAGTCTCTATGGATAAGCGTCTTTTGGTGGGGTAGCATCAGGAGAGAAGCTCCAGAGAGGCATTTTCCATGTTAAACACTAAAATATAACAAAAAGATCATGCTAAACAAACAAAACCTTTCGATTGGCCAACCCTATCTGTCTCCTCAACGTGTTGTATATTTTCAATGTTTCCTTATTATTTTGTCATCAAATAAATCAAACAAATAAGTTAAGCTGAGTGACAGCACCTTGCGTTTACGCCGGGCTGTGAGCTGCCCTGAATCTACTTGCTACACCCCCCTTTCACCCAATCTAATTTTTCAATCTTAATCTAAACTATTCCTGACCTTCCCCTTCTTTCATCTGATCATCTCAAGCACGTCCTGTACCAAATTTGCTTCCTCTTTTCAAGCCCACATTTAATTACAAGCTCTACCACATTTGCCCTATGTGGCTGTCTCGACGTTTCCTATCAATTTACAAAGATACCAGAGTTATTCTCAGAACTCAGAGCTGAGGTTCCCCTTTCCTAAGTCTGTATGTTCTAGAAGAGAGCAAGCTGCTAGTCGGTAAACAACTTTATCATCACATAAGTTATTAGGTAAAAGTCACGTAGACATTTGCTTAGTAACCCTAAAAGAGCACATTTCATGTAGCTAATCACATATATACAATTTTCCTTTGACATATCTGTATGTGCACGCCTAAATTATAACCTCTTATTCTAGAAATCAAAAATAACCTGAAAATAACACTTTCTGCCTCAGTTTTACCATACCTAAATTATCAAAAAACCCAAACATCATCAAGTAATCCTAAAACCCATTTCAAATTAAACCTTAAATCCTGTAACTCCCCCCTTTTTGTAACACATCTCATGTGTTACAAACTCAAAATCCTTCACTCAGGTTATGGCATTAAAAGAAAAGGTTAGTCATATCATATTAGGTCTACATGCTCCGGACCTTCAAACCTGTTTTTAAGGAATGAAATCAAATTAATCATCATGTCAAATCTTTTCTTGGCTCCATCCACAGCCTGCATCCTTGGAACGTCCTAGAAACAAAAACCTGTGTGTTAACCAGAACTTCACATTTCATACTCAATTTCCCCAGAATTAAGTCTTCCACTCCTCCTGTTTGTCAACCTTTTATTTATTTCCCCTCTTGGTCCGATCACTCGCATTCACTCACATGCATTCACACATGATATTTTTGCTGATACTGCAGCCTTCTGCGCACGTCATCATATGCTCCACATCAGCAAAATGAGCTCAATCATTTGTTTTATCTCGTTTTCCTTTTTAGGAAAATAGTTCTCTATACTTTTTACTGGATTGACTCGCTGCAATCCTTACTTGGTAATTTGTCCGCGCCGTCAGTTCACTCTCTTCCAGGCCTGCTTAGAGCAAAAATGAGAAAAAAGAGAGCTGATTGTTAGCTCATCAAAGTACAAAACAAAATCACCTGACAGGTTTTTTCTAAGTGCACTGTTATAGAAACTATGGGCCCTTTTAGACATGTCCATGTTTATCAAAACTCCCTCTATTAAAAATAAAACAACAACCTCAAAAATCTTCAACAATCTGAAATTTCACCCGTTCAACACACTGAAAACCTCGCCAAAAGCTGCACCGTTTCGTACACAACAATATCCCCCTTTAAGCACTTTACCATACTCAGATTCAGCCTAAGATATAAACACGTTATAACAATGTGTCAACACTAATTTATAAACCTCTTAATCAAATTTGCACCTCTGAACAGTCAACTTCTCCTTTAAGGCCTCAATCACACACACAGCAAGCTCCTCTGTCCGCACTCACATGAGCTCCCGAACTAATTTGCATACTGAGTCACATCTCAACAACTTAACTTGGCAAAATAAATACATGTTTAAACTTTATCACATTATTCGATTATTTTCATTTTCTTTCTATACTAATCACTTGTTTTGATCAATCAGTGCAAGAGCACTCCTAAGTCACCCTTTTAAACTACTTTAATCACTTTATTAAACATTCACACCATTCTATCACTCATACAAGTAGCAAGCTGATCTTCATTGCGTATGTTTGTGTGTGTTATTTTTGCATATATGGCTTCACAGTCTCACAGACACTTTCCCATTCTCCAGTTAAAGAGTCAGTTTTCTCCTTCCCCGAATTACTAACCCAAACTTTAATTTCCCACCTTAAATAACAGCCCTCCTGGTCTTCCGCCAGCAGTTAGGGCTTGCTTTCAGGTTCCTGGACACATCATGCTGTGAACAATTCAACCAGAAACTTGCCTTAACATATCCATTCATGTTAACCTGTAATTTCTTCCGACTGCTGCTTCTGGAGAATTGGTCCAGGTCTGCTTGCCCCTAAAAATAACAAAACTAAGACATTTTCATTATTATCACAAATGCTTAAATGACCCATTTCTCTATCTCTGGTCAGAAATACCAATTATGCCATGCATGTAAGCGTGTTCTTCCTTGCGTTTTATGTTAATTGAATGTAAGCTGCTTCTTCATTGAATTAATTCATTGAGTTCTTTGTTGCATTTCTATATATTCATGTTAATGTACTCTACGTGTAAGCTGTTTCTTCATTTCCTCTTAAATTATAATCAGTTTTACTTCATGCATTTTTCACTGAGCTTTAGATTCAAACTATCTCACTTCTGATTCGTTTCAAAAATAATCTCACATGTAACAATTTGTATATGTGTGTTTTCTATTCATTAATATAATTGTCAGTTATTTTGATTATCTTTACCTTTTGTATTGTTTACCTCTTTGTTGTGATGTGGTGGACATCCCTAAACTATCACGAGTTCAGGGTTCAATTTCAATCCAATCATCTCCTATCTTCTCGCAGTCAAACTCGTCCAGCTTCATCTCTCACTGGTCCTTTTCATTCACAGTGTCCTGTTTGGGCTTCAGAGCCCCAGCAAACACAGTGTGTTTCTTCTCTGTTTTGATCTTTCAGTATTTCCTCTTCCTTCAGTCTTATTTTCATTTGCTGTGTTTTCTTCTCCATTCATCTTTTCAGTCTTTTCTTCCAAGATTGCTCCAAGCTTGGCAAATATGACAGTCAGTGCCTTCAAGCAGACATATCACGCTGTTCTTCACCAGCATGCATGTTGCATCACGTGCTTTCTTCCATGCTGCTGGACTCATCAGTCGTTGTCAGTGTTACTGCTTTCGCCTGCACTGTCTTTTAGCTTCCGTTACTTCTTCACGTCCACGATGTTCTATCGGTCTTCATCAGGAAATTGACTGTCCTTTGCGTTTCTTCTCGGGGTCAAGGACAAAGTGAGAGCTCAAGCTGCACAATTTTGAGCCAAAGACTGGCTTATTTTCTCCCAATTCTTTTAATCTACTTTTCTGCTGCTGAACTCAAGGTTCCAATGTTGAGAGAGTCCACCTGTATTGGCACACTAAGCATATAATTAGTACCATATTCATTTTTATCTTAAAACCTCCCTTTTGCTTCATCTGCCCAGAGTTAAATCTCTCTCCCTACTCTGGGTGCACACTTGTCACCGTGAGCTTCCCTTTTATGGGCCTGCATTTCCTGTCCCAGACACACACACGGTTTCCTGTTTCTACAGCTTCTGCAGAGACTTCCTTTTAATTTCACAGCCTACAAATAATCAGTAATTCTACTAAATCTTTATCTAAAAACCATATGCCTTCATTTCACTCACACACATTTAAATAGCGGTCTTTCACACATCAGGACAACCAACACTTCTCCACACACATCACCATTCTTTAGGTCAGTTTTGTAGCATCAGTCACACAATCATTTCTTGAGTGGGTGTACTAAGTGCATATACTTATGTGTTTTCAATCAGCGTCAGTGGGATTTAGATTTCTATCCTACCTACAGTATAATTCCAGGGCCCGAAATATAACAATACTACTACATGCAAAATCTAATATTGCTTCTTCTGATCGCCTTATTACTGAAGTTACTAAAAAGCCGTAATGAGTATCTGAAACCACAGCGTGACATCGACAGGTTACGTCATAAACATCCCCTGTCCATGTATATTCAACTACACAATACCCTGAATCCAACATGTGTATTTACACAAACTGTTATAAAATGTTAGTCAGAAAACACGGTGTGATTACAAAGAGTCAATAAAACACAAGTCCTATTACTTTCAACCAGTATTACGTCGTTCAAGGACGTGTAAAGCAAAACCCATACTCCAATTCTACATGTATCATAAAGTAGTCATCGTAATTAACAACCGTAATGCCAACAAAGTAGAAATAAAAGCAATTCTTCCCTTAAAACACCAATACAAGTCGTCCTTAACCCAGGCTCTGCAGTCAGTCATTAGCCACTCATTAGTAAACAGGAAATGTCACTCTAAATAAGTCACAGGCATCTCATTTACATAGACACAGACACACTCTCAAAATAACCAGCCTGCTGCAGTGCTCGTGGCAGACAGAGCCTATATTACAAACATAGAAATTATAACACAGAGACGTCTGATAAATTAAATAATATTTACAAGGCCTTAAATTGCACAACCTACATAATTTAGACAAAATTTGAATTAACCCTCCAAGGGACAAACTCCAAGTTTTTGATAATCAATGACCCAGTATCAGGTCCAACCTGTGTCTGGTCTAATTGCTAAAGTTCCTAAGTCAATTTAAAAGCGTCCAACGCCCAAGGTCCAACCTTTACTACCCAAAAAAGTGCACAAACCGTTCCAAACGGTAAAGTGGTCCAACCACTAGCTATTTTGGAGGTTCCCAAGTTCTCCACGATCGCCAATCGGACTATCCCGTCCAACGGAAAATCCTGAGCGTCCCCAGGAAATTGGGAGCGTCACCTCCGAGAAATGCACTTCCTAGAACATCCCACAGTTCCGTTCTACATAAATTTAATTATGTTTTTAAAGACATCCTATGAAACCACCATACCGACTTTATTGATGTCCAAGCCCAGCTTTATATTCAATTATGACTGTATTACCATACACAGTTTCCAAATTACCTAATCCTAAATTCAGTAGTCCAACTACTTTAAATTCTCTTTCCTTAGCAGTCCAACTGCATTTCCTTTAATCAGTACTGTCACTTAACCTTACATTATCATTACTTCAACTTCAATTCTCATGAGATTTTCACCAAAATCAAAACAGACCTTTACCAGTAATTTTCAGTGAGTAGACTTTCAATTTTGTCAGAACCAATTCAGCACTGTTTGGAAATAATTCAACAGGTAGTGCCTTACCTTTGAATAAACCGGCTTATGTCCACTCACTTCGACCACTGACTCGTGTCTGCCTGTTTGAGCACCTTGGACCCTCTCAGTCTCATTCTCCAACTTTTCTCCCTCAACCTCGGCCAATGCACCAAATGTTATGGGTTCGAAATTGAGGATGAGAGTAAAACAATGATAGTCCAGAGGAGGTCGTTCAAACAATTGATTTTAATGCACGCAGCGTGGAGAGGTGTAAACTGCAAAACAGTTGTACATCTCTACCCAAAATACACTCTAGATTGCTTTTATAACATCAGGGTATTGTAACGCCCCTTCTTGCGTTTACAAGCACATAATTTGCATGTACAGAACATTCATGTATTTTAAGAATTAAATGCAACATAGAGGTTCCTCCTTGTGGCATACTCTTCCGAATATGGTGATGATCTAAGGCCTTTGAGGTCACCCTGGACTGGACATCCTTCCGTCACCTGTAACTAGGCAAACTCAAATACCACAAGAAGCTGAATACATTCAGGCCTTTGCTCAGCTACTATTTTACTGTAACAATATACTCAGCATATGAGTTATGATACATATATATTTAACTCAATCATTTTAAAGTAGTTATAACTGCACCTGTAATAAACATGTTAATATTTGATTATGATAACCCCTATAATATAAATTATAACATAATGCCAGCAGCTTCAATAAACGCTTTGATGAAATGATAATTAATGCAATGATAAGATGATGGTTATGTAAAATAATCCCTGTAATTCCACACCGGCCATATCCTCCGCATGGATGACGCACAGTTTCCAAAAACAGCGATGCGCTGGCAACCCCTGGGCGTTAAAAGACCACGAGGACGTCCCCGCAACACCTGGCGAAGATCATTCAATCAAGACCTAAAGACATCAAATATATCGTCGGAAGAAGCTGAAGCCCAGGCACAAGTTCGAGCCTGGTGGCGTTCGTTTGCCGCCCGATATGCCACATAATGCATGGGAGGATCTAAGTCTAAGTAAGTACTGTGGAAAGCATACGTGACTCCAGCACAGAGAAAAAGTCTTTCCAAACATTCAAAGTCTGTGCATAGATTTTACATGAAGAGCTTTCGTTAAACGTACGGAGCATGAACAGGAAACAATCTTTTATCAGTGAGCAGGTGTGTTTGTACAGCTCTCTGCATTCAATCATTAGTTATCATTCATCTCAGGCTCCTCCCCTCACAACAACTGATCGCGGTAGTTGGGGAGCACCTGGCTCTGCTGGAGGTCCTGTTAAACAGGAGTTTTCCTTCCCACTGTCGCCCACAGGGGGCCATGTGATTGTTTGGTTTTCTCTGTGTTATTGCAGGGTGGGTCCTTATGCTACAATATAAAACAGCTCGAGGGGACTTGTTGTGATTTGTATAAATAAAAATACATTGAAAAGGTTTGCATGGAAGAGTTCACAGTTTGATCACAAACAGTCCCCACATGTTATTCTGTCTCATCGAGGTTTCGCTTCATCTGTAAAAATCTGATTTTCTCCGGCGTGTGTTTTTGTGTTAACACAGTTTTGGTACCTTCCTGTCCCGGCAGCCGTCTCGTACCAACACGACAGCACGGAGCACGAGGACTTTTCAGACCAGATGAGCTCCAGGCTGGAGGAGCAGGAACCAGAACCAGCGACAGAGGAGGAACTTGTCATGGTCCTGGTGAGAGGCTGTGTTTCTCCACCGTGCCTCAGACTCCACCTCATCATCATATGCAGCAGGACCACACAACATCCCGGGATGGGCTCTTAAAGCATGTGCCAATGAGCTGGCGGAGGTTCTTACCTCCATCTTCAACCTCTCCCTCAGCCAGATCACTGTCCCCACATGCTTCAAGACCACAACCATCATCCCTCTCCCCAAGAAAAGCCCAGCGACCTGCCTGAACAACTATAGACCAGTTGCACTCACTCCAATCATTGCGAAGTGCTTTGAGAGAGTGGTGCTGGCCTACATCCAGAGCAACATGTGGGCAACATGTGGGATGTGTGGGACTAATAAAGGTTATCTTATCTTATCTTATCTTACATCACAGACACTCTGGACCCCCTGCAGTAATCCTACTGGTCCAATAGGTCCACGTCAGACACCATCGCTGCTGCCCTTCACTATTCCCTCTCCCACCTGGAAAACAAAGACTCATACATCAGGGTACTTTTTGTCGATTACAGGTCTGCTTTCAATACTGTCATCCCCACAAACTCACTCACAAGCTGGCAACACTCGGCCTGCAGCCCACCCTCTGTGACCGGCTACAGGACTTTTTGACTGGCAGGCCCCAGTCCGTCAGGATCGGCAACAAAGTTGTGTCCTCAGTCCCATCCTCTACACCCTGTACACCCACGACTGTGTCGCCTCCAACAAAGATAACATCATTTTACAGTTCGCTGACGACACTGCAGTGATCGGTCGCATCACTGGAGGAGACGAGGCGGCTTACAGGAGAGAGGAGGCCGGTCTGGTGTCATGGTGTGAGGACAACAGCCTCACCCTCAACACTGACAAGACAAAGGAGATGATAGTGGACACGAGGAAGAAGAGGAGGCCTCACCGACCGCTGTTTATCCGGGGCCTTGAAGTGGAGAGGGTGAGCAGCTTTAGGTACCTGGGCGTCTACATCTCTGAGGACCTCACCTGGACACTGAACACCACATGGCTGGTCAAGAAGGCTCAGCAGCGGCTGTATTTCCTGAGGAGGCTGAGGAAATTTGGTATGTCAGCCAAGATCCTCAGCAGCTTCTACGGCTGCACTGTGGAGAGCACCCTGACCAGCTGCATCACTGCATGGTACGGCAGCACTACTGTGATGGACCGCAAACGCCTGCAGAGAGTGATAACAACTGCAGAGAAGATCATCAGGACTCCGCTGCCCTCTCTGCAGAGCATCTACCATCGCAGAGTCCAGAGGAGAGCTGCCTCCATCCTCAAAGACCCCACACACCCCCAACACGGACTGTTGACACTTCTGCCCTCGAGACAAAGTTTCAGAACATCTAGACTCAACAACTTCTATGCTTTGTGACTCGTGTTCCTGTTAATACTTACCTTGTGTTTCCTTGTCCTCTAGTTCTTCCTCGGATTCCTCATTCTCCATCCTGGCAGTCTCACCTACTTGGACACTGATCTACTCTGGAAACCCCGAGCTGCTGGTTCACGCCCTTAATCCAGCCCTCTTCATGCAACCATCCTGCATCACTGGATCACTCAGGTTGAACTACCTGTTCATGCTTACCTCATCAGAACCCTCACCTGGATGGCTCTGCCTCCCACCTGTGTATAAGTAACATGTTGACTCACATAAGTGGAGACCTGAACATCCACACTGTGAAAAAACGATTTTGGTGGTGGTAAATATGACCCATACAAACTGTTTAAAATATCCTCGTGGTAGCTGGGCCTCTGCTCGTGGTCTGGTTATCGGGTGTGCTGTGGATCTGTGGGGTTGAAGGTAAACTGAGATTCCTGTTCTATATTTTCCTGTTCAAATGTTAGTTTATTAAATGGTAAAATATTCCACACAAGTCAAATTTGATGTACTTTTGTATTGTAAATATCAACACTTCACCGAGTTCTTTTGATTCCTCAGAGGCATCCGATGGAAGACAAAACACTGCTCAGTAGACCATTTAACACTTTATTACTTCTAGAAAGGAGATGCGCCCTGCACAACACATTGTGCAATGTTAACTGTGTTGTGTCAGCCATGAGAAAAGAGATTAGAGTAGGTAATTAGGCACTTGTTTAAGGGATTTGAGTTCCCATTTTGGTCAGAAGGCTAGGCCTGGACATCAGTAAACTGGTGGTTAGAGTCCCCAGTGGTGTTTTTAAATTTATTTAAATTTATTTAGGACGGGGAGGGCGGTCGCTAGGTGTGCACACAAGTTCAGAGGTGAGAACCTCCTCCTTGCTACGGACGCGTGGCGAGACCCTGCGGCGTCAGGATTATCCCAATTGGTCACTGCCAAGACTTGGGACCTTGGTCAATGGCCAGTGGTCAGGGACCACTTTGGTGCACTGTTTGGTTGAAGAGGCTGGGCTTCGGGCGTGACCACCTCAACGTAGAGTGGCTGGTAAAGCTTTAGGCGAGAGACGCCAGTAAAGTAAAGCTTCCGGTCAAGCTGCGGGGAACGCTTTTAAATTAATATTAGTATGTGTATTTTGACTTTTGTTGCCATGATGCCAGGTCTCTCTTGAAAATGAGATTTTTTACCTGGATAAATAAAGGACTAATAATAATATAGGACTTAGAAATCTGGCCCCTGTCCGGGACAGAAACGGGTTAACTGATCAGCAAGGTGGGACCTGGGCTTATAGGCTTTTAAATTTGTCGAAATTGTGTAGGGACGACTGGTACCAGTGAATGATGATGTAACAGAGTGTAATGGCATGTGAGGATTTTTGAGATAACCGAGAAATGGTTGAATAATGTGTCTTGGCATTTGGTGTCTTTTGTTATACGTATAAATGTGTGAATATATACTTAAGTGTAAATTTGTCCTTTGGATGCATGGTCAGAAGTGCATATTGTTTTGAAAGTGTGACAGAGAATGGTGTGTGTGTGGAACACGTTCTCACTCCCTGAGCGTAATATTTTACGCTATGTGACAAATCGTCAACATTTTACGCTTTCGGGTACCCAACACGTTCCTACAGGACGACATCGGAAAAATGAGAAAACATGAGAACCGTTGGGACTCAATCTACACATGTTCGTTTATTTTCTTCAAATCGCTTTAGAAAACACTATTTCATGCCATTTCTGTGCTGGTTAAGGTTAGGAATAGGGTTATGGTTAGGGTTAGGGATAAGGTTAGGTTTAGGGCTGGAATACATGGCTGGAACGTATATTACCACGGAACCGTCATACTACTGGAATTGAGCCATAACCCGGGGCGTACCATCAGAACGCAGAAGGTCACCTTCCGCGTTCCTCACGAACGCCGCAGGACGTGACAAAACGTCGGCATGCTACGCCCCGGGAGTGTGTGAGAAGATCTGCTAAAGGAGCTGAGTGAAGTGTGACGTGTGCTGAAAAACTGTTAATTGTGCTGATGATTTGTGCCAAAGGAATTCTGCTAATCACGCTGAGGACTTTGATGTGAAGGATTTCGTTTGGTTAATGCTTGCAAATGCAAAGAGCTTAGTATATATTTGTGTGGAGCTGTTCAGTTTGTGTGCGCGCTGAGGGTGCATTCTTTTTATATAAAAAATGAGTAGAGTTACAGAGGGTACAGTATATGTGAACATAAAAAAAAGAGTTCGATCAGGTTGTAGAAATTGATGAAATGGAGTGAAGTGAGGACTGTGTGTGAAAACCGCTGTCTGTGTGTGCAACGTGAGAGAGAGAAAGACGTCTTAAAATCTGGATAGAAGAATTAGAGAAATGAAAGCAAATGATATTAAATAAATGTCTTAGTGTGTTAATACAGGCGCCCATGGACTTGGCTCAACCTCCAACATGAATACAGCGGCCAGAACAAAATCATAGTTTAACATAATTGGAACGACAAACAGGCCAGGCTTTGGCTGAAATTTCACAGCTTCACCTCTCATCCTGTCCTTATCCTGAGAAGAAGCTGTGAGGACGGTCAGTCTCTTCCTGAAGACAGACACTTGAAGAATTAACAGCAGGCAACAGACAGCAGGACTGACCTAAAACTCTGAAGGGTCCAGCAGCATGTACGAATACCATCGTTGATGGAAACGTGCTCATAATCACAAGCTGGGAAGTGTACCAGTGACGTCATTGTGTGAAAGCGTTCGATGGGACTGTCTGAGGTTCATATTTGCCATGCTGGGAGTTAAGCGGCAAAAAGAGACTGAAAAGAGGAAGAGAGAATGAACAGAGAAGAAACAGGTGATGTGGGCCTGTGTTTGCTGGAGATTCGGGAGCGCACACAGGCAACTGTGAGAAGAGGAGAGAGGAGGGGTGAGAGATGAAAGCTGATGTCCAGAGCATCGCAACAGAAAATAAATAAGTGGAGAGGGTGAGCAGCTTCAGGTATGTGACGTGTGTTGAAAAACTGTTATTTTATTTTTATTTACTTATTAATAAGTAAATAAAATAAATGAAGAAATAAATAAACTAATAATTATATAAATGAGTAGAAAACATACGTACACAAGTAGAAACGTGAAATTGCTTTTGGAGAGAATCAGGAGTGAGACAGTTTGAATCCACAGCTCAGCGCAAAGATGCATGCATTAATCTGAATACAAACCCAAACATGCAATGAAGACCAGCTTACACTCATGAATGTTGATATATCACATAAATGTTAAATAGTGTAGATTTAACAGACTTAAATGCTGAAGGTTATCCATTGCAGAGGAATAACTCAGGAAGTTTCAGGGCAACAGGGTGACTTTTGTGAAAAGGAAAAGAGACTGGGCTGACCAACCAGTGATCAAACGCTCAAAGTAGTTTTAAAATAGTAAATTGGAAGAGGTCTTTTGCTGATTGAGCAACACAAGTGATTACTGTGTGAAGGAAATACTTTTTTGTGGTAATATGTTAAATATGTATTTCTTTTGTCCTGTCAACTTAATGAGTTATTAACTGAGATGCAAATTAGTTGAGTGTTGTTAGATTAGGAACAGATGAGTTGATCTCTCAAGTGAACCGGATGTAGCAGAGTCGGTTAGAGTGGAGACATAAAAACCCCTCGAGTTTCCTGTTTGAGTGTATGAGTGAAGTTTGCACTGAGAGAAACATGTCTGTGACTGTGTGAGAAGAACTGCTTGGTAAAATATACGATAGCAGCCACAGGATAATTAAAGTCTGTGACTAAGTGCAGTAGTGCTGACTTGGAGAAGAAATGTATAATTTAGTGATGATGTATTGTCATAAAGTGTTTAGGAAGTGCTTAATGGAGAATATTAGTGTTGTGCGAACTGTGCGGCTGCTAACAAAACTTTCTGTGTATTTAGCAGGTGGAACTATGTCAGTGGGCCCCAGGCTCTCCAGGACGCTGGAGCACCTGAGGGCAACCACTGACATATGATGTGGGGAAAATGAACAGAGGGAGTGATTTTAAGTCTGATTTCAGACCATGTAAGTATTAGTTAAGCCAAGAGTAGGGCAAAACTTTTATGGCCCCGAAGTTCTAATTCCCACAACATATTGTTAGATTAGTAAACAAAACTTTCTGTGATTAATCTGGCAAATTTGGGGGTTTTTTGTTTTAGTGAGAGGTTAATTCTGCCACTTAGGCTTTCTGTTTTCAACAGAGGGAGTTTTTTTTATACATGGACATGTCCAGGACTGGGGCCATTATTTTGGTAACAGTGCACTTAGAGAAAACCTGTCAGGTGTCACCATTATGGTGATGATGTTTTGTGCTCTGATGATTTAATAATCAGTTCTCTTTTTCTCATTTTTGTTCTAAGCAGGCCTGAAAGATTGAATTAACAGCGCTGTAAAACACTTTGGTGAGAGCAAATATAAGGTGAGCTTTTCCAGATTACAACGGGCTGAGGAGAAGGCTACCTGTGGGGACCGATCAGAGTGTGAGTCCCTGTCTAAAAGGATTGCAGCGAGTCAATCCAGTCCAAAATCATAAACAATTGTTTTTTCTTTTAAAAATGATGACGTGATCTTGCTGGTGATGGAGACTGGAATAGGTTGCGTGCAGGACTCTATTATCAGCAATATCTCATGTGAATGCAGGTGAATGAATGTGTGACTGGACTGACGATGGACTGACGATGGGGACTAAAGTGCTGACTGACTTGACACTGAGACAAAGACTGGACCAAGGTTAGGATGAGTAAATGTTGACAAACAATTCACCACGCCAGCAAGAGAAGGGTGGATGCTTTGCTTTGCCTTGTTTTGCTTTTGGCAGGAGCAGGAGGAGAAGAGAGAACGGAGGGGGAGACTGTAGGTTCACATGAGAGTGTGGAGCTGCAGACTGAACCCTTTGGCTGCTAATTTTGGGTTGCTGATGTTTGTTTTAAGAAAATGTTTGATATTACTCATGTTACCATTAACCATAGCAGGCCACTGTAGAAGTCAATTAAATTTTATAGAGGAAAATAGTCAGAACCAAAACAATATTTATGAATTACATAGGGGACTGGTAGACTTGTCACATTTAAAATACAGTTATGGAATAACAAACACTGGTCCGAGTGACTGAGGTTTTCTCCCTCTAAAATAGTAAATTATTAAAAGAGAGCACATTGCACGCAGTACCCACCTGGACCTTTGTCTCCTGCCTTCCCCCTCCAAGCAACCTCCACCTGCAAGCACGTAAGGCAGCTCAGTGTAATTACTCTCGGATTAACTCGCAGCTCTCTGTTGGATTCCCCTGACTGGTCTCTCCTCTGTTTCAGTGCCCTGGCCAGCCACAGTTTCCCCTGCCCAGTCCCTGCACCCAGTCGTCACTGCAATCTAGTCATAGTTTTGTTATGGTCATAGTTTCTCTGGCCTCAGACGTCTAGTTTACATTCCTTAATAATAGTCTCAGTTTTCTGTTAGCTTCCAAGCGTTGTGAATAAAGACTCTTTTGTTACACCGCACCTCAAGCCTCCGGTTTTGAAACTGCACTTGAGTCCATCCCATTTCCACGGGCCACTGTACCATGACACTTCGCCACTCCCACGCCGCTGTCTGTCTCCGCTGGCAGTTCAGGAGAACTGTTTCAGCCGTCCGCCTCTGCTGGAGGGTCCGAGGGGCCTGTCTTCTGTTTCTGCTGGGGGTTCAGGAGGACCCAGCCAGCACATCCTCGTTGTGTCAGCTCACAGCTCTGGTGAGTCCGTTCAGCCACCACCTGCAACATCCACACCGTCGCCTGCAGCGTCTGGGAGAGTGAGAGCAGGAGCAAAACTCAAAACAAAACACATGTAGCCGCACTGAGCCAGCCGGGTAGACACAGAGTTTTCTGTGTCATGGTAGCTGTTTATCAAGTATTTAATGTTTAACAACCTGATCATAAATGAAAGCAGCAGAAACAAAGTAAAAGCAAAACAGAGTAAAAATGATATTGCAAACACGATGGATAACAATGAAAACTTGCAGTGTCGGCTGCAACAAGCTGCAGCAGCTATGAAAACAAACACAGCCACCATCATGTCTACGAAGACAAACTCTTTTTCACACCACTGTAGATTTGGACTTCTCTGTATTTTGTTATTCTATTCTTACGACTCAAAGCCAGGCTCCATAGCATCACGTTTTCATATAATGTCAGTACAAGCTATGCATGTTATGCACTACACGTCATTGTCTATAAATAACTCTATGCTTGTCTTTGTTCTTTGTCAAAGACCAGAGACTCCTGCTAACAACAGTTGTTTGCAAACAACAAATGAAACCTTATGAAGACACTTTATTCATCAACCAGCAGGTTTCTTGAAGCATTCTTAGTCCGTGTTTAGTGTGTTCAAGACTTCAACTACAGTG
Source organism: Oreochromis niloticus (assembly GCF_001858045.2). Classification (NCBI taxonomy): domain Eukaryota; kingdom Metazoa; phylum Chordata; class Actinopteri; order Cichliformes; family Cichlidae; genus Oreochromis; species Oreochromis niloticus. The sequence continues at coordinate 38,226,880 of NC_031977.2, forward strand.
TTAGTGACTTTTCCTGCGTTATCCGGTCAAATTTTATAACGTCATCATGTCCCTGCATACAGCGTTCCATCAGTGCACCCTCATACAACCAGGCTGCTTTTCACTTTAAAAAGGTGAAGAAGTCTGCACTAGGAGTGTGGAGGGGTGATGTTGCAGTAGGTCACTCCAGTTCAAGTCATACACATCACAGATTTTCACACATCATTTGCATGATGTTCAGTTCAATTCACTTTTATTTCTACAGCACCAAATCACAACAACAGTCGCCGCTCCGCTTTATTTTTAAGGTAGACCTTACAATAATACATTAGGGTTGTGATTTTTTTAATAGAAATATGAAACTCGCTGAGGTTCAGGCACTAACATGACTTGGTTCAGGTGAGCAGTTAAGTATGCTCGGTCAAGTTTACAAAAACACGTTGATTGGATAAATATACAATGATCGCCATAATGACAACTTAGACTTTGTCTACACAAAATGCATTTTCCTGATATGACATACTCTACTCAAGCATTTTTATGGATATGGTAATAATAAAGTGCTAGAAAAATGACATGAAAAAAGTACATTAAAGTCCTCCACGCATAGCTGTGGGTCTGGCTACCAAATGTGAATGTAATGTTACTGCGCAACTATCAGTTCTTTACATCTCCAGTGTCACGCACACCGTCCATCATCTGTCACCCATGAATCATCATCAACACTCTGAGCTGTGCACACAGCCAAAATCAAGATCAGCAAGTCTGACTGTTCTCAGACTGAAAGAACAGAAACAAACTCAGTCTCAAAAAGGGGAAGGAGTCACACTAGCTGTGGGGTCTGAAGTCAGCTGATGGCATGATGATGCTTACAGATGAAGGTCATCGGAGGGGTTCTTACTTTAGAGATGGACTGACGCATGGAATCATAGATTCACTTTCAGTCATGTACAACCCCTTGCGAGTTTGCAACACCTGATGCTGAAGCAGTCAGTAGGAAAACAGGGAGCGTGTTATTTCCTCCTCCTCCTCATCCACCTGAATATAAACCTGTGACCTGCTGAACAGCAAGTCCCAGATGATCCTTTTCTTCACACAACACAGCCTCAGGTGACTCTTCAAAGTGAGTAAGACAATATAATTTAATTTCATAATTTTTGCTGTAAAATATTCTCATCATTGTTAATCTATGAAATAGAGCCTGCACATGAATACTGGCTGGATGTTCTATTCAAGCAGGTTTTACATCAGTTTAATATCAGAATCAGAATGAATTAGAGCAGAGCAATGATTTTAACATCCATGTAGATGCTAAAAATGACAGCCTCAACATCGCATTTAATCTGTTATTAGACTCAATTGGCTTCTCTCAAAATGTAAAAGAACCCACCCACCACTTTAATCACACTCTAGATCTTGTTTTAACATATGGCATAGAAACTGGACATTTAACAGTGTTTCCTGAAAACCCTCTGCTGTCTGATCATTTCCTGATAACATTTACATTTACAATAATTGATTACACAGCAGTGGAGAGTAGACTTTATCAAAGTAGATGTCTTTCTGAAAGTGCTGTAACTAAGTTTAAGAATATAATCCACCCACTGTTATCATCTTCAATGCCCTGTACCAACATAGAGCAGAGCAGCTACCTGAACGCTACTCCAACAGAGGTCGATTATCTTGTTAATAATTTTACCTCCTCTCTACGTACGACTCTGGATACTGTAGCTCCTGTGAAAACTAAGGCCTCAAATCAGAAGTACCTGACTCCGTGGTATAATTCTCAAACACGTAGCCTAAAGCAGATAACTCGTAAGCTGGAGAGGAAATGGCGTGTCACAAATTTAGAGGATCATCATTTAGCCTGGAGAAATAGTTTGCTGCTTTATAAGAAAGCCCTCCGCAAAGCCAGAACATCTTACTATTCGTCATTGATTGAAGAAAATAAGAACAACCCCAGGTTTCTCTTCAGCACTGTAGCCAGGCTGACAAAAAGTCAGAGCACTATTGAGCCAACCATCCCTTTAACGTTAACTAGTAATGACTTCATGAACTTCTTCACAAATAAAATTTTTATCATTAGAGAAAAAATTACCAATAATCATCCCACAGATGTAATATTATCTACAGCTACTTTTAGTACCATTGATGTTAAGTTAGACTCTTTTTCTCCAATTGATCTTTCTGAGTTAACTTCAATAATTACTTCCTCCAAACCATCAACGTGTCTTTTAGACCCCATTCTTACAAAACTGCTCAAAGAAGTCCTGCCATTAATTAATGCTTCAATCTTAAATATCTGCCACAACAACTGGCCGTGGCAGATGGCCCCGCCCCTCCCTGAGCCTGGTTCTGATGGAGGTTTCTTCCGGTTAAAATTTAGTTTTTCCTTCCCACTGTCGCCAAAGTGCTTAAAATAAATAATAAAATAATAAATAAAAATCCAAACCAACTTCCTTCCAAGCCAAAGACTAGAAAATATGGTGAAGCATATCTTCCCTTTGGCTTCACCTGCACAAGTGCCGAGGTAGGTCTCCCCTGCAAAATTAGTTTCCCTGCGTCGGGAGCAGCGCTGGGCTCTCCAAATCACGGACAAACAGTATCCCACAGCTGTTTATGTTTTTAAACGCATTTTGCACAGAGAGGCATTTTTTGAAAAATGTATTGATAACAATGTTGAATATTATTACACAGGAAAAAAAAACAACTACACGTAAAACAATCACACCGTGACGCCTCTGCCTTTGTAAATGGAGGGACAGTAACTGCGTGTGTATATGTAAGCGTGTAAAACCTGCAGATAGTCAGATTAACAGTATTTTGTCTCTATCTGCCATTCTGCAATTCATCTCATGTAAACAATAACGTGGCGCACAGCGTGACGTGAAAAAAGGCACATACCTTTGACGTTACGTGAAGAACTCTGTATTCCTCGTCCACACGTAAACGTAAAAACTGAGTTTTAAGAAATCTCCGTTGTTTACGTGTTGACGAAACAGCTGCGCTTTTAAAAATACCCGTGTAGGTGCGGACGTAGCGTAAAAGAGTTAGTAGTTTATTTTATTACTACCTGTAATTTATTGCAGATTACTTTTATTTGCTTAATTGTTTACTAAATGTTTGAGGTGTGAAATAAACCGCAGTGGAGCAAAATATGGGTGTGTGGTTGGAGGATGTGTTTGTGCGCGTGCGTGCGTGGGCGAACATTTTTCTTGTAAAACAAAGGGGGGCCCAGCGAAAAAGTTTGGGAACCACTGAACTAAGCACCAAACACTTACAGGACAAACAAGATGAAAACTGCATGTGTCTTTGTTGCTCTAAAATGTGTCAGAGAGAGCTATCAGACAGTGCCAAAATCATTTCATTAGACTTTTATGATCTTAATAAGTTTCTTTAAATGACTTCAAACTTTCAAAGTAAGGCTCTCTGAGACTGTTTGAAGCAGCAGACTCACACTGAGAGAATCGATTTAACACTTCAACACTTTTTTACAAACCACACTAGTTGAATCATCAGACTCACTCACTTGCAGCTTCGTTAAATATATACAAACAACGTAACCCAAAACAAAAAGTGAAAGACACGGTCAGCTAATCACTGAATACCCAAAGAATAAATCTGTCCCAGTCCTGTGTCAGTGACCCAGTGTTTAGATTTTGTATTATTAACCATGACAAAATCAAGCAAGGTTGCTTATTTCCTCATGTTTCTGATACTGTATACACCCGGTTCTATGTACACACTATAGAAACAAAACCCTGTGAGTAACAAAGTCTGCAAAGAAAATGCAGCAGCATGACCGTCATCATCAGCTCGGCTTAGGCACTGTCACTTAATCATCCATAAGAACCCAAAAGTGTCATGTGTGCTCCTTTCAGGTTTTGCTGATCTCTCCCTGTGGGACTTCTGCTCTCTGACTGAGCGCAGAGACTTCCATCATGTCTACAAACACCGTTTACAGGGCCAGACGCCCCTCCACCATATATGCAAGTACTTCAACGGTGTGCAGAACACCCTCTGCTGTGTGTGCAACGAGCTCCAGCATATATGCAAAGAAATGCACTGTGGGTAGAAGTACTGCCGTGGTATTCGCAAAGACCTCCATCATATATGCAGAGACTTCCACCTGCATCATGTGCGCAGAAACCTCCACTCTGGGCGCAGTAATAATAAAATGATATCAGTACGAAGAAGATCAATAATTACTGCTGTGATTGTATTTTATGATAATTTTTCATCAAAACTGATTCTCTAATGACTGTAACACTAAAATTATGTCCCAAAAGGTTGATTCTGCTCATCTGGACGTAGCGTTTTCAGTGGGTTTGTCACTCATCCAAGTGACTTCTTCAGTCTCAGCTGACTGCGGGTTTGGGAAACCTGCAGAATTAACTTTTTGGGATTTCCTTAATTTGAAGACTGATTGATGGAATACCTTAATCATGTAACACTTTAATGATGTAACACTTGAAATAAGGCAGAGTGATGGCAGTCTTTGTCTTTGTCTCCATAACCTGAATGTTGGTCAGCTTGGCTGAAACCAGAACAGACCTGAGCCTGCTCTCGCCCTCCGTGGCTCCTCTGGTCCAGCTGGAGACCACCAACAAAAGTTGTCACACTCTTAGCTGCTCCACCTTTAGTCTTTTGGACTTTTTCCTGCTCTGCTGATGAAACTTTTAAATAAAGTTGTATCTCACATTGATTGAATAAATAATTCATTTTGGATGAAATATTGAATGACGGTTCAATCTTAAGTACCATTAGGATGTGATAAGATCATGGCTGGTAAATCGTCCAAGGGAAGACTGCGCTTCTAACTACAAGGCCTGCAACACCAAATCTGACCCTGAGCTCAAGTGATAAGGCCTTCCGGGGAGATGGAGGTTTGGTGGAGAAAGCAGTAGGAACGGACATCGAGTCCTTCAAACCAGAGATCCTGTCTTGCCTATGCAGACCTTGCAGATACTCTTAAAGTGGAGGTTCATGCTGTGCTGGAAAGTGAAAAGACAGGCATCAGATCCAACATTAATGCAGCTCACTCAGGAAGAAATCACTGGATGCTGAAGAAATGGTAAACGAGACTGTTCTAATGTAGTTAAATACAGTATACAGAGCAAAGGGGGAAAGTAAGTGAAGGTGTTTTTTGGGGGGGAAGCTGAGGACTGTACACATGGTTCCTGTTATATTTCAGGGGAGGGTGACGGGCAATGTTACCTCTAATATTTCATGTGTCTGAGCGAACACACAAACTCCCTGAGCGTCCCTTGGACCACTGTGAGCGACATCAGACGTGTGCACTGTGGTCACGCCGGCATCTAATCCATCCAAGTTACATGGTTTATTAAAATAATCAGATTACAGCATTTACATTTATGTTAGACTACTTTTAATTAACTGCTTTAGCCCACTTACAATGAAAATGTAAAAAGAATCTAGTCATTGGCCTGTGTAGGATGTTAACACTATAGGAAGTAAAAATAACTTGAACTCCAATTTTGAAAACAACTGTTTCTTTTTTTTCATAAAGCTCTGACTTGTATTATGAGTCTGTGGTCTGGGAGAGAGTCTGTAACTCTGTCTGCAAAATACAGTATATAATGACCAATGTTGGGCAATTAATTATATAGTTACTTCTTCAAAGTTACTGAGTTTTGCAAACAACAAAGTGTTTTGCAGCTGTTTACCTAAAAATGCAGCCAAGGTGTTTTTAAATAAACATTTCAAACTATTTACAGAACAATCAGCTGTTCTGCATCAAATCTGATGCCACACAAATTATTTGTGCCACTCCAAAAAATAATTTCTGTCCACTATGAGATAAAGGAGAACAACAGCCTGATACCTGCAGGCCTGACAACAGGAGATGTATCACTGCTGTAACACCTGTAACATTCAGCAGCCGCCTCATTGTTCTGACACACACAGCAAAACTATTGACTACACTACACACTAACTACACACTAACTACACACTAACTACACAAGATTTGCGCTAAACGTCTCAAATCTCTCACATCTTAAAACACCGCCATCACTCCTAAAACTTCCCCCCGTTTCTTAACAACTAAATGCCATGTTTTGATTGGTTAACGTGGTACATGAAAGGGTGGGGGGGGGTGTTTTGGTTTCGTCTCTGCTCACTGGCTTTTTACCGTTTCTTCCTGCAGTAAATATAAACAACGACAGTATTCAGGAAGAAAACCAAACATTGCAGATATTTTTATCATAACTCTGGTTTTACGTGGCCGATCAACACAATTTAAAAACTGGTATAAAGTCCACACTTTTTCCGTCAATTGTTCCGTCTGTCCTGCTCACATCTCCAATGGTTGTACACGTTGTCATTAACGTGGCTTCACCGCACATCAGCCACGCCGCTTTGCTCGCTAAAACACCGGTGTCGGCACAGATTTACTTTAATTTCAATCCAGGTTAGAATTTTTTTGTGTGCGCAACGCAGATTTTCTGTGCGCAGAGACCGTGCCAACAGTGCGCAATTGCGCACGTGCGCAGCTTAGAGGGAACATTGGTGACGGGTATTCTCTACTTGTTTCTGTTATTTTTTGTTTTGTTTTACTCTTTCTCCTCCCCGTCTCGCCTCTCAGGACCATTCAGATTGTGCTTTTCTTAGTGATATAAGTTTCTACATAATGTTACTGGGGTGCTCAGCAGTTAGTTTGTTATAGCTGACCCAGTGTACCTTGGTGTTGTTTTGTACTGTTTTACTTAGAGTGGTGCAACTTCTTGATGATCAGATGTTCTGCTGGAGAGGTCAGCATGGTATTTGTTTTTTTGTTTTGTTTTAATTTCTGCATTCTTCACTTCAACATCTTAATGCAGGCTCAATCACCCAGGTAAGTAATTCCCAAAAGGTTGATTCTGTTCATCTGGATGTAGTGTTTTAATAATAATAATATATTTTATTTATAAAGCGCCTTTCAAGACACCCAAGGACACTTTGCAATAGGATAAAACACATAATAGAACAAAGACAAAATGAAAAACAATAAAACAAAAGCACAGTGGGAGAAACATTTTGTCATCATCAAGTGGCTTCTTCAGTCTCAGCAGGTTCAATTCAATTCAATTCAATGTTATTTATATAGCGCCAAATTACAACAACAGTCACCTCAAGGCGCTTTATATTGTACAGTAGATCGTACAATAATAAATACAGAGAAAAACCCAACAATCATATGACCCCCTATGAGCAAGCACTTTGGCGACAGTAGGAAGGAAAAACTCCCTTTTAACAGGAAGAAACCTCCGGCAGAACCAGGCTCAGGGAGGGGCGGGGCCATCTGCTGTGATTGGTTGGGGTGAAAGAAGGAAGACAGGATAAAGACATGCTGTGGAAGAGAGACAGAGATTAATAACAGATATGATTCGATGCTGAGAGGTCTATTAACACATAGTGAGTGAGAAAGGTGACTGGGAAGGAAAACACAATGCATCATGGGAATCCCCGGCAGCCTACGTCTATTGCAGCATAACTAAGGGAGGATTCAGGGTCACCTGGTCCAGCCCTAACTATATGCTTTAGCAAAAAGGAAAGTTTGAAGCCTAATCTTGAAAGTAGAGATAGTGTCTGTCTCCTGAATCCAAACTGGAAGCTGGTTCCACAGAAGAGGGGCCTGAAAACTGAAGGCTCTGCCTCCCATTCTACTTTTAAATACTCTAGGAACAACAAGTAGGCCTGCAGTGTGAGAGCGAAGTGCTCTAATAGGGTGATATGGTACTACAAGGTCATTAAGATAAGATGGGGCCTGATTATTTAAGACCTTGTATGTGAGGAGCAGGATTTTGAATTCTGGATTTAACAGGAAGCCAATGAAGGGAAGCCAAAACAGGAGAAATATGCTCTCTCTTTCTAGTCCCTGTCAGGACTCTTGCTGCAGCATTTTGGATCAGCTGAAGGCTTTTCAGGGAGTTTTTAGGACTTCCTGATAATAATGAATTACAGTAGTCCAGCCTGGAAGTAATGACATTTCTTGAACTGTGTCGTCGTCTCAGCAGCTGTTTGGTGGAGTCAGGAAGTGAATGATGACCTTTTACAAAACCTCTCAACATTTAAAGAAACGAGTTGTGTTCAGATTAAACTCCTTTCTTCAGAGGACACAGAAACATCAGAGTTTGACTCATACAGATCTTTAATGTTCTGAAGAAAAAGAAACTCCTGATGGACTTTCAGGTTCCAGCTGTTTACACACTGACTGCTGTGAAATGTGTGCAGTGTTCAGACTTTTAAAGAAATAAATGGCTTCACAGAGAATTAACTTGACACCTGCTGAGAAACTGTAACAGTTGGATGCTGTGAGGAAAGCTACTGAGCATGTGTGAGAGTGTCATGTTTAAAGGCCTTTCAGAGAGTCACTGCCTTCACTTACAGTTTCTTCATGTTCTGCTTCATCAGCGCTTCTTCACAGCTTCCGACTTCAAAATTTGGGGTCATGAACAAGTGTTGAAATGATTCTTACTAATGAAAGATATCTTTAATAGCAGCAGCTCTTTCACTTCCTTTTACTTCTCTTTTGAGAAACTGCCTCATGAAATCCAGACTGTGTTGTAATTCATCGTTTTGAAAAACAGGATTCTGATGTTACCCTGGGAGGTTTTTTTCAGGCTCATCTGACCTGGAGCGTTCGCCACAGCGATGGCTGGAGTGATTGGCTTTTGTTTTGTCTGGGATCACACGCTTCACCCTTAGCAGCAGGTCTTCAGCGCCATCTGCTGGTGAAAGTTCTACATTTCAAAGATTATAATGAGAAACATTTTCAAAAAAGAAAGTATTAGTTTCTCCACAGGATGTAAACATGATGAGGAAAATGAATTCTTTTCTTCTAATGAATACAATGAAAAAAACAACACCAACAGGCGGACATTCAGCAACGACCTAATCAGGGTTTGCAGCAGTTCTGGAAGTGTGTCTGCATGAGGACCAGAGATGGGCAGTAACGCGTTACTGTAATCTGATTACTTTTTTCAAGTAACAAGTAATGTAAGGGATTACTATTGCAAAAACGGTAATTAGATTACCGTTACTTTCACGTTGGAACGCTGCGTTACTAAAACCGTGATTTTTTGCGAGAATGTCTCATGACAGTGACGTAAGCGAGTGTGACGTTTGTGACAACAGCTGTCTGCAGATCAACAATGGATAATATATCGAGTGCGGAGAGAGTATGAGCGTGCAGCGTTTAAAGCGTGGAAGTACTGACCTTACTTTGAGTTTGATTCCATAAAAAGTGACAAAAACATTAGTGTCCACTGTTCACTGCGTGGGAAGAAAACTTCTTTTTACAGCGAAAAAACCCCTAAATTTCCAAGCAAGCAGCGAGTGTACTACGACCAGTGTTGGTCAAGTTACTTGAAAAAAGTAATCAGTTACTAATTACTGATTACTTCCCCCAAAAAGTAATCCCGTTACTTTACTGATTACTTATTTTCAAAAGTAATCAATTACTTAGTTACTTAGTTACTTAGTTACTTTTTAAAAACACGATTTACAACCTGAATAGGTGATAAAGTGATAGATCTTTCAGCCCAATTCTACTTTTTCTGCATAATTCATCATACAAAATGTAATCAAATGGAAAAGTCTCTTTTTAAAACTTGTTTTATTAGTTTTAATCTTTTAACTTTATTCATCAAGCAAAAATTAAATTATATGCAACATTCTCTGACTGGAAGAAATTTGTTTAACATTTAAACCTATTTTCTGCACATTCCAGCACATAAAATAAAATATTTTTTTATGTTTACACTCACTCTTTCAAATAGATGAAAGTAAAACACAGCAGAAAATAAATAAAATCAAAGACTAGCGGTCCTGTTGCTCTATTTTCACCTGTAAAGCAGGACTGGGGTAGGCGGAGGAGGTTTACCCTGGTGCAGGTGTGCCGCAGCGGTCAGTGGAAGAATCCGCGAGTTTCTCTGTGAATTTCACATTACGTCGTAGTACACTCGCTGCTTGCTTGGAAGTTTAGGGGTTTTTTCGCTGTAAAAAGAAGTTTTCTTCCCACGCACAACGGACACTAATGTTTTTATCACTTTTTATGGAATCAAACTCAAAATAAGGTCAGTACTTCCACGCTTTAAACGCTGCATGCTACACTCTGTCCCGCACTCCATATATTATGATCTGCAGACAGCTGTTGTCACGAACGTCGCACTCGCTTACGTCACTGTCATGAGACGTTCTCGCAAAAAATCACGGTTTTAGTAACGCAGTAACGCAGCGTTCCTACGTGAAAGTAACGGTAATCTAATTACCGTTTTTGCAATAGTAATCCCTTACATTACTCGTTACTTGAAAAAAGTAATCAGATTACAGTAACGCGTTACAAGTAACGCGTTACTGCCCATCTCTGACTACGACGTAATGTGAAATTCACAGAGAAACTCGCGGATTCTTCCACTGACTGCTGCAGCACACCTGCACCAGGGTAAACCTCCGCCTACCCCACTCCTGCTTTACAGGTGAAAATAGAGCAACAGGACCGCTAGTCTTTGACTTTATTTATTTTCTGCTGTGTTTTACTTGCATCTATTTGAAAGAGTGAGTGTAAACACAAAAACATATTTTATTTTATATGCTGGAATGTGCAGAAAATAGGTTTAAATGTTAAACAAATTTCTTCCAGTCAGAGAATGTTGCATATAATTTAATTTTTGCTTGATGCATAAAGTTAAAAGATTAAAACCAGTGATGGGAATAACGGCGTTACAAGTAACGGCGTTACTAACGGCGTTACTTTTTTCAGTAACGAGTAATCTAACTAATTACTATTCCTATCGTTACAACGGCGTTACAGTTACTAACAAGGAAACACGGTCCGTTACTATTTTTCAACAAACAGACGGTTGAAGCTGTGTTCAGCTTACCGCATCTTATATCAGCTGCACGGAAGCAGCTGTAAGTAATCTGGACGCTACAGCTTTAAGCAGCTGCGCGCTCCCGCGGACGGTAATCACGATCACTGTCTAGCACAACAGCTGGAGCTCAGGGGGCAAAACAATCGAGTGCTGCTGTTTGACTGAGGAAGAATAAAGTAGTCGTGGTAAGTCAATCACGTGACCACTTAAAGACAAAGCAACAAGGTGCCAGTTTTTAAATTGTGTCGATAGGCCACGTAAAACCAGAGTCATGATAAACAAGATATACGCGACGTTTTTTCCTCAATAGTTTCACCACGTTAGCGCTAGCAAGCACTCTCTGCTTATGAGCAAAAAAACAAAACAAAAAAAACTTTTAGGAGTGACAGAGAGAGAGAGAGAGAGAGAGAGAGAGAGAGAGAGAGAGGGAGGGAGAGAAAGAGAGAGAGCAGGAAAAGAGAGAGAGCGAGTTTTGAGATGTGAGATTTGTGACGTTTAGCGTGTTTGGAGTGTGTAGTTAATGTGTTGTCTTGTGTAGTTAGTGTGTAGTGTTGTGGATAGTTTTGTGTTGTGTGTCAGAACAATGAGGCGACTGCTGTCTCCAGGTAGAAACAGCAGTGATACACCTGCTGCTGTCAGACCTGCAGGTATCAGGCTGTGATGTTCTCCTTTATAGTGGACAGAAATGATTTTTTTGGAGTGGCACAAATAATTTGTGTGGCATCTTATTGAAGAACAGCTGATTGTTCTGTAAATAGTTTGAAATGGTTATTTTAAAAAAGGGTAAAAGGTAAATGGATGCAAATAACTTTGTTGTTTGCAAAACTTGTGCATAGGATTTTAAAATTGACAATTTATATTTGCATTTGAAGTTATGAAATATGATTCATTAAACATGTTTGTGGTTGTTACAGTAAAAATATAACTTTTCTACTGTGATTTTATGTTTTTTGTCTGATTTTAGATCAATTCTGGTTATACAGTATGACACAATGAGAACATAACTGTAAATTCAGGCACGTGAGGTTGTGCTAAAAAGAATGATCCCAAACAAGGCAAAGTAAATAGTTTTTAAAGGTAAAATGTGGAGAGAAAATCAAGAGTAGTAAAACAAATGGTGTCATGATCCTGGGTCCGTTTGACCCAGCATTTTGTGTTTTTCTATTTAGTGTGATTTTGGTTCTGTTCTTCCTCTGTTTAGTGTTTACTCTGTTCGGCCCGTGTGTGTCCTTGTATGTGTAGTTCCTGTTTTATTGTGAAGGTCTGTGTCTTATGTCAGTGTGTCCTGTTTACGTTTTCCCCTGCCTCGTCAGTTATGATGTCTTCCAGGTGTGTTCCCCTCCTGTTTCCCTTCCCCTGATTCCTGGCGTGTGTATTTATAGTGTGTGTTACCTCGTCCTCGTTGCTGGTTCGTCTGTGTTGTTTCCCCTCGGTCTCCCTGCGTCTCTCCATGTATATTTCCCCGGACCTCCCTGCATCTTCGTTTCTGGTTTGCTTTGTTAGTTTTCCCAGTTTAGGTTTACCTGTTAGTGTCACCCGCCATTTCTGTTTATTTGTATCACTGTTAATAAATTCTCACCTGCACTTGAGCTGCCGCTGCCTGGTCCTAATTAATTTCCACACGGCTTGCACCCGCAAACCGTGACAAATGGCCAATTATACCCTGGACGCCAGGGGGTTAAACGTTCTTTGTTTTTTTTTAAGTAACGCAATAGTTACTTTTCCAAGTAATTAATTACTTTTAGAATATTGTAACTCAGTTACTAACTCAGTTACTTTTTTGAAGAAGTAACTAGTAACTATAATTGAATTACTATTTCAAAGTAACTTGCCCAACACTGATTAAAACTAATAAAACAAGTTTTAAAAAGAGACGTTTCCATTTGATTACATTTTGTATGATGAATTATGCAGAAAAAGTAGAATTGGGCTGAAAGATCTATCGCTTTATCACCTATTCAGGTTGTAAATCGTGTTTTTAAAAAGTAACTAAGTAACTAAGTAACTAAGTAATTAATTACTTTTGAAAATAAGTAATCAGTAAAGTAACGAGATTACTTTTTGGGGGAAGTAATCAGTAATTAGTAACTGATTACTTTTTTCAAGTAACTTGACCAACACTGATGAGGACTGAGTGTTTTCCAGAGATTCCAGGAATCTGACTGGTTTGATAGATGCTACTGAGAACCAAGATCTCATCCATATTGTGTTCAATAACCACAGTCTGAGTACTCACAGCTTGCCCATGTTCAATCATGTCAGCCAGCCTTGTGGGGTTGCACCAAAGGCTCTAACTGCTTTCTTTGTTCTTGGATAAGCCAGCTCCGATCAGCCAGAACTCTGTGATCATGCTTCTGAATGGGTAGATGTCGTTCAATGTCCTCCATCAAGAGTTGCCAGGCACACGACGCAACCGACCATCAAGTATCCGGCAGCAATAATACGACGCTTTGCGAACAGAAAATCAAAAAAGGAGCCACTAAGACAAGCTAAGAAGCTGAGAGGAACCAATGTCTACATAAACTGATAAAGAAAAATGATGACATAGCACGACAAGCACGAATACTAAGAAGACAAAACAAGGTTCAATCAACATGGACTGCAACCTGCAAGGTCTACATCAAACTCAAAGGAACACCAGAAGAACAAAAAGTTAAAGAACTTTCATAACTAGATAAATATCAGGAATATTAAAAACTATAACACTGACTACATAAATATATCATATAACATGAAAATGTATGATAATAATCACTTTTCTTATTAAGGTGAAAATGAAATTTACCCATATACGAACATTTAAGTATACCGATCACAGACCATGGGACTTGGACAATGATATAGACCCTAAAAATAATTTCTATACCCTTAAGCATGATCAAAAATGAGAGTATTATACAAATGAGCAGTTTAATCGAAATATAATAATGGATAATGTAATATCAATCATATATGTTAATAGTAGAAGCCTCAATTCAAATCATTTAAAACTCCTGGACTGTTTAGTTTTTCTTAGAAATTCACTGTCATTGCAGTTTCAGTTTCAGATTAGATTGGGATAAAAAAAAAAACTTAGTAAAGATTGATGGCTATGACATGTATGAAAATAAATGATGAAAATAAAATTAATATGAAAAACATGTGCACAGTACTATCTAACATTGTAAATAAAGGAACTAAAGGATTTGAATATCCAAATAACTTTCAAATACAAAATATTATAACTAGTGACATAAAACAAATGGCTATAACTAAAAGTATTAATGTAGCAAACTCAATGTTAATGGATGTAGTTACATCCTTTGACTCTAAGAAATAAGTGACTGTGATGGCATTGATATGCACTTAATTAAAGATATTATTGGATGTATTGTGAAACCATTTACCTACATTTGTAATCTGTCATTACAAAGTGGTTTATTTCCTGATAAGATGAAAATTGCAGAGGTAGATCCAATATATAAAGATGGAGATAAACATCTTCTCACAAACTATCGGCCCATCTCTACGATACTGGAAAAAATATTTTACAATAGATTGCTTTTTGTGATAAAGTCATAAAATGTACTAAATGAACAGCAGTATGGATTTAGACCCAAAAGAACCACAACGCATGTTTTAATCAACATAGTATAGTAGATATAGTAACTGCAATTGAAAACAAAGAATATGCTGTCAGAGTTTTTTTATATTTAAAAAAAAGCATGTGATACAGTTGATCACAACCTTTTACTTAACAAAGTATGTACATGTGGGGTCAGAGGGGTGGCATTATCATGGTTTAACAGTTACCTTAAAAAACATAAACAATTTATCCAAATAAATGCCATAAAATCAAAATTGAAACCTGTTGTGTGTGGGGGGTTCCCCAAGGATCAGTTTTGGGGCCGCTGCTTTTTATATCGTACATTAATGAGATATGTGCAATTTCAAAGTCTTTTAAAATAATATTATTTGCAGATGATACAAACTTACTGTGCTGTGGACGTAACTTGGAACAACTTCTGAATGAGCTAGAAAATGAACTAAATAATCTGAAGACCTGGTTTGACCATAATAAATTAACATTGAACCTGAGCAAAACAAAATTCATAATATTTGGGAATCACACATATTCTACTAATAGCAAACTGACAATAAATAACATAGAATTACACAGAGTGTCTGAAATCAAATTTCTTGGTGTGATAATACATCACAAACTATCCTGGATTCCCCACATCACTTATATTAAAGGCAAAATATTGAAGTCTCTGGAAATTCTCTACACGGTCAAGGATCTCATAAATCAAACGTCACTATATACTCTGTTTTGTTCTATCATGCTGCCGTACATGACATACTGTGTGGAGGTGTGGGGAAACACGTATAAGACACCCATCCAATATACATTCTGCAAAAAAGAGCAATAAGGATAATAAATAAAACTACTTCAAGAGAACCATCAAATCCACTTTTATCAAATTAAATATTCTCAAATTTAAAGATTTAGTTGACCTGAGAACTGAACAAACAATGTACAAAGCAGCAAATAAATCTTTGTTCAACAACATTCAGAACTTGTTCCAAATAAGACCAAATACTCCTGACCTGAGAGGAATCCTTATGTTCAGCAAGCCAGTAGGAAGGACAAAAGTGTGTATGTTTATGTGCTGTATATGAGTTTGTATATAGTTAAACATGTATGGATCATATAACTTTGAATTCTGTGTATGGATTTGTAAGTAATGAAATTTGAAATAAGGAGGTAGGAACAGGGAAAGCGTAAACTTCATCCTGCTCCTTTTCGAGCACACATTGTGTAGACATAGAGATATACATAGAAACTTGATTTTAAGGTTTTTGTTTTAGTTTTTTTTCTTTTCTCTTGTTACTTCAGTTATATTTGTATGTTCAAAATAAAATTCTATCTCTCTCTATCTAAACATCTCTGCAGGACAATTGGGCTCTCCCTAGCCCAGGCTTCTCATCGAGAATAGAGATTTGACCAGGTGATCAAATCCATAGTTATTTAGGTTTTAGAGAACAAGACTAAGAGGCTCTCTGAGGGTTAGAGTTAGACGAGACTAGTCAAGGACAATGAAGCCAAGCAGCAAAGATAAGCAAGGAGAGCGTGAAAGATGCGTCTGCTGAGAGCCCAGAGCAGCGTGGAACAGCTTTCCTCAGTCAGTCAGGTCGGCTGACTCTGTTATTTGTTTTAAACGACTGCTGGAAACTTATTTTTGTAGGTTAGGATTTCCTTAATTTTTTGCTTCACACTTTGCAGCCAATCACGCGTGTACGTGTGTCTGTTGGAATGAATGTCTGTCGGGCTGATTATGTATCTGTGCGATGGACGGTTATCTTCTGTGTGGCTTTTATTTGAACTGTGAAGCACTTTGTAGCTCGGTGTTTTTAGTACTCTGTAAATACAGCTATGGTTGTTATTTTTATTATCATTATTATTGCAATTTAATATGAAGCTATGCTTTTCTTTTTTACCATGTTTAGTTTGGGAACTCTGAACTTCTGAAGTGTGGTCTTCATTTAAAATAAGAGTGCAAACAGCCTGATCCAGTTATTGCAGAGGCCGACTGCTGCAGTAAGGACTCAGCAGGTCTGTTATAAAAGCAGGAGCCTGCAGAGCTTTGTGTGCAGTGATAAGGTGTGAAGGAGTATTCCTGTCAGGAGTGTGGGAAAAAGACACATGTGAGGACTCACACAGGCGAAAACGTTCAAAAGTTACAATTTTTAAATTTAAAGAACCAGATTGACTCAGTGCGCAAAGTAGGGTTAGGCTTAGTGGGAGGTTGTCAGCATTCCCCTTCATACTAATTTACAAATTGAGAAATAAAAAAGCAGTCAATCAATTTCAGTAAACACCAACACAATCCAGATGATCAGCAGACATTAACAGACGATAAATCTGTCACCATAGATGGAATTCTTCAGAGGAGTGCTGCCTTTTTATAACTAAACTTTATCTAGCACTGAGGTGGAGAACTCCAGGCTCAAGGGTCGATGTCCTACAGCAGCACAGATGATTTAAATGGCTAAACTAACTCCTCAACGTTTTCATTTTATTTCCTTATTTCAGACATGGGTCAACAGTATTTCATTTCGTACACACAAACCCTCATTCCCATTAATATAGCACTGCACCCACGAGTGAAAAGGAAGAAGAATACATTCTTTTTAGCACCTGCCCCCTATCTGAATTCCAAATAATCTTACAAGTGGGAACCTACAACCCAAAAAGCACTCTAACATTTATCTACACTTAACAACGCAAAACGAAACAACTAAACAGTAAATTCAACAGGATACAATATCACTAATGGCAAAGAACAATTGTTCCTTCCACAATTAACCCAAATTACTTTCGTATTCTTCATATTGATTTATCATTTTAAGCATGTAACACATTTTAAAACGGTGTATATTTGTACAACTCTTAAGATTATCATGAAGACAGTTCCATATTTTCATGGCATGTCTTGAAATGAACTAATCTGATCTACTAATCAATTTATTCAGGTCTGCTAACCCAGGGTGATATCTAAAACCTGCAGGACACTGGCCCTTGATGCCGGATATCACTTCACATGGTCAAACATTGATAAGGTTTAAAGCCACAGTATAAAACATTCAAGATTCAAGATCCTTATTTGTCACAAATGTAGTTATAGGAGTACAACACGCAGTGAAATGTGTCCAAAAGGTTCGGACAGTTTCTGTTCCTGCAATATTGTTCTCAATGAGGTTACCGGAAATGACGTACTCAACTTACTAACAGTCCATCGCCTTAACCTCTCGGCCACCTCATCTACCGGCTGCCTCACTTTGCCAGTAGCATTGGGAATTTACGAGGGATAACGTGTGAGCTGATCGCTGGTGTATGGACGCAGGGAGATTGACTCCAGATCCCCGACGAGGGGCTGCGTAACACTTTGGTAGAAGCCTGGAGTGATGCTGGCTTCTTCCATGAGCCGGTTCTTCTTGGGGGCTGCCAGAGTGGATCGTCTGCCTCCATCTCACCCTGAGCATTCTCCTCTGTCACACCAACCCTCTGCATGTCCTACTTGGCTACGTCTTAAATACGGAGCTGCTGGGCAGGAGAATAAGAGAAAGACCAAAGACAACGTTCATAGATGTAGCCAAGTAGGACATGCAGAGGGTTGGTGTGACAGAGGAGAATGCTAGGGGCAGGGTGAGATGGAGGCAGACGATCCACTCTGGCAGCCCCCAAGAAGAACAGGCTCATGGAAGAAGCCAGCATCACTCCAGGCTTCTACCAAAGTGTTACGCAGCCCCTCGTCGGGGATCTGGAGTCAATCTCCCTGCGTCCATACACCAGCGATCAGCTCACACGTTATCCCACATGGCCCTCTTCCTATTGAAAAAACAAAAGTCGTATCCAAGATGGCCGACTTCTAAATGGCCCTGTAGAATGGGAGGCAGAGCCTTCAGTTTTCAGGCCCCTCTTCTGTGGAACCAGCTTCCAGTTTGGATTCGGGAGACAGACACTATCTCTACTTTCAAGATTAGGCTTCAAACTTTCCTTTTTGCTAAAGCATATAGTTAGGGCTGGACCAGGTGACCCTGAATCCTCCCTTAGTTATGCTGCAATAGACGTAGGCTGCTGGGGATTCCCATGATGCACTGGGTGTTTTTTTTCTTCACTCACTATGTGTTAATAGACCTCTCTGCATTGAATCATATCTGTTATTAATCTCTGTCTCTCTTCCACAGCATGTCTTTATCCTGTCTTCCTTCTTTCACCCCAACCAATCACAGCAGATGGTCCCGCCCCTCCCTGAGCCTGGTTCTGTCGGAGGTTTCTTCCTGTTAAAAGGGAGTTTTTCCTTCCTACTGTCGCCAAAGTGCTTGCTCATAGGGGGTCATATGATTGTTGGGTTTTTCTCTGTATCTATTATTGTGCGATCTACTGTACAATATAAAGCGCCTTGAGGTGACTGATGTTGTGATTTGGCGCTATATAAATAAAATTGAATTGAATTGAATTGAATTGAATTGAAAGGCACTGGGTGAATATATCTTTTTTTTTTTTATAATTTCACATTTCTGTCAGTGTTGCTTTTTCACCCTGTGAGCCACAACATGTTTTACCTTCAGCTTCCTCCCTTTATAAAGCAGAATTATCTGTCAGTGTTTTACTTTTGTTACGGCATACTTACATTCCCCTTCGTCTGAACCCTCCTTCACTACATTTTCACTGTCAGATTAAAAAGTTCACATGCTGACATGATGACCTCACACAGATATTTCCTGATCAGTGTTCAGTAGCATCCAGTCAAAATCCTCAAATTTGACTCAGTAAAGCTGTCGCCTTGTTGGACGGTATGTTAGTACAGCAACCTCACAGCAGACGTGTTACTAGTAACAGCACAAACACGGTCCAGTTCAGGTGAAGCTGAGCAGAGAGCTACCACCTGTCAGTCAAAGAGGCCACGCCCCCAATGATGCAAACTTTAAGCCTTAATACAGTTTAACCAGTTTATCTACAGACCAAAGAGTTTGTTCATTTCTGCTGCCTCTGCTGGACGTTAGAGGAACTGCAGGTTTTCTGCTTATAATGAACATAAACATAAATACTCATGTATAAGTGTCATGTGACACAGCAGGAGTCATATCTCAGCTGGTAAAAATAGCTTGTTGAGTCACACACACGATCAGATCACAGCTGTGTGTGTGTGTGTGTGTGTGTGTGTGTGTGTGTCAGTAAACAAGCTGGTCACCGAGCGGACGGCCGGTCTGGAGCAGGACTGTCAGGTAAGAGCACGTTAGTTTCTCAGCCTCGGCTGCTCTGCGTTTACAGACGGTACGATCCACACAGGAACAGGAAGTGTCTTCACTCAGACCAGCAGCTCTGAGGTGGTGAACATGTGGAGGAGAGCCCTTTGTCTCCCAGACTGAACCATTCCTGTCTGACTTTGTTTAAAGGTTTCAGGTGGTTCAGTCCAAACTGAACGTTTAAACTTAAAAAAGGTAAATTCCCTCAAAAACGGTTCAGTTTCTTTCTAGAATTTTTCCTCCTGTGTCGTCGGGATGGCGTCGTTTCATAAACATCAGCAGTTTTATATTTAAAGATCAGACTGGTTTACAACTTTATCGCAGCTTTCATGGTTGAATGACAGCTGATCATTTTTAACAAAGAAGAAACAGACGTGACCCTTGAGCTCCAGACAAAGAGCTCAGTGTGGATGTACTCGGGGTAGTTTTACTTCAGAGTCTATATTGAAACTGCCGGGTCCTGTTTGAGAGTTTCTGTAAATGCTCTAGACTTCACTTTCCCGCAATGTTCAGCTTCCTTTTTCAGAGATGCTCTTTAAACTTTCAGATGTTGATATCAGCGTAGAGATGAGCTGAAGGAAGAGGCAAAGAAGAAAACGTGGCTCATTAGTCAGGTTTAGGTTTTTACAGAAAACTTTTCTGAGTAAATCTTTTAAACTTGAAGCCGGATATGTTCAGATAATGACCCTGGTCTCTTCCTCCTCCTCAGCAGCAGAGATGGGCCCGGAGAGGAAGCTGGACGTCCCGGTCTACGATCTCTCTCTGATCAGAGGGATGTGGGAGGTCCGAGTGAAGAAGCACAGAGAGAGGCAGACGAAGGAGAAGGAGAGGATCGAGCAGAGCGCCCTCGCCAGGTAAGACGCAGAAAGTCACAGAGCTGACGAAGAACATTTGGCCCGCATTTGTAGTTTTAAGTCTGCCTGCCCATCTTAAACCAGCCAGGTGTCAGGCATGCTGTTTGTTCTGGGCCACGACCGGCTCACAAACAGCTGCAATAAATGAGCCAGAACTCTCCGATCAGGTCAAAACATAACTGTCATTCATTAATGTTCATGACGGGCTCTTTACTGAGAGTCTGTGTCAGGACCCAGTCTGCAGGTTTGTGAAGTACAGTTTGGTTTTTCACCATCTCCAGAGCTCCGCCAGCACAGTTAGACTTCCTCAGACTTTAATCTTCCAAAGCTACGGTAACATATCGAGCAGCAAGCAAGGTCCCGCCTTTGTTCAAGCTGACATCAGCACCTTTGAGTCTCAAAAGAGTGTTTTTATCCAAATATTCCAGGATTTCCAGGTGATGATGTGATGGTAGCGTTGGATTTTGTAGCCTGTTGTGAATCAAACTCTGCTCAACCAAACCACAGCACAGATGCCACACAGTACCACTGCAGCTTCATAGATCGTCAGGTTTAGAGAAGCTCAGTCCGAGTTCAAATGCCAGGTCTCTGTGTCGTGTGTGACAGCTCATGTACATGAACAAACAGGCGGCGGTGTCGTAGCAGAACCTTGCAAAGTTCTGACTTTAGTGAAAGGAGCTGCAGTCAGCGGCTCAGGTGAAGCTGTCCAGATCAGAGGAAGGAGCTCAGAGTCCTCGGGCTCGTCGACATGGCAACACGTACCAGCAAGGTTTAGCTGCAGGCACGTTTCCTTCAGTAGATCTGTAAGAGTCTAACATGTTTAATCTTAATTGTTTAACTAGGCCTGATGATGTGTTAAGTCCTATTTCTGCATCACTGCTCTGTGTTGAACAGCTTGTCTCTGAATGTGTGAGCAGACCGGAAATTAAACCAAAACTCGGAGCTAAAAGAGGCTAAAAAGCTCCACAGAGTTGCTTCATACACTGTGTTTTTTTGTTAATACATTTCATGAATATTTACCTCGTTAAATCTGAGAAATCCGATCTGTGGTCTGTGTTGAAGTAAATAAAGCTTTTGAACTTGACTGAGTCAGACCCAGCTGACTGTTGTTGCTCATGAAGTGCAAGAGTCATGGCCGATTTTAGCCGCGTGAACACCCAGCGCTCTATTTATAACGCAGCGTAGTGAAGTCTGGCCTGCAGACGGCAGAAAGGTCACAAGTTTGGAGGATAAACGGGAACATCCACGCAGCTGAAATCTGATCTGACATCAGCGCGGCGCTGCTCACACCTGGTTAACATTTCTGTGTGCGCAGGATCGACCAGGAGTGGCAGTATCGCATCTACTGCAAGACCCTGAAGACCTCCGAGCTCAACCTGCTGCATCATTACCTGGAGAGGTCGACGCTGACAGACATTCAGCCGTGCACGGGTAAACACCGCGGACAGGCATGCACGAGTCGTCCAGCGTCCCGGCAGGCGTACGGCACCAAAACAGACATAAAAGCATCAGATACAGTCACCAGATGGAAAACTGTATGCAACTAGCTAAAATTAGCAAAACTAGTAATTAGTTTTGCTAATTTTAGTCATCTTAGGAAGAGTTTAAGGGATGAAGGTTGGGCTGCATCGTATTTGAGGGGACCTTTTAAAATGTCATTATGTAGAAAGTTGTTTGAGCTTCTTTCAAACGTTTTCAGGTGCATGTTACACTGACTCAATGCGCCATCTGGTGGTACAAAATTGGTACTACACAAAACTCTAGCCCGACCTTATTTTAATGCCAGCTAATGTGTCCTATCAGATGTTTCTTCACATTTAGTTTATTTAAATACATGAATTTACAGTAAGCTCTGCTGTAGTTGCTGCTGACGTTGTTGTATACCTGTTAGAGTCAGACCAGCAGCAGTGTCAGGACATCCAGCAGGATCCCGATGAGGTCAAACTGAGCTTCCAGCTGGAGGGCGAACGCTGGATGGTAAGTTGGTTAAAAGTTTGTGGTTTAAACGTGTCATAGTTTGCTTTCTCTCAGGAAACCAGAGTGAATAAGAAAAATCATTGGCAGGATTTTCCCCGGGAGCTGCAGTGGATGACCTACCTGAAGGAATGGCACGTGAGGAGAACGAGGATCTGCCGACTCCCTGACTACCTGGCTCTGTTTACCCAGCTCACCGTTCTGGACATCCCCAAAAACGCCATCACTGAGCTGCCACCCGAGATTGGTGAGTCATACACAAACCGAGTCTGAACGACCTGAGAGGATGGGAAACGATACCGAAATAATTCCTCCATCTGTTTCCTAAGGTAAACTGACGGTGCTGAGGGAGCTGTACGTCAGCTACAACCGACTGTCCCGAGTTCCTCCGGAGCTCGGGAACTGTGAGAAACTGGAGAGACTCGAGCTCGCAGGAAACCACAACCTGTCCGAGCTGCCGTTTGAGGTGAGAGGCAAGAGGGTCAAGCTGTACATCCATCATCAGCCCCTGACAGCAGCTCAGTGTCACAAAAACTTTAAGATGATGAACTATGCTGTTTGCTTGTTTAGGTGCTTTTAAGGCTCCTCCATTTGGTAGAAGTTAAACAGTTAGTAAGATTTTGTATGTCAAGAAAAGTTATTTTCTTTTTCAGTAGTTGAAACTAAAGGAAGAGATGAGCAGCGTCATGGCGTCTCTGCTGGTTTCCTTTGTCCAGATTGATCAAAGGATAGAAAGATGAATCGTCAGAGTTTGTAGGCGTTGGCCGGTGTGTGTTTGGGCAGCACCTGAGGGCCAAACTCACTGTTGGTTCCTCAGGTGGGAAATTAGGGGAACTGCAGGGTTGGTTATTGTTCCATTCTTGAGGCCCGGAGGTTGACACTCTGCAGAACTGATCATGGGATTAAAGTCAACGCCTGAAGCGCCACCAGGGGTCAAATTTACTATTCCCCCCAAAAAATGTTGAACTGTCCTTCAGGACCATCAGGATGGTGTTCAGAGGTCAAGTTCAGTTCAATTCAGCTTTATTTACACAGCGCCAAATGACAACAACAGTCGCCTCATGGTGCTTTATATTGTAAGGTAGACCTTAGGTCAGGTTAGCAGGAGGCTCATAGAACTACATCCAGAGTTCTTCTTAAACCAGAGACGTCCCCCCCCTGCTGGACATTGTGCTGATGATGTCACTGTGTGTCGTCTCTCTGTAGCTGAGCAGCCTGAAGCAGCTGGTCCACCTGGACATCGCGGAGAACAGGTTTGTCTCGATCCCCATCTGCGCTTTGAGGATGACGAGCCTGCAGCTGCTGGACCTCAGCAACAACTGCATGACTGACCTGCCGCAGGACATGGACAGGTGACTGATGATGTCATCATGATTTCCAGGTGGATCACTAGGCAGATCACCTGGGCTTCAGCTGTGACAGCAGCTCTTCTTGAGTGTTTCGGGGGGTGGCGGTTGGACAGCGTCCTGAGGTCTGAATGCTCATGTTTGTCTCTGCAGGCTGGAGCAGCTCGTCACCCTGTTCATCCACAAGAACAACTTCACTTACCTCCCTCACTGTCTCGCCAACATCACCACGCTGGCGATGATCGTCGTCAGTGGCGACGAGCTCACCTGCATCCCAACTAAACTCTGCAACAACCCCGAAATCAAGTACACAGACCACACCTACACAGACTTCCACCCAGCACGCATCCGGGTGGCAAATGTCACACAGCAGCTTTAACCAGCTTATAGCTGCAGACCACTTTGCAACCCACCTCCACACCAGCTCCTCAGTTTCATGCTACGTCTGATTTGTGTTATTAAATGGTTTGTTTATAAAGCCAAGAAATCTTTTTTCCTGGTCAGAAAACAACCTGCGCAGTGATAAATAGGATAAAATTCCAGATTCCTTGAAGGCTGCACAGATGTTCCCATTACATAAAGGTGGTAACCTTAATCCCTAATGATTACCAAACCATCTTGAACTTGTCCTGCTTAACAAAACTCTTGAGTGTAAATGGTGGATTAAAACTACATCTGGAGTCAGATAAGGTTACTATCAGAACAGCTGCTTCAGTAGACTACAGCATTCAGGTGGAAAAGCTGCGCTCAGAGAGAACCTCAGAAATGTTTCAGGGCTGCTTAAAGTCAGTGCAGGTGTTCCACAGGGATCCATTCTCAGACGTTTGTATTTACAGCAGTAAGTCTGCTGGAAGAGGTAAATTTGATTTCCACTGGCCTTCATCATCAATTTGGTGACTCATAAGACCCACGGTCAGCGGTGTTTCACGAAGAGGAGCAGCCTGAAGTGAGTCAGCTCAGAGGGGTCAGAACTTTTTTTAATGTTTGTCTCTGCTCTTCTTCAGGTTCATTCGCCTCTACGACAACCCTGCAAGCAAAGAGAAGAAGAAGAAAAAGGAGGAGAAGAAGAAAGAGGGTGTGAGTAGGAGGTGGAGGGAGCAGAGGGAGGGAGAGCAGGTGAAGGATAGCGGAGAGAAAGAGTTCATTGAAGCGTACATCAGCTCACTGCAGGACAGAGGTGAGTTTCAGCGCCAGATTCTCACCTTTTTACTTTAAAATTACACAAAAGTCTAAAATATGAGAGCTTTGCTGAAGTAAAGTGTGAACTTAATGATGACGAGATCATCAGAAATGTTCTCATTTTAAACTGTGTGGAGACGTTTTTGAATTTTCAGTTTGGATTTAAAGTGTATAAAAAATAAAGTTAAATAAATGAATACATTAGAAAACTTTTGGGTTTACTGCCTCTGATTAGTGATCTCTTCTTTGAATCATCTTTATTATAATCACCTGTGTTATTAGTTTTTTCAGGTTTTTTCATTAATAACTTCTAACTTGTGCTTAATTGGGAGGAACATTCTTCACTGTAATATTTAATAAGTGTATGTTTTTCGTCCTGTCGGTAATCAGACTTCACACTCATAATAACCCGTCCTCATGTGTTTTGGGGGGCTTTTGTCCCACGCCAGACACCGTCCCCTACGCCACCACCAAAGTCTCCATTTCCTGCCTGCTTTGAGAAAGAGGAGGAGGAAGCCGATGAAGGTTGAGAGGATGATGACTGAAGGATGACAGCACTGAGGAATTTTAAAAGAGGATGCTAACAGAGGTTAACATGGGAGGTGACGTGAAAATGTGTTTTTAATCTTTCATACCATCTCAAAATTATAAGATAACATATTAAAGTTTAGTCCTTTATTAATATTCTTTTTAAACTAATTATTGTTAAATCGTTGAATCTGGGAAAAATAAAATCAGGAGGTTCACGTAAACACTGAATGCATTAATCTCAGGTAATTATAATTTATTTCAAATTTCATTATTAAAATTAATAATTAAGTATTGCTTGTAGGACGTTATTCAGAGTATATTTATTGGGTATGATACAACAAACCAAATACATAAGAAGTCATGCTCACATAAAAGTTACAGGAAAAAAATAAAGTTTATCTTTAATAATTGAATCTCTTAGGAAGTTCAAGTGTTTGATATTAATTCATATTTCTGATGCTGGTTGCTTTTTTTTGTCAGACTTCAAACATTAAAACATGTAAAATGAAAAAAAAAATCATATCTAACAAAAATCGAGACGCTACAGTCGAAACGTGTTTTTGGACGCGAGTCAACTTTCATATATTTACATTAAATATTGATGAAGATAAAATCAATTCCAATCCCTGTTAATCGATCGCTGAACTGTTTTATGAATCTTTTTTCTTTTAGTTTTGAATATGTCGATTGTCTAAATCTCTTCATTTCAAAATCAAATTCACATTTGAAATCAACAGAAACAGACAGAAGCTGATTTCTTTGTGATCCTGCAGATTTGATTTTTATTCACTTTTACATTTCTCACATTTATCAGCTGATTTTTCTTTTTTCTCTGTGTAAATGTAGTTTTTTGTTCAAAGTGTGAAAGTTGTGACCAAATAGATTTTCTGTTTATCAGGTTTGATTTCTATGATTTCTTGGATGGATTTAGTGTATTTTTCTGTGGTTGTCATAGTTACAAACTTAGAAGCTTTGATTTGTGCATTAAAATATAGAAAAGTTTTTGCTGTTCAAACAAAGTTTTTTTCTTTTTAAGTTTCTGTAAAATGGAGAAAAACGTATTTTAATATTTGTGATTTTTACTGAAGCAGCTTCGATTCAGACATTTGTGATTTTATTTTTATTTATTTAATGTTTGTAAAAACACATTTTTCAATGATGGCCACATTTTTGACAAACTTTCTAATTTAAATAAACTGAAGTTTAATTTGGTCGATTCATGTTGTCTGTTGACCAAAGTAACGTACGAATGCTTCAGAGAGCTGAGCATGAACGAGCTGAAGCACTGATGATGTCACACAGAGCCATCGGTGCAGGTTACTGCTGCTGAGGGAGGACCGACAAACCGCTGGATCGTGAGGTGGACTTTTTTTATATTTATAAAGGAAATGTTCGGTTTTTTATTCTCAAATTTAGAGTAAAAAAGAATAACAAGGAAATACAAAACAAATACTCACTTTTCTTAGTTTTAATCAATAAAAAAATAAAATTAAATAGAAAAAAAAAGTCACAAATTGAACTGAAATAAAAAAAACCCACACATTTCAAATGTCACACATTTCTCTTTATTGTTATTAATATTCTCGTTATCATAGATATTATTCAAAATTATGTTCTTAAGATAAAAGAGCAAAAGCAAAATACGCGACGTCTCTCGGTTTAAATATAAAAGTGATATGAACACGAGTGATTCAGGCACACGTTCAGAGAAATTAAAGTGCAGCAATCAGCAAAAGGTCTGCACAGAGGAGGAAGAGGAGGAACATCTGGGAATGTCTGTCAGTCGCTGCGTCTGTCAGTCTTCTTTTAAGGCGCATCAGCCTTCACGCCTCACCGTAAAAAAAGAAAAAAAAAAAAGCCTCTGAGGAGGATTTACAGCCTCCATCGTCTGTGTGACCAAACACAAGCCGACATTTAAAAACGTCACGTTTTACTTCATGAACGGTTTCAGAGACTCATCAACAGGGAAATTCATTAAAAAACTTAAAGCAGGAAACTTTATGACACGATGACGACGTGATGGAGCGACTCGGCTCTGACAGCAGAAACCGGGACTCGGCTCTTAACCTCATCATGGAGTCAACAATCAGCCGCCCTAATCTCCAGAATATTCATCTCATCGTCAGATTTAACCGAGGAAAGCAGGAAACTCGACCCAGGAAGAATGACTGAGTCACCCGCCCGGATCACTCAGTCTGAGGCCGGATCACTAAATCTGCTCTGAATTTCAACATGAAGGACACGAATTTCTGAACTTAAGACAAAAAAATTTTCCAATGATCCAGTTTTAAATTGGACTGAGTCTAAAGATAATCCAGACAGAAAGGCATTCAGTACTCGGCCAAACTACTGTGGGATCCAAGACTCTCCATGAGGCATTTGAGGACACTCGGTGAGCATAGGAAAATGAACCACCTGACATCATCGGCAAGTGGGCGTTAAGGGTTAAAAGGTTAAAGGTTATTAAGCCGAGAGCTTCTCTAACAGTCGATTGTGCTTCTGAGCTACATCATCATCGTCACAACAGGATGATCAGGCATTCCTGTAGCCATGACAACGTTCATGCTGCATTCAGGGGAAAAAAAAAAAAGAAGGAAGAACTACCACTCAAAGGTGACGTCATCTGTCAGAGAACCTTTGGTCACTTTAAACTGTCAAAAACTATCATCTCCCACACAGAAACAGAGCCTGAATGCAGCACGGGTTATATTCCACTTACAGTAGCCGGGCTGTGGAGGTAAACGCACCTGACCTGTGCTCTGGTTCACAAGATTCATTAATCTGTCTTTAAGCAACAGCTGGAGCCCCACATGTGCTCTGAAACTGGTTTCACTGGTTCAAACTGGACATGAAGAGACCTTCAGGAGCACCGGAGCTCTGTGCACAAAAATCCAAGTCTGGATTTAGAGAGAAATTTATACATCACATGAACCAATCATGAAGGCTGAAGCTTTACGGGCAAACGTGACAACCTGCACAGAGCGCACATGCGATGGTTTTTAACCTGAACTGGGAGAAAACTCGACTTAAACGACTGATCAGGTTTTTTAAACCGATCTATTGACCTTCTGAGAAATACAGCCTGTAACAAAAAGGCAAAATAAGCACAAAAGAGTAATAAAACACGGCACCGGCTGGTTTGTGAGCAGCCCGCCTCGGGACCGCCAAGGTTCAAACTGCATCAGTAACTTGGAGCGTTTGATTTGTCCGACCTGGAAGGGGCAGGCGGACGGGGAGAGCACTTTGAGGTCAAACAGAAACAAACTTCAAGTATTAAAACAGAAGAAGAAGACGAGGAGGAGGAGGAGGAGGAGGAGGTGGTGGTGACCTGCAGAGGTTCAGATTGTGGGAGGAGCAATGGCGAAAACCAGGTGGTGCTCTCTGTCCTTAAAACTGTCACTGGTCACTGTGGCTCAGGGAAAACTCGGTTTTCAGTGAAATCTTTGATATTAACTTGATCCACGCTGTAAAAACTCCGACCCTGCAGACTTCGTCCAGCTTGAGGCTATAAAACAGAGCAGTACAGCGCCCTCTACAGGACGGGAGGAGGCAAAACATGAGACCGTCTGTAGGGCGGAGGTTTGAAATCAGGGCTGAGACGAAAAATGAAAAAATAAATAAATACATAAAATGCATTTAAATGTTGATTTGAAGTCGGGTCAAACCGAGTCCAGTTTCCTGGATCAGTGCAGGAAAATCTACACTGAAACAAAACGACCACACCTGCAGCTCAAAACAAAAACGCCACATTAGTAAATTAAAAGCCTGATTGATTAAACTGGGAGACCAAATGATGAAATAACGAGGCGGAGCTAAATGACGCCTCCAGCTTCACGCCGTTTATTTACTCGGATTTCTCCCAAATATGCAAACTCCTGACGGGAGAGGGCGATGACATCATAGCCAGTCAGTTTGCACATGCTCTGTGTGACAGGAAGTCTGAGCGCAAATAGATCCAGACAGAAAACAAACACCTGGATCTCATCATGATTTGGTATCGTATCCCACAATCCCGAGCAGCTCCAACCTCCTCGTCCTCGCCACGATTCACCCTCTGGTCCAAACAACAACAACCCCCCCCCCCCCCAAAAAAAAAAACTGTCAGCTTTTACGGCCCGTACAGCGAGGAGCATTTGATGGCCTCAGCTCTGCGAACCTGACGTGTGGAGTCAGGTACAGACCTGACCGACAGGTATGGGAGGCTGCTGTCAGTTGCTTTGGCTTCTGTGGTTCCGTCCTCGCTGTG
Organism: Oreochromis niloticus; assembly: GCF_001858045.2. NCBI lineage: Eukaryota > Metazoa > Chordata > Actinopteri > Cichliformes > Cichlidae > Oreochromis > Oreochromis niloticus. The sequence continues at coordinate 38,256,659 of NC_031977.2, forward strand.
ATTGGCTCGTAAAGTAAAACGATGCGATCCTGCACGACTACACGACCACTTTACTTCTGCTGATCTGTTTTAACGGTGAGATCTCGACTCTTACTGAGGCAAGACTTCAAAGCCCTTTGGTTCTACCTGCCCAAACACACCTGGGCAAAGAATGGGAGGTGTCACAGGTGAGTGATGTCAGTGAGATAAAAAGCAGTTTGCCGGGGAGGCCGCCGCCTAACGTTCCCCGACAGTCTGGATCAGGGGAAGAGAGGGTTTGTTTTTTTTAACAGGGGGTGGGACTTGCAGACAGGACTCTGTTCTGTAATTGGCCAGACTGCCTACGAGTCACATGACACTGTCCTGCAGCAGCGGCTCGAGGTCCTCGGTGTCGCTGACGGGCAAGGAGAGAGGGCTGCCGTTCTGAGCGTGTGCGGCGGAGCTGCTGTCGGCCTTGTTGGCAGTGCAGGTCTTGACTTCGGCCAGCTGGTGGTGCTCAGGGATGAAGAAGGCGACAACTAAAGCAAATATGACGCTGCACGCGCCGAAGAGGAAGGGCGGGCCCGGGACGACCAGCTTCTACAGACGGAGAGAGAACAGACTCGTTACGGGAAACAGAACAGCGAGGAAAGAATCAGCAAGGCGCATTTCTACACACCTGTGTGCTCGCTGTGGATCTTCCTGCCATCGTCTCCATTTCGTTCAGCTCCACGTTGAACAGGAAGAAGATGAAGCCGTAGAGAGCCGGCCCCAAACCATTGCACAGGCCTCTGATACCTGTGATCATCCCCTGAGCCACACCTGAACACACAGACGCCTCAGTCACATCTGCACCACCTTCATCCAGGTGACACAGTCAGATGTTGATACAAACCACGGCCACACAGACCCTGTTTAAGACACGCCCCTTCGGACGGTCAGGTGTGACTCACCTTGCTGGTCGGGTGAGGCGCTGTGCGACACCAGAGCAGAGATTGCTGGGAAGGTGATCGAAGACATGGCTGCTACAGTTCCTGCTGCCCACATCATCCTGTAAGGACGCGAGCAGATAAACGTTTAGGTCAGATCATTCACAGGAAACAGGAAACGACACGGACACAGGCGGGACGCTGGGACTCACCACGGCTCGGAGCCGAAGCCGTACCAGGCCAGCTGGAACAGCTGAAAGCCCAGGCCGAGAAGAACCGTGTTCTTCTTACCGATGGTCCTCATCAGAACCCCGAAGAAGAGCGTCTGACAGACACGAGACGTACGGTGAAGAAATCAGGACGCAACACATTTACAGGGTTTAAAAAGACAAACTGTAGTCTGTGTGAGGGGTTAAAGCAGCTTTTCATATCAAACTAAAGGAACAAACCTGAAACAAACACTGTGACGTCAGCACGCATTTAGAGTAAAAAAAAAAAAAAAAAAGTTTACTGCGTTGTGTTGAGTTGCGCTCGGTGCCGACATGGGACAGTTTTCCATTTTCACTGTACTTCTGTGCTTAATATGAGGTTGCAATGACAGTAAGGAGTCATCTTATCTTAAAGACGCGCGTGCAGCCACAGCAGGTTAACAGTTTCAGGATCGTTTCTCTCTAACATCGTCGGGTCTTTGCTTACAAACTCTTTTGGCTGTCGGCTGAACATGTTCACATAAAGTTTGGACGCATTCAGCGACGTTAGCAGACGGTGCGACTGTGAGGACGAGCGTACCTGAGCGACTATAGAGAGGATTCCCACCATGGCGATAAAGCCGGTGATGGCTGCCGGAGAAAACTCGATCACCTGAAAGATGAAGATGAAAACCTCGTCAGTGTTTCCTCCTTCGGGTTTTCATTGATTCATATTCGTTTTCTAATAATCTGCGTATTGCAAAGAAAAAACACATCACTTTTATCTTTGTTTTATTCTTTGGGGGGTTATTTAAAATTAAAATACAGAATTAAAATAATGAAATCTAATGTCTGACCAGCCCTCCTGCAGTACCTTTAGGGCCCACCAGGGGGTGGCAAGCCACACTTTGGGACTCACTGAGCTGCACTGAATAAAGGTGGAGATGCTTCATCATTTAAATCCCATAAATCTGCTGATCCTGATGATTAAGGGAACAAATAAGTGTTCCTGAGCTTGAACGTGTAGGTTTGACCTCCTGAGTCTATCCAGCACATCCTGGTCACAGCTGTCTGTGTGTTACCTGTCGCAGGTAGAGGAAGAAGCTGGAGTACTGGCCGGCTTCAGGCAGGTAGGACAGGAACACGGTGACGCAGATCAGCAGCACCGTGGTGTCTTTCCCCACCCGACGCAGAGACTGAACACACCAAAAACACAAATATCGATCAATCGATCTATCAGTCAGCGTGGAGCACGTCAAAGCTGTAACAGCGATGAAAAGACTCACGGCGAAGGGGTCGGCCTGCTCCCAGGAGATGGGAAACCCCCAGGACGTCAGCCTCATCTTGTCTGGCAGCGACTCAGGGACGACGAAGAACACGAACGCAATATCTGCCACAGCAATCACCGTGGCAACAAGGACCACCAGGCTGTCTCCGTACTGCGCAGACAGGTAGGCCCCGATGGCCGGGCTCGTCACCAGGCTGGCCGCAAAGGTCGCCGAGACCTGGCGAGCGAGGGGAGGTAAAAGTCAGCACGTAACCCACCTTTGACCTTTAACCCCAGGCCTCAGGCACAGGGGTTCAAACTTGAAACGTCAGAATTTTAAAACAAAACTGAAAATGTTTCAGTTTATGAAAATAAAATTAGGAATTAAAAACTTGTTTTCAAATTTTTATTGAAGTTTGATTATTACATCTGTGACTCATCGTGACTTTTAACATTTAATAAAAATATTTCTACGATTCAACCGTCCTAAAATATTTGTAAGTGAAATGTATGAAATAGATATGTTTAGTGTGTGTGTGTGTGTGTGTGTGTGTGTGTATGCGTGTGTGTGTGTGTACCAGTCCGTAGGCAGTGCTCCTCTCGTGTTCCTCTGTGATGTCGGCGACGTAGGCAAAGATCACCGAAAAGGTCACCGCGAAAATCCCGGAGACTGAGATGAGAGCGAAATACCACCTACACACACACACACACACACACACACACACACACACACACACACACACACACACACACACACACACACACACACACACACACACACACACACACACACACACACACACACACACGAAACAGGACATTCCTCCATTTTATTTCAAAATAAGAGACTTTAGCTGGCTCAGGTGGGGGAACAGCGTTCTGTGAGACTTATAGAGCGTCTCAGGAATTACATCAGATTCAAAATGATCAAATCGTGCTTTTTAACTTAAGTTTAAAGAACTCTCTTACTGTTAAACACACACACAGAGGAAACCTCACTTCCTGTGATGTGAGGATTAAAGAGTTAACGTTTTCGCTCTGCTTTCAGGGAAGCGTCGTCGTCTTGTGACTCTGATGTTACGGTCGTTAAACCAAAAACGCTCTAATCTGGTCTTTTATTGGAGAGTCTGTGAAATGTATGAACCATGTGACTCTGTGACAGTCAGACATCAGCTGATCGCTGCTGCAGTCCAGCTCACAGCCTGAAAGTTCAGACAAAAATCCAACATAGGTGTGTTTTTTTACTTTGAAGTAACTGTAACTCCTGTGTTTGGGTGAAAAGCAGGAAAAAGAGGAGGAGGAGGCCAGTGTGCCTTCAGCGTGTTTGCTGATCCCGGGCCGCTCACATGATCAACATGTGACAGCTCTGGCGATTAGAGTCCAGAGTTTTCATGCACGGCTGAGCAGCAGCCTGTTACTGCTAGCTTAATGAAGCCGTCGTTCCTTCTCCTCAGCTAACACTGATTACTCAGCCTGTTTTCACGCCACTGTGATTTTTACAACATTATGTGGTCCAACACTCCTGTAAGCAGAGTCCAGTTTACTCTACGTGGGATTTTTATCATCAAGGCCATTAAAACGAGTCAAAACATAAGACGACATCTTCATTCTTGGAGCTCAGTCTGCAGCAGGACTGAAAGCAGCTGTTTTAGCTCCTCCTTCTTCATACAACTTTCTTCTGATTGGTTACTGCTGTAAGCCTGCTGAGGGGCATATCAGCGTATAAGGAGTCTGCGATTATATTTCTACTGTTTTCTACTCTCCACATGATGTTGGGATGCGGGTGCAGCTACAGTCGGGTTAGCTGCTAGCAGGGGTCCAGTTTCAAGCTAACAATAAACAAAACAAACCACAGATGCTCTGATTTCAAACTGAGCTGAGCTCAGCGAGCTGTGAAACACGCCGTTTCTCAGCTGTAAACAGAACGATCAAGGCTCAAGCTCTCTGCTGACCGTTACGTTGACCGTTCCTCAGTCAGATTAATTCGCCTTTGAATATTTTTGTATCCTTCTCTTCTGATTAGTCGCGTTTCTTTCATGTTTTATGAAGAGTGTCGTATGTGCTATGTGCCATTTTCTGCGTTGTGCTCGTGTTTGAAGCTGTAACCAAAAATTTAAACGCTCGTAATTCTTTACTTCTTCACTCATGTTTTTATGTCCGAGAGGAAGATTACTGAGAAAGAGCGTTAGTCTCACCGGGGGCTGATCTTCATGAAGGGGATGGGGGCGCAGGTGAAGAACACTGTCATGAGGAGGAAGGACTTCCTGCCCCAGATGTCTGACAGAGCACCAATCAGAGGAGCCGACAGAAACGACAGGAAACCCTAAACGGACAGAGAAATACAAACTCAGAGACTCCATGATATCGTAATATTCAACAAGCGTTAAGTTGAGGAGAAGTGGCTGAAAGCGGCGCTGACAGTAAACAGCCGAGCGGTTTACCTTGACCCCCTGCACCAGGCCGTTCATCAGGAAGGTGTGCTGAGGAAACATCTCGTGCAGGACCTGAAACCACAAACACACTGCTTTCACTTCCTCAGCACGTAGACGCCATGATGTTCCGCCCTTTATTACATCAGCCTGCAGATCATTTTTGGTCATGTGATGCTTTCAGCGAGGACACATTCAAGGTTTTAATGATCCCACTTTGGGGTTTATTGTTGCAGGAAAAGGTTTAAAACTTCATGAAAACTTTAACATTTTATACAATTTTGCAAAAAAGTGTGTGTGCACTCACGGTCAGCATGGGCGTGGTGAGCAGGCCCCACGCAAAGAACTCCAAGAAGATCACCACCACGGCGTGAGTCACTCTGGCCCGGCTTCGGCCGTGCTGCGGCGAGCAGAGAGGCAGACACATTAACTTCACTTCTTGTGATGCGTCCCGCTAACATGATGACATGTCGCTGCTTTCACTTTAAGACCCATTAGAGTTCAGAAAAGCGCTTTAAAAGCCAGTGGAAGCATCACCCACAGACACGTTTGTCCTCAAGCATTCAGCTGCATCACTTCTTCATTTTTGATAAACTCAACATCGTTATCGGCTAATAAGACTGTGCTGTGTTCAAGACACCAAGAACGTCTTAAAGAGGAGCAGAGGAAGGAGGAGGTACCTACTCCAGTGATTCCTCATCACCTGGAACATAATCTGTCCTCCAGCTGAAGCTCACAGCACAGTGCAGAGTAAGAAACGGCTGTTTTCACCGATCTGTTAAAACTTGTGAAAAAGAAACTGTTTGGAGGAGCGCGGCTGTAACTACCGGGGCTGAGACAGGGAAGGTGCTTTCAGGTAAGTTTGCCTGGTGTGGTTTTATAAATCTCTGTAACAGTAAGCTGGATTTAAACATGCGTGTCTGTGGGACTGACTCACTGCTGGAGCCTCTGCTGGACATTGGAGGAACTGCAGTTTTCTGAGTTTGAGGCTCTGTGGGGGGTAAATGCCGGCATGGGCTCAGCCTCCAGGTTCAGTCGACTGAAGAGCATCGCCTGCGTTTATGGAAACTTTCATGTGGTAAAATCTGCAGAGCTGCTGGCATCGTGCAAACGGCAGTAACCACAACTGCAAAGAAAATCTGCAAAAAGGCTTCCCACCACACTGTTTGATGTAGCTTCACGTCACTTTGGGTGTCTTCAAACAGTCTGAACCCCAAAGACAAGTGGAAACTGTAAATGTGGAGACAGCACAGTCGGCTCAGCAGAGATGCTCTCCTGGATGCCAATTTATCCATTTGCGTACGACGGGATTTTCCACCTACGCAAACATTCTCCTGCACTGTCCTCCAAACACCCAGCAGCTCAGCTGTGCGTAGGTCGAATGCTGATTGGTTTATAACCTGACCGTTACAGAGAAGAGTGACAGCAGAGGTCACAGGGAACAGAAGACGCACGAAAGAAACACAGTATGAAGTGTACAGACAGCGGCTGCAGCGGACACTTTGTCTTTAACACCATTTCACTTCAGCTGTTCGTTTGTTAGAACTTTATTGTTCTGCACAGCTGGCTGACGAGTGGCCCACAGACCAGTCGCACCACATAGTTTGGACGCTGCCTCCATCGAGCACAGACGCTCGCTGCAGGCTGACGGGACGTCAGTAGCTCTCTAAATGAATCTGACATTTCAACAGTGTGAATACCTCATGCATGCAACCACAACAAACCAAACCCTGGGAGTAGGCAGGAGGGTCGGAGTTTTACAATCAGTGCGTCCCCGTCACATCCATCCAACTATCATTTGTGTTTACAGCCTTTTAAAAAACAACAATGGATGAAATGCAGTGATAATGATGGACAATGATAACCACACCCCAGCTTTGTTTCTCTCCTTATAAACACATTTGTTTTAAAAATAAAGACAGCTACATGATCTTAACTGCTTTGACATCTGATTTTAATATTTTATTTTTTAAACCTACACTTTAATCCCACTTTGAATTTTCTGGCTCTGGTTACAAACTACCTCTGAATACAGTTTAGAAGCAGCTTAGTGTGTGCACTCAAACATCGTGTATGGCAGTTTACATACAGTCTACTCCATTACCAATCAAATACAGGAATACATTTAAAACAAGAAAAGAAAAATAAATAATCAAAAACAAATTAACTACTCGAAAATGATTCAATAGATAACATAAATTTAAAAGAAATTGAAACAATGACATCTATCCTAGGATCATTCAAATAACAAACTTAAAACTTAATTCAAAAAATATTAAAAATAGTAAAGAAACGAACGTAACACCCATCGTGACTTTTTCATGTACTTTGTATTAATGCCGGAGTAATACTACTGTAATAGTGTTATAATGTAATTTGAGTGCAGTACTTCGGTTTAGTTCCGGACTTTCACTGCAGCAGTACTCTGTTTCCAGGACTTTTACTTGTTACCGAGGCTCTTTACGGTGTTTCTCCTGAAGTAAAGCCTCTGAACATTCACACCGGCGACAGTTTAATGTTTGGATGCTTTAGGCTTTAATTATCGCCTGAAGTTTGCTAACAGCTAATTAGCTTCCTGTTTTACCGCTCCCTGTCAGGCTAACTGAATTAGCTTCTGTCGGTGAGTCAAACATGGCTGTCAGCGGGACATCAAAGCCGTTTAATCCGCTTATTTAAGGAGTCGTTAGCCTCTTTTATCGTCCGCTCACACCGACGTTGGCCGGCGACGCCAACCCACAGCACTCACCGAGCTTCGGACCAACACCATGTCGCTGGCCTCCGTCGCAGTTTTCTCCCGCATCATCTCACATCTTGCTGAGAAGATTTTCACTCCCGGTTCGCCCTGTGGGACATCCTCCCGAGGTGTCTCCGTCTCTTCCAGAATGCCCCGCCACGTGAGATGAAGATGTGTCCCTGCTGAGCTATCATGGACCCGGCCCCGGAGCTCTTCGTGGTAGCGGTAACTGTGAGCAGGAGACTCGGCTTTCGTTTTCACCGAATTCCTCCGCTCTGACCTGCTCGCTGGCTGCTTGTGGCTCTATTTTATCACCGGAATACACCGCTTGTGCACCGCCGAATTCTCTATTAACAAGTGGGACAAGCACCGCCCCGCGGCGGTGTAGGTTATTCAAAACAAAACGCACATCCATCTGCCAAAAGAATCTGTTTCCAGATCAGATTTCCTCCTGCTCCGTTCGTCTGTTACATATGCAAAAACTGAAACATCGGACTCTGGATCAGTTAGACTTACGCTTAAAAAGCGCGCCCCCTGCCGGACCCGATATTACCGCATAGAGCAGTTTTGTTAATACTTATTAACAGTGATGGCGTCGTTTTTTTCGACAAGAATCCTCATTTATAAAACATGGCAGACTAAAAAGTTCTTAATTAAGCGCTTTTGTTGTCTGTGAGGAAACTGGTCAGCACAGAGGCTCAGTATTTGGCAGGAAGCGAACGGGGATGCGAACAGTCCAATGGATCACTTTTTAGCAAGCGGGGACTCAGCTGTGGAAGATTTTTTGGGGGGGGGCGTCAGCGCGAACCCGCACGGGCACACGCGTCAAGGCAGCCCGCGTGACCAACTGCACTTCTGGTGAGGGTTTTTCAAAATAAAAGCTTGACTGGCTGTGACTAAATTTATGGTACACAGTTATTCAAAATTTTAAAACAAAACTGTTAGTTAAAATAACAGCGCTATCTATGTTTTCTTTTTGTCAATGTTTTGGTTTTTTTAATCACAGCTTCTTCAACATAAAAATAAGACTTGTGCTGTTTCAAGTCTTTAAAGTCTACAATAACAATATCAGCCAATTCAACCAATACATAGGCAGATAGAGAGGAGTATGAACCTCTTTCATCATGTGAGTCGGTGATTCTCATTAGTTACATGGAAAATCTTTACGGGATGAAAGTCGCCACTCTTTGTGTGTGTGTTTCCTTTGCTTGTTTTAATTGTTTCATTAACCTATAAAAACACAGAAGTATCCTGTAATCACAGTCAGGTCATTATGAATTATAAGTAACTTGCTGGCAATCCTTCTACTGAGAATTTACTGTAATTTATCAGTGCAAAGCAACCTGTAGAGACAGGAGGAGCAGCAGTCTTTCACTGGACTGACAGTAACATCTGTGAAAAGCACCGCTGTTCCGTAGAGACTTTTAAAGATAACCTTCTCATTTCCTTCAAAAATCTACAAATCAAAAACCATTAAATCATTCATTAAATAATTTTAATCATTCCTTGTCTAACAGAAATATGATCTATAATTATTTTTTCTCTGTGCTAAATATTCAAAACTGTGAAAACATATTCTCTTTTACCTTGATGAGCTGCAGCGAGGTCTGTAGGAAACTGAATGCTTAAAGCCAAAAGAGGACAGTTTAGACTGGGTCCTTCTTTGACTGGGCACTGATAAACCTATAAATGACATTCTGAATTTATCAGGCTTCAGGCAAAATTTCAAACAGAATGCACAGGTGTTTCATAAAGGTGCTGACCCTGAACACTTTAAAATGGTGGTCTTGCCTGAAAACAGTCTTAAGTCTTGAATGAATGTTAAATTGAAGGTGTATCTGAAATCAAATAACACTTCTTGGTCAGGGTTCAGGATGTTATCACAGCACATCAGCTACTGTTTGTGTACTCAGCTCTGATAAGCATCAGTAATGTGCCGCACTTTTCATATACCCATAAAAATCATTTGATTCAGTAGATCACAGAATTTTATTAAAACACACGTCTCCGTAGCCCTGGATGAACACTCCCTCTGACGGTTTATCATTACCTTTCTGATAGACACCTCCTTTTAGGCCGAGTCCTCCTCACTGTTTGTTCAGGTCAGTGGTTCCCAAACTTTTTTTGCCAGGCCCCCCTTTTTTACAAGAAAAATGTTCGCGCCCCCCCACCACCTAACCCCCCCGCACAAACACATCCTCCAAACACACACCCACATTTTGTTTACAAACTCCATTGCGGTTTATTTCACACCTCAAACATTTAGTAAACAATTAAGCAAATACAAGTAAACGGCAATAAATTACAGGTAGTAATAAAATAAACTACTAACTCTTTTACGCTACGTCCGCACCTACACGGGTATTTTTGAAAACTCAGCTGTTTCTATGCGTTTGGGCTTTTCGTCAACACGTAAACGGCGTTGCGATTCACCGAAAACGGAGATTATTTAAAACTCCTTTTTTGTGTTTACGTGTGGACGAGGATTACAGAGTTCGTCACGCAACGTCAAAGGTATGTGCCTCTTTTCACGTCACGCTGTGCGCCACGTTATTGTTTACATGAGATGAATTGCAGAATGGCAGATAGAGACAAAATACTGTTACTGTTAATCTGACTATCTTCAGGTTTTACACGCTTACATACACACACGCAATTACTGTCCCTCCATTTGGGCAGAGGCGTCACGGTGTGATTATTTTACCTGTAGTTGTTTTTTTCCTGTGTAATAATATTCAACAGTGTTATCAATACATTTTTCAAAAAATGCCTCTCTGTGCAAAATGGGTTCAAAAACAAAAACAGCTGTGGGATACTGTTTGTCCGTGATTTGAACCGGGGGAACAAATCGTGGCAGGATCAGCCTGATATTATTTGTATCCCACTGTAACTTTACTGCATAAAGAGCTAACATCTCCAAAATGTCAGGAGTAGTTAGTCATTACAAGAAGTGTTTGTGAACTAAAAATCAAGAATGTGGGATCCTGTTTGTCCGTGATTTGGAGAGCCCAGCGCTGCTCCCGACGCAGGGAAAACTAATTTTGCAGGGGAGGCCTACCTTGGCACTTGTGCAGGTGAAGCCAAAGGGAAGATATGCTTCACCATATTTTCCTGTCTTTGGCTTGGAAGGAAGTTGGTTTGGAAACATATTTGGCGATGTCATACCGCGCCCCCCTGCAATGGCTCTGCGCCCCCCCTAGGGGGCGGGCCCCACACTTTGGGAACCTCTGGTTCAGGTGTTTCACAGGGATCCATTCATGGACCTCTTTTATTCACTGTGTACATAAACAGTATTCTCTCTGCCATTCACAACTCCAATCTAAATTTGGATACATTAAAATTATTATATTTTTTATTACATTTAAAGACAATACTTAAAAACACGTCACACTTTAACATCAGCTGTACTGTGATTCACACTGAACTTGGAAAAACTGGATTTACTTTGCTGCCTAAAACTGGAAAAAGCTCCAAAAAGCGATCGTGTGTCGTTTTATTGTGCGGCTGTCTCTGCGTACTCTCCTGAAAAAGAGAACTTAATATCAATGAGATTGCCTGTTTACATAAAGGATTTTATTTCATAAGAATAATAATAGAAAAGATAAGAGTTATTAAACCCAGTCTGTCAATTAGTGATACACACTTTCAATGTGCAATTTCAATAAGCCTATAGGTCAGGGTTTTCCACTTTCTGCTTTCCGCTGATGATCTTGTACTGTGTCATTATTTGTCATATTAAAATGTTGATCATCCAGAATTTTAATATGTCATATTCTGGCCTGTGTGTTTATTATAATATCTTTGAGTTTGGTGTTTCTGTTGCTACACGAGCCTTAAAGTTTTATGTGGACTTTTTTATCTCCCAGTCACCACTGAAGTTAAAAAGTGTTTCAGATTAAAAGCAGGAGACCTGATTGGCTGTTTTCAGTGCTGAAGAGCTTACTCTCCCACAGGCTTCTGTAGAATCACTTGCCACGGGTCGCCCCCTTGTGGACGTTTTAAAGTTCAATTCAATTTTATTTGTATAGCGCCAAATCACAACAACAGTCGCCTTGAGGGGGCGATCTGTGGCAAGTGATTCTACAGAAGCCTGTGGGAGAGTAAGCTCTTCAGCACTGAAAACAGCCAATCAGGTCTCCTGCTTTTAATCTGAAACACTTTTTAACTTCAGTGGTGACTGGGAGATAAAAAAGTCCACATAAAACTTGAAGGAAAGCATTTCCTTCATTTCATCATTTATGTACAGTCTGTGCTCCTCCCACTTTTACTTTGGCGGTAATACGTAAGTCGGCGCTCTTATTTTGAAGGGGCGCGCCGCCTCTTTCCCGCCCTCCCTCCATCTTGGCGCAGCTAGCTTGACGCAGCGGAGCGCCAAAGAGAGGCTGAGCGGATCAATTTGGAGCCTCGGCGGCTGATCGGGATTATGCGGCGCTTCTGATCTCTGTGTCGGTAAGAACATGCGACCCTCACGCGCCGCCGGTGACCGAGCCGTGCGTGCGCCGCTGTTTGTGTGCAGAGCCGCGCGCTCAGCGGCCGTTTTCTCCGCAGCAGACCTCCCCTCTCCTTTGTTCGCCTGCGCCTGCTCTCGCACCGCTGCGGGTTTTCTCGGTACTGGCGCAACATGGCCGCCGCGCGTGCGGGGGAACGAGCCAATTAGCTGCGCGCATATTTTGATATTTAGCGTGAGGATGCAGCTCGATGAGGAGGAGGAGGAGGAGGAGGAGGGGGCGGGGGGTAAAGTGTGACCTCTGCGTGGTCATCTTCATCATCATCATCAGCAGCAGCAGCAGGACGAGCTCCTCCAGCCTTCAGGTGCGGAGGGAGCAGCTCTAAGAACCGCTGTGTGCGGGTTTGAAGCCACAACAGTGAGTGTGTGCGGTGTCAGCAGGCCGTCCTCACCTGCCACACAGTCCGGAGGCAAACACCTGAGGTCCCCGCCCCCCCGTGGAGTAAAGGTGTAATCATAATAACTAGAGTATTTTTTATGGCAGAGCTAAAAAAAAAAAAAAAAACAGTCAGCAAACTAAAGTTTTAGGTGTTTCCAAGTGGCCGTTAAACGCTTCCCACTGGGTGGGTGGAGGTTATCACTGTGGAGAGGATACTCGAGGATACTACTCGCGAGCTTAATGACACTTCACACGTAGGTGTTTTGCTGTTATCTACTTTATTTTCTTTCATCTGCACACCTTCTGTTTGCTTGGTTTTTTAAAACAATCAAATTCATTTTTCATAATTTTGTGCTCCACGACTTTGGGAGATGTCGGACCTCTCGCACTAAATTTAAGTCCAGTTGTCTCTTTTTAGTTTCTAGTGTCCCTGAACTTCTGTAGTTGTCAGATCTGTTGTTGTTTCTCTGTGACATCTCTGAACCACGATTAGAAAACCTTCCAATAATCGTTTCAAACTGGGGCTACGTCCACACGTACCCGGGTATTTTTGAAAACGCAGATTTTTCTATGCGTTTGCACCTTTCGTCCACACGTAAACGGTGTTTTCGGTCACTGAAAACGGAGATTTCTAAAAACGCCTGCCAGGGTGGATATTTTCGAAAACTCCGTTTTTGCATTTACGTGTGGACAAGAAAAACGGAGAAAACGCAGCGTCAAAGGTGTGCGCCTTTTTTGACGTCACACTGTGCGCCACGTTATTGTTTCGGTGAAATGAATTTCTACAATACTGTTAATTGTACTCTCTGCAGTGTTTAAATGCTTACATATACACACACAGTTACTGTCCCTCCACACATACGACTCAGTTCTGCTTCTATGCCCCATCTTTGTTTACTATTTCCCACCGAGGCTTCTAGACTTCTGATTGGCCAACATTTCTACACGGTTAGGAATATATCGCCACCTGTTGCTTTGGCGTGTTCCTAGCAGCGTTTTCCTTCATGTCTGCGTTTACGTGTGGACGGGATTATTTTTTAAAACGAAAACGGAAAATCTCTGTTTTCAAAAATACCCGTGTACGTGTGGACGTAGCCTGAGTTTACTGATGCTATTCGTCTTACAGGCATCTACGTGTAGAGCAGGAATTCCCTCAGATATGGACTTCTGTTTCTCAGGTTAAATCCAGACAAGTTCCCCACACTTACTGTCACAATAGGAGCAGAGCCAAAGTGCGTTACATCCCATGATGTTTCATTCTGGACTGAAATGTGAGCGTGCTGGCAGTGGAGATGGAAAAATGTATAAAAGTTAGATAAAAGTCAAGAAGGAAGCACATTTAATGAAAGTAGGAGTGGTTCCAGCATGGAGCCTTGGGGGAGGCCACATTCCACGGGGTGGACAAAACTGAGAAATTTCCTGCTTTGAAGGGGCAAGCGAGCAGCGATCAACCATCAGGGAACAAAAGCCATGACTTAAACGACATGAGTTGGAAACACTTGTAACAACCAACGCAACGCTGTGAAAAACTCTTAGATTTAAAAACAAAGTCAGTATTTTAAAGCAAAACCTCTTTTTTTGCTTTTAATCTGCAGATCGTTCCACATGCACCGAGGACACGGGGTCAGACTTCATGACCTTTGAAGGGGTCGCCACGGTTCTCCATGTATGTTGCTCACCATTCCAGTAAATCTGAATGAAGCACTTTGGTCTTAATGATTTCTGTAAAAGTAACTCAATGGTTAAATTGTAGAGAAAAGTTTTAGCCGTTATATTTTCATACAAAACTCAAACCGGATTCAAGCTAAGTTTAAACGGGTCACTGGTGGATTTTAACAGGTCGCTGAAAATAGAAGCCTTAGGAGGAAAGGCTGCAGTGTGAGGAAACAAAGGCTTATTTTGAACTGCAAATCACACAGAGCTACTGTGAGAGAGCAGAATAAGTCACCTTTACTAACGAACTCTTAATGTTACCAGATCTATTTAGAATATTGTCTGGAAATCAGATTTAATAAATAAGTGTCTTATTTCTTCCTGACGTGCGCTTGTCTGTGAGCGGGGTGTGCCATTAAAGGATGTAGGTGAGCAGCTTTGGTGTCATTTTAGATGATTACAAAGCAGATATTTGGGTTTGAAGCGGACACACATGGATTCAGTTCAAGATGGTAGAAATATTGCATTAACCATATCATATGCAGTCCAGAGTTTGTTGATCAGATGATGATATTCTTAAATAAAGTGTCAGGTTTAGTCAGTGTGGCGCTTACAGACGGGTTTGTTTGGGTCCCTGTCTGGATTCAGTGTGAGAAGGTTTCCCTGCAGATGCTCATTCACCTGTCCGGAGTTTAAAGGATGCTTCTCAGAGTGACCCTCTATCCTCCTCTTCTGCTGCGAGTCTGTCGTTATGCGGTGATGTCACTGTGACCCGGCGGTTGGTGTCGCAGCAGCAGCAGGTCTGTGGTTTCTGCTGCAGGTGCGGTGACAGCTGCAAACATCAGGAGCAGCTCGGTGCGAATCCTCCCGCCGCCGTTTGTGACCTGGTTAAAGCGTGGAGGGGATTTTCAGGCTCGGTCCTGTTTTCTGTTTGGTTACCAGAGGATGGCGTCATCGTTCACACTGACTGTTCTACCTGCTGCAGTTCTGTTTTTACGTAGATCTGATCTTTCTAGAGAGGAAGTGACGAGGGTAACTGACTTCTCGTGGTCCTTGAGCTGATTTATCAGATGGTAGGAGGGCTGGTTAACGCTTCACTTTCTTATTTGGCAGGAACTATATTATTAAATATGATAATATATATTAAAAGACTGTGTGGATATGCGTCTGCTTGGATTTGTTTTTCATGCACAGGTGTTATGTTTTTAATTTTTTAATGTGAATAATATCTACCATCTCACTGCATCGATGCCCAACATGAGACAAAGAAGGATTATTTTGAACTTTGGATCATGCAAAACTGCTGTAGTAGAGTCCAAGAGCAAAAACGTGGAGCTTTCATTAAAAACTACAAGATAACGATCAAACATCTATTAAATCAATAATCTGTGTGTCATTAAAAGATGGTGAGGACCGTATACTTACAATGGCGCTGTCTTTGTTGTTTCAGCTGTTAACCACAACCTGAATTTCCTCAATTCCTGCAGATTTGCAGGAGTCGAATAAACGTGTGTTAGCTTCAGTTCAGTGCTGTATTTCAGGCCTAAAGCTGACAGATACAGCTGTGATCCAGAATTATAGAACCATCCTGGTCCCGTACAGCTCGAGGAGGAAATGATCCATCTACAGCTCTGCTGTCACTTCCAACATAAATGAAGACAGAAAACTAAACAGCAGTGACGTTTGTAGGGTTACTGAAGTTGGGCTAGCTGCTATATAATGATGTGCTACGTGACCGCTAGCGACACAGCTATGTTAGCATAGCATAAACACAGTGAAGCTGGAGGATGAACGCTAACTTTTTTCCACTCGATAAAAGTTAACATGAGGGTTCCCGATGGTTAGGGACAAATGCAATCGCATGGCAGGATGCTGTAAACGGACCAAACTTCAGTCAGGAGAACAGCTGAGATAATCCATCCACAATACCAGGTTAGTCATTAATATACTGCTGCATGGGCTGGACTGTAGTTACATCGTAAGGGCTTAAAAATTGCGTTTTAAAATGAATAGCAATAATAATTAAAACCAAGAGAGGCCGACAGTGATCACTGACTGTTTTTAGGGGCCTGTTGACATCAAATAGAACAAGATACAAAACATTTAAACATGTTAAAAACACAACAGCCTTAATAAACACAGAGCAGTTTGGGCCCTGAAGCAGAATTCATACATCATCACTTAAAGAGCGGATCAGGCTGTAAACATGTTTGTTTCTTTTGTTTTAACATGTGAGTCTATGGGACTGACTCACTGCTCACTGACTAACAAACAGCGGGTTGCAGCATTCCTGACCTTTGACCTCTGACCTTTAGAGCCTTTGACTGCCAACCAGTAATCAGATTAGTCACAAACTCTGCTTTAAATTTATCCAACGCTGGACGTTTTACCTTCAGCAGAGATTTAAAAGGAGACGCCTTCGGCTGCTGTGATTGGTCAGGATCCATAAAACCTTAACGTCGCTGCATTCAGTCCGACCTGTGAGACTCATCAGGCTAATCAGTCCTTGCTGTTCACCACGAGTCACTCTGCTGACCTTTTGACCTCCAGTCCAGCAGCTGCTCTCATCCAATCAAACGTTGTTAAACTCGTTACTGATAAACTGAGTTTCCTGTTGGAGTTTTTGTTGTTTAACTGTCAGGATGCGTCATTCAGACTTCCTGTTTCAGCCTCGTGTGCCTTGTTTGTTTGTTTGTTTGTTTGTTTGTTTGTTTTCTTTTATACATTTTTCTTTGGCTTTTCTTTAAGAAGCGTTTTAAACTTTACGTAGTGGTTGTATTAAAACATCTTCCAGACAGATTAAATTCATCACTCTGATGTAAAAAGTTGGCGTTTACGTGTCCGTGTCTCCGTTTTTTCCTCCTCAGATTGAACGCATCGTTCCCTTATAGGTTCTGGCAGCCGTGACGTCACTTCCAGGCGTTAGTCTGTACCCGGCCTGAATGCAGCCTCTCCAGGGTCCAGCCTAATTCCTGGTGCTCCTTCACTCCCGCCTCCTCCCTCCTCTCCCCACCCTTTCCCCCTTCCTGCCCACCCCTCCTTTCCTCCATCCTCATCCTCCACCCGCTACGTCAGCCTCATCTTAACACAAACTCCCAGCATTTAGCCCGGACCGCTGGTGTGGTTGGTTGCTCCTCTACAGGTGGATGAATGAAGACCCCCTTCAAGAGCCCAGCGGCGCCGCGGCCCCGAGCGGACGGAGGTGAGTTACATGAGTGAGGCACTACACCCATGTCCGTGACACGCCGCCGGCTTGTCATCAGACTGATGTGTTTGTGTGTTTCAGGACATTCGGGCATCTCTGCAAACATGATGAAGAAAAAGAATCCGCACAAGTAAGTAAAACAGTTTTTTTTTTTTCCATTTGTACAATAAAGTTTTTAATTAAAAAACACAACAAATAAATGAAAAGTCACCAGCTCGCACCGGTGTCACACCATCTTCTCCTCCTCGCCTTCATCGTGTCTGAACCTCCTCCCTGCAGGAAGCAGAGGACCAGCGTGGGTCCCAGTAAGACCCTGACTCAGCCCAGAAGGAACATCGTGGGCTGCAGGATCCAGCACATCTGGAAGGAGGGCAGTAAGTCGGCTCCATGTGATTCTCCTCTGATGTCTCATTTTCCTTTTGATGCTTCATATTTGATTAGTTTGGCGAGTTAAACATTAACATGTCCGTCAGTGGATCAAATGATGGTTTATAGAAATGCAGGAAGTTAAACATCGTGTGACAAAGAGTCACCTGTGCTGGTGTTTACGTGTCTGCTTCCTCTCAGGTAAGTCGTCGCAGTGGAAGGGGACGGTCCTGGACCAGGTGCCCGTTAACCCCTCCCTCTACCTGATCAAATACGACGGCTTCGACTGCATCTACGGCCTGGAGCTGTACACCGATGAGCGGGTGGTGGGGCTGGAGGTTCTGCCAGACAGAGTGGGTGAGGAGCCGCCCGTCATGGCCGCCGCGTTTGGCTCGTGGCTCGTGGCAGAAATAAGCTGTCAGCCGCAGCGACACACGGCCAGACGAGTTTTAATGTGTGACTGTCACAAACTTTATTGACATCGAGGTCCGCAGCAGCGGCTGCTGATTGGCTCATTGTGTCAGACATTTTCTGTTGTATTGCTGCAGATAAAGCCAAATACTCGAGTAAATGCACTTAGTTACTGCTGTTACTTTATTTAAAATCCTGCCCGGCGTCCCGATGATGTAACCGCACCTCTCCGTGTGTCTCTCTGTCCCGCGATTGGTCCAGCTCCGGCCCGTGTGACCGACTCGCTGCTGGCAGACACGATGATCGGTAAAGCGGTGGAGCACATGTTCGAGACGGAGGACGGGCCGAAGGAGGAGTGGAGGGGGATGGTGCTGGCCCGCGCTCCCATCATGACCTCCTGGTTCTACATCACCTACGAGAAGGACCCGGTGCTCTACATGTACCAGCTGCTGGACGACTACAAGGAGGGCGACCTGCGCATCATGCCCGACTCCAGTGAGTGTGAGCGCGCTGGGCGGCGTCACAGCTCGCCCCGTTTTTCTCTGTTTCAGTAAAAAGCGAAGCAGGAAACTGAGCGCTGAAGCATCAAAGAACCAACGTGTTCATGAGTGGGAACGCTGCCAGTGCTCGCAGGCTCAGCTTCCTTCCTGTGTGTGAGAGTAATCCACATGTGGGCCTTTATCGGCTTCTTTGCCATCCAGACGCTTTCTGCTTCCACGCTGGCTGATGTGGGTTCCTTTCAAGGTTTCACTCAAACAAGCTCAGCGCTGCTTTGGTTTTCTGTTTCATGAGGCAGAATACTCGAGTAAATGTTACTGCTGGTACTTCATTTAAAACCCTGCCCGACGTCCTGATTATCAAACACCTGCTGCTTTGGTGTGTTTAACACTCCATCAATCGCCCCGTAATCAAATTCTGCAAAGACGATAAATAAAGTTGACCTTTTCTCTGTGTTTGTGTCTGCAGACGACAGTGTGACAGCGGAGCGAGAGCCCGGCGAGGTGGTCGACAGTCTGGTGGGCAAACAGGTCGAGTATGCCAAAGAGGACGGCGGGAAGAGGTCGGGAATGGTGATCCACCAGGTGGAGGCCAAACCCTCCGTCTACTTCATCAAATTCGACGACGACTTCCACATCTATGTCTACGACCTGGTCAAGACCTCCTAAGACCAGAAACCCTGTTTAAAAAAGACTTACTGAGAACCGCCAACCCCCCCAGAAACCCTCTGCCCAGTGGAGACCAGTCAGCTCTGTACTCTCTTTGGTGAAATGCCTTAAAACAGGACAAAAATCCAGACAGCGCCATTCAGACCAGCTCCAGTCGTCCATCGCTCATCGTTCCACTTTCACAACATCGGTTTTTGAATAAATAAAATCTGCTTCACCCAGAGGTGTAGAAAAGACTCGATCCTGAGACCCCCACAGAGAACACAAGGTTTTCTGAATAAGTACTCCCTTCCCTGAACCCCGTCGGACCCTCTGAGACCTCCGTTATCTGACAAAGAGGGGGGCGAGCAGCTCTGCGGGGGTTGATGAAGGGCCGGGACTTGAGGAGCCGCATTCTCGACGACGTCTATCTGCAAACAGACACTTTTTCATCACTTGTCTCTTTCTTGTTGCTGTTTGTGTCCCACAATCATTTGTTTCACATCAAACATCTTCAGTGTTTGTTTTCCCAAATTCAGCATCCAGGAAACAGCAAAGTGTGAATGAAGACACCAGACTGCCGTTTTCTGAGCATGTTTTCCATCATTGCAGCTGCGATTCGTGTTCGCTTTGGGTTCACATCTGTCGTCTCCATCGTAAAAACAGCTGTCCTGGTTGGCTCCGAAGCTGACGTCGGATCTTAAACACAAAATCATTTTTTTATAAAGATGTGCTCCCCTTCCTCCTGCTGCTGCTGTAGAGTTTACATGGTTTGTGTCATACCTTTTCTCTGTATTGACACCTTTATGTTTTTATCTGTTTACTT
Source organism: Oreochromis niloticus (assembly GCF_001858045.2). Classification (NCBI taxonomy): domain Eukaryota; kingdom Metazoa; phylum Chordata; class Actinopteri; order Cichliformes; family Cichlidae; genus Oreochromis; species Oreochromis niloticus. The sequence continues at coordinate 38,276,656 of NC_031977.2, forward strand.
TTTATTACCCACTTAGCTGTAGGATGCTTGCGGCTGTTGCAGGTGTGTACAATAATGTTTCTATCACTGACGGATCTCACTTTGCTCACTGACTCTGGATTTGGGCGCTCGTCCCCGGGTTCACGGCTCGCTGTAAAACAGCATAAACTCTTAGCTGATGTAGCTCCGCCCATCACAGTAGGTGGTTCTTTTTTATTTTTTTTTTCTTGCACCAAACAACTGACGCATAAACAGCCATGTTGCCTGAACCACATCTCGTGTGCCTGATTAAAAGATCTCAAACTATATGTTTAAAAATCCAACATAATTTCCTTTGTAGTTTCCAAACAGCTCATTCTGATTCTGGATCCAAACGGACTTCAGTCCAGAACGTTCCTGTTAGACGACACGTTCCAGGTGAAATATGTTTTGGTTTACAGCAGAGTCTCATCAGGGTGTCTTCCCCCCTTTTTCCACCGCGAGGAAACGGTTTAAAGTTCTCATCGTGGACTCTGCATTTCCAAGCTCTAGAACAAATCTTCGTCCTCTAGAACTAAAATACCCGAGTTTAACACTCCCCGCGTTCGTTTGCCGTTTAGGTTTAAGATTTTCTATTAGATTTCCCACAAGTTCTACAACACTGAGGCAAACATTGTAGACAATCTTGAGAGCCCCAGATTCTCTGATTCTGGGCCAAATCTGAATTAGAAATCTTAACATCCTCTCAGATTTGGACCTTAACCTGCTCTTCTGGACCCTGTTTCTCAGTTTCCGTCAACGTATACAACAGACATTTTATTGTCTTCATTATTTTATTATTTTGGGGGGTTTTAATCATTCAGGAGTCTGTTTGATGTTGTCCCGACGTCTGTCCTAAACTGCCCAGCTATACATCCTAGAACATGAAGGTCGAAATATTCTAGAAAATCAAACATGTTCAGCTTCTATGAGGTTTTTGTGGGATAATTGTTTTTTTTATTCTAGACTTTTGTTTTGTTCTAGAGTCTGTTTTTCAGTATTGTTTCCCATGAAAATCTCCGATTCAAGAATGGATCTGGTTTGGAAAGATGATTATGACTTCCAGAGTTGACAACATATCTTTCAACAGTTCAGCTAATGTTCTGGGCTCGGAGGTTTTACATCAAACTATGTGCTGCTTAGTAAACACTGACTCTGGTTCTGGAGGATATTTGATTGATTGAACAAAAACGTTTTTTCAAGTGTTGGAAAAAGTCTTGTTTTTTGTCCCAGACATTATGTAATGGAAAATTTATTTGTTTTTTCAGTATTTTGTTTGTTCCTCTGTTTTTTTTTCCCCCCGCTCTTCATCCTGTCTGTGTTGGTTCTGGACGGTCAGATTCTAGAATCATTTAACTGGAACATTTTCAGGTTTGATCTCAAACAGCGCTGGAATATTTTACGGAGTCTAGAACAAATCTTAAATCCTGTAACACTTTTTTCTAGAATCTGTTTCCAGAATTGCAGTAAAATAGATTTTATATTCCAGGCTGCTGTAGAATCAATGGACGCCACATGGAGGCGTGTCGACAGTTTCCTTCTAGAGCGTACGTGCAGAAAATGGAGCCTTCACATTTGAAGCTGTTTGAGAGCTGCGGTTTGATTCGGTGCGATGTGAGGAAAACATTGCAGCTGTTTTTGGTCTGTTTGTTTTCAGATTCTAGAAAACATTTGTCTCTGTTCTGGTTTACGTGTGAGTTCTAATTGAAGCTTGTTGTGGTTGAGGTTCTGTTTTCAGAGTTGTTTTTCTAAACGCTGAAAGCAAAGGAATCTGATCCCACACAGATCCAAACGGACATTCCCAGATTCTAGAATCTGTACTTTAATATTCCGTCAGAGTGCACATGATGAAAATGCCGTTGAAGGATTCCCACCTTATGTTTTTCCTTAGGCTCTAGAAGCCGTGTCCTCGTCCTGTCACGTGCGTCGGAGTCTAGAGCTCTTTGTCGGTTTGTCTCAGATTGAAATCATCTGTTGTTTTTCTAAACTCTTCCGATTTGATTTGATTGTTTTGTATTTTTATTTTATCGGCTGGAGGACGCAGGAACCTGAACACGTTCTGGATGGTGGATTCATACACGTGCACGAATGTCTGCTCACTGTGGCGTGAGCTCCGGCACATTTCACACAGGCTTAAGTCAAGAATCTGTTCATCCCATCCACGGCGGCTCTAGAGTCACGTTGTTAGGTGTGTTACCCATAATGCACTTGGCTTCACTACAGTTACGACAGGATGTGCTGAGAGACTCCGGGGTGGGGGTCGGGCTTGGGGGGTGATGTGGATGCCGAGCCTCCCTGATGTGGAGTGGTGCGTTCAGGAGCCGTTTGTACTTTCCAGGAAACCTTTGGTGTGTAGCGTGTGTGTGCGTGTGTGTGTGTTCAGAGCAGTGTTGTTTTTGCATGCATATATTAGCTCTGTGTAAATCGATGTGAGTTGCATGTCCGTGTAGTTTTCAGTTGTCCGGCTGTCTGTTGTGGCTTTCGGTGCCTTTTTGTTTCTTCTTCTTTTATTTCCCCCCCCCCGTGTCCCTGATGACATTTGTTGTCGGGTTAATGGTCCAAAAAAGAAAGGAAAACACATTAAACGGGATCCCGGACCAGCAGGGCACGCAGCTGTTACGAGTCCAGCAGCGGAGCTTGTACAGACGTCGCAGCGGCGATGATGTGTGTGAACTCTGTTTTGATTTTGTTCAGTTTTTGGGTGGATCGTCCCTTTAAAGTGTGCCAACCTACAGATGCCAGTGTTGTACAGCAGTGAAAAGCTCACTATTTACTAAAATAAACTGTTTCTCTGTTTTTGCACTCGGACTCGCTCGTTCTTTCTGCCTCCGACACTTCGTTCTGTTCAAACTCTGACACTCTGATCCTCAGAGAGAGCAGAAACCAGATTTAGGCTTTAGACTGGGACTGGGTGTAAAATGGATTTGGGTTCACTTTTTAACACAGACGGTGGATCTTTGCTGAACTTGTGTAGTTACCAAAGTAGAAGTGGATCATTATCTTAAAGAGATAATGTTCCAAAATACAGCAAGTCCACCTGTGATTGGCTCAAAAAACACAATAAAGTTTTTGTAGTCGGAGTCTGTTTATGAGGTTTATTAAGTATTAAATATTTAGAGTGGTTTGAACATTGCTCTCACTTTAATTCTAACAAAGTGTTTTGAGAGGATAGTCATGTCCCATATCAAGGAATCCATCCCGGACACATTCGACCCTCTGCAGGTTTGCATATCGGAAGAATCGTTCTACCGAGGACGCCGTTAATGCAGCCATCCACACAGCCCTCTCACACCTCGAATATAAAAACACCTATGTTTGAATGCTGTTTATAGACTACAGCTCAGCATTCAACACCGTCATCCCAAACAGACTGGTGGAAAAGCACCTCACAGGCAGGCTTCAGGCAGTCAGAGTTGGTACCAGGACATCACGTACAAAGATGGTGAGCTCAGCGACCCCCCAAGGCTGTGTGCTCAGTCCACCCCGTTCACCCTCCACCTATGACTGCATCCCCTCCCAGAGCAACACCTCCATCATTAAGTTTTCTGACAACACAGCCATTGTTGGGCTGATTACTGTTGGAGAGGAGACGGCCTGCAGGGAAGAGGTGGCTCAGCTGGTGCCTGGAAAATAATCTGTCCTTAAATGTTGAGAAGACTAAGGAGGTGGATGAGGAGAGACCAGCACGCCCCACTATGTATAAATGGGACTCAGGTGGAGAGGGTGAAGACCTTCAAATTCCTCTGCACCCACATCAGTGAGGATCTCACCTGGACCCATAACACATGGAGCATCATCAAGACGGCTCAACAAAGACTCTTCTTCCTGAGGAAGCTGAGGAAATTAGGATTAACCTCCAAACTTCTCAGCAATTTTTACAGATGCACAGAGAGTATCCTGACAAACTCCATCAGTGTGGTACGAGAACAGCACCACTCAGGATAGGGATGCACCCACCCACAGCGGCAGGAGTGTGAATATCTTAACACTGTGTTGCATAACTACTTGCACTTTCAAATTTTAACTACACCCCACCAGTGTGTACATAAACACATAAGTACTACATTTATTCTTTATATTAGTTAGTTGTTTATTTAGTTGTTTGAAGGGAACTCGCAATGTAACAATTTCATTGCTCAGTGTAACCATTTGTGTTTTGCTGTGTATATTCAATTCAATTCAATTCAATTTTATTTATATAGCGCCAAATCACAACAACAGTCGCCTCAAGGCGCTTTATATTGTACAGTAGATACAGAGAAAAACCCAACAATCATATGACCCCCCCTATGAGCAAGCACTTTGGCGACAGTGGGAAGGAAAAACTCCCTTTTAACAGGAAGAAACCTCCAGCAGAACCAGGCTCAGGGAGGGGCGGGGCCATCTGCTGTGATTGGTTGGGGTGAGAGAAGGAAAACAGGATAAAGACATGCTGTGGAAGAGAGACAGAGATTAATAACAGATATGATTCGATGCAGAGAGGTCTATTAACACATAGTGAGTGAGAAAGGTGACTGGAAAGGAAAAACTCAATGCATCATGGGAATCCCCGGCAGCCTACGTCTATTGCAGCATAACTAAGGGAGGATTCAGGGTCACCTGGTCCAGCCCTAACTATATGCTTTAGCAAAAAGGAAAGTTTGAAGCCTAATCTTGAAAGTAGAGATAGTGTCTGTCTCCTGAATCCAAACTGGAAGCTGGTTCCACAGAAGAGGGGCCTGAAAACTGAAGGCTCTGCCTCCCATTCTACTTTTAAATACATAGATAGAGCTGCGTGTCATCTGCATAGCAGTGAAAATTTATGCTATGTCTTCTAATGATGCTGCCTAAGGTAAATGTAAATGTAAATAGAATTGGTCCTAGCACTGAACCCTGTGGAACACCATAATTGACCTTAGTGTGTGAAGAGGACTCTCCATTTACATGTACAAATTGGAGTCTATTAGATAGATATGATACAAACCACTGCAGTGCAGTACCTGTAATACCTACAGCATGTTCTAATCGCTCTAATAGGATATTATGATCAACAGTATCGAACGCAGCACTGAGGTCTAGCAGGACAAGCACAGAGATGAGTCCACTGTCAGAGGCCATAAGAAGATCATTTGTAACCTTCACTAAAGCTGTTTCTGTGCTGTGATGAGCTCTGAAACCTGACTGAAACGCTTCAAATAAGCCATTCCTCTGCAGATGATCTGTTAGCTGTTTGACAACTACTCTTTCAAGGATGTTTGATATGAAAGGAAGGTTGGAGATTGGCCTATAATTAGCTAAGACAGCTGGGTCTAGAGATGCTTTTTAAGTAAAGGTTTAACTACAGCCAGCTTGAAGGCCTGTGGTACATAGCCGATTATTAGAGATAGGTTGATCATATTTAAGATTGAAGCATTAATTAATGGCAGGACTTCTTTGAGCAGTTTTGTAGGAATGGGGTCTAAAAGACACGTTGATGGTTTGGAGGAATTAATTATTGAAGTTAACTCAGAAAGATCAATTAGAGAAAAAGAGTTTAACTTAACATCGATGGTACTAAAAGTAGCTGTAGATAATATTACATCTGTGGGATGATTATTGGTAATTTTTTCTCTAATGATTAAAATTTTATTTGTGAAGAAGTTCATGAAGTCATTACTAGTTAACGGTAGTAAGTTTGACATTTAACTTCTTCAGTCTTGCATTTTTATGTTGCAGCTCCCCTCCACAGCGCTGGGATCGCTGCAGAGCTGATTTTAACAGCGGTCTTTCCCAGAATGCATCGCTCCCGTCAGACCAGAAACCCGTGCTGCTCTCACGTTTCCCCGCTCAGAAACATTAAAATCTTATGCGTGCCGCGCTGTCGGAGTTTGACCAGTGAGCTGATGAAGTCAAGAGAAACACTCACGTGAAGAAGAGCACCATCAGTCAGAGCGCTGGAGCCGCTCCATAAAGCCTCAGAGCGCGTGCGCTGTGATATGATCCTTCTTGTTCAAGAAGTATGATGATTGGTGCGTTCACGGACCATCCGTGAAAGGTGCAGCCTTCTTGTTACGCATGCGCCTCAGCCCGTCTGACCTTGACAAGAATCATCTGAGAGATAGTCGCTTTCAGCGAGATAGTCAGGATGTCCCTACAGTATTGTTGAAGTCCGCGAAGTACAACCTTACGTTCTGTTCTTGTACGCGTTTGTGGTTATATTGTACCATTTCAGTTGTGAGACTTTCTTTAGTTGTAAACATACTTTCTACTGTCGTTTAGTTTTGTCTCAGTTATTTAATTATAAATACACATAAACAGAATTCCAGTCAATTTTTTGAATGACAGCTATTTAACTAGCAGCTCAGCCACAGACTCAGAGTGGGTGGTGGGTTAGGTGTCACGTCCCAGTCTGGTGGTCTTTATTTACAAACACCTTTACAGGCTACACAACAACTCTTTAAACCACAGTCATGAACCTGAATGCACCACAGAACAAAAGGTTTAGGTTTCACAGAGAAACAGGAGCGGGTCAGTGAACTCAGCACAGCAGGCCAGCTGTCTCCCCAGAGTCTGACTGCACTGACCCATCAACCCAGCGACCTCCACCTAAATGATGAAGTCAAGCTGAGCTCCACCAGTAACGTCTCGGTGATGTGTTTAAGTGTTTCCTGTCATGAGTGGAATTTGTAGTTGTGGTTGTACGGGAGATGGGAGGTGTAGATGTTCTCCACCTGGCCGCGTGCATGCTGATGGAGGCTTCTCTGTTTCCAGTGATTTCCGCTTTTAATCTCTATTCAATCATCTTTATTCAGCAGCAGCCCAGTCACGCCGTTTTACACGAATGCATAACATCTACAACACACGTTACATCTCGACGTCTCGCGATGTTTCTTCCGGGTGACGTCACTCCGGATGAGATTTCTGTCCAAACACAGATGGTGTCGCCCTGATCGTCCATGTGGCTCCAGGTCTGCTGAAAAAGCCTCACACCGTGATCGGAACTTATTTAATTTTATTATATCTGACGAGCCGACCCGCTCTGAGAGGACCCGGAAATGCAGCACGACGACGTAAGTGTCACAAGCTCTTTTAAAGCCGCCGAGAAGCGCTGTTAGCTCTGGGTGCTAACGCTAGCTGACCGGTGAGAGCTCCGGAGTTTAAAGGATCCATGAGCTGAACAGTACTCATTTATCCGGAGATAAAATACGCGTTTAAACACATCACCAGGCTAAATGCTAGCCGGCTCCTCTGGTCGCGCCAAATTCCATTAAATAAAATCAGTTTTAGAGTTTTTTAGTTTTCCAGCAAACACTCCGATCTCTACATCATGAAGCTAAGCGGAGTCAGTCACAGGCCTGCGTGGACCTCACTTGGGCCACAGTTACCCATCATGCTTTTTCTCCGTGTGTCATAAAGATCATCAGGCTCCACATGAAGGAAAAAGACGAACTGTAGTCAGATTTAACAAAAGCTCCGCACGCAACACATCCTTAAATTGATTCACGTAAGCAGAAAAGGGCTAAAATAAGTTATTCACACGATAAAATGGAGTAAATAGTAAGTCTAATGGTGAAGTCTCTCAAAGTTCAGTGACGAATAATTAAATAAAATCATAAAAAGAAACTGAGGCAGCAGTAATGTGCGTCAGTGTAAGGATGACTGGATGTGTGTGATCCGCCCCCTGCAGGTGATCTGGGACATCATTGGAAACACGCAGTTCTGCTCCTTCAAAGTGAAGTAAGTCACGCTCGGCTTGGATTTATCGACTCGTGTTATTGACGAGCTCTGAGCCGTGTCATGTCGTTGTTTCTCTGTCCAGGACCAAGAGTCAGAACTTCTGCCGGAATGAGTACAACATCACGGGTCTGTGTAACCGCTCGTCCTGCCCGCTCGCCAACAGCCAGTACGCCACCATCAGGGAGGAGAAAGGTGAGTCCTCGCTCGCTCTCATCAGCTTTACCGGCAGATCTCAGGTCAGCAGGTCACAGGAGTAACGTGAGGAATGTTTGTGTTTCAGGTCAGTGCTTCCTCTACATGAAGGTCATCGAGAGGGCGGCTTTTCCTGCCAGGATGTGGGAGAAGGTGAGCGGCTAAAGTGGGATTATGTCACTCGTCATGGTGCATCACCAGACACGGAGACGTCACGTCTCCTGACGATGGCCCGACGTTCTCGACACGGTTTAAAGGATCTTATGTAAAAAAAAAAAGTTAACTTCAGTTTGCAAGTTTTTAACTCACGAGTGAAAAACTGTGTGTGTGTGTGTGTGTGCGCGCGCGCGCGCAGGTGAAGCTCAGTAAGAACTACGAGAAGGCTCTGGAACAGATCGATGAGAACTTGATCTACTGGCCTCGGTTCATCCGACACAAATGCAAACAGAGGTTCACCAAAATCACCCAGTACCTGATCCGCATGCGCAAACTGGTCCTCAAGAGGCAGTGAGTACTCAGACCGTACTGCGGTACGTAAAGTACAGCGAGTACTGCGAGCAGGAAGCTGGTGTGTGGTCCCGCCGCGTTCATCCTGCTTGTCTGTGTGTTTCAGGAGGAAGCTGGTTCCTCTCAGCAGGAAGGTGGAGACCAGAGAGAGGAGGAAAGAGGTGAGACTTTTAACCACACCCAAAGGTGGTGCTTGACCACCTCACAGAGCTGCAGTCAGACTACGAGAGGTCGTAGGTCACATTTTCCTGACAAATCAGGTTTCGGTTTTCCACAGAGTGGGAACGTTCACGTTTAATAAAGTCCGGCTGGAATTCTTTCCTCGCTCTGAAGAGGAACAGCCGTCAAACTGATATTTAAGGCGGGATGACTGATTCGCAGCGTCAGAACGGCCCACCTTAAAAGCTGCTGGCAGCTCCTGTTTAGAGGATTCACGATTTTTTCCTTTTGTCTGAATTTTATAAAATAAAACGATGCAAACATTTGCTAAAAGTTACTAAAAGCAGAAGCACTGCTCATTCCTCTGTAGATCATCTCATCGTGACCTTTGACCTACCAACGATATCCCAGCGGTCCTCGTTCCTTCTGTTTGAGCACAACACAGAAAATAACCAAAAGTGAGAAAATGTTCCATCTGAAGAAAAACAGGAGCTCTGACGGCCGTCTCTTCTTTGTTGGTGTTTTGTAGGAGAAGGCTCTGATTGCTGCTCAGCTGGATAACGCCATCGAGAAGGAGCTGCTGGAGCGACTTAAACAGGGAACGGTACGACGCCCACGTGACCGCTGCTCGCACACCGAGGACGATCGTGCAGTTTAACTCACGATCTATGTTTGTGTTTCAGTACGGAGACATCTACAACTTCCCCGTGCACGCCTTCGACCGAGCGCTGGAGCAGCAGGACCAGGAGAGCGAGTCAGAGGAGGAAGAAGAGGAGGAGGAGGACGACGAGGTGATTGAGGCGGCTGTTACTACACCAGCTGCTGAACATGTTTATAAAACTTTATTCTGAAAGGATGTCCTGTGTGTGTGTGTGTGTGTGTGTGTGAGAAGGACGTCGGGCAGAGAGAGTTCGTAGCAGAAGAAGAAGTGGAGGAAAGCGACCTGAGCGACTTCGAGGTAACTCTTCTCTCTAATGACCAGCAGGGGGCGACTGAAGTCTGATGAGCTGCTTTCAGGTCGGACTGACTAAAACAGAAAGTTGAGTCGGAGAGGAGCAGGAAGTCAGAATCCAGAGACGTGTTAACGCAGTTTGTCCTTTTCAGACGTTGGTCGCCGCTCTGCTGGCGTGATCTTTAAATTGTTTGACTGTTGCACTAACTGGACTTCCTCCTCGCAGGACATGAACAAGCTGAGGACGAGCAGCGATGAGGAGGAGCAGGACGAGTCCAGCGAGGAGGAGGATGAAGAGGAGATGGAGGTGCAGACGAAGGCTTCGCGGTCTAAAGGCAAATCTCCGGCGAACGGCTCGGCGGCGAGGAAGAAGCGAGCGTACGTGGAGATCGAGTACGAGCAGGAGACAGAGCCCGCCTCCAAGAGCAGAGCCACGTAGTGATGCTGTGCCCTCGAAGCAAACTCGGACTGCTGAGGACACACCCCCTCACCCTGTGTTACCACGGCAACATGCAGCAGCTGAGGGGATTGTCCGATCAGCTGTTCTGTTCATGTTCAAAGTCTTGCTCGGCTGGAAGTCATGTGACCAGCACAGAAAGACACTGATAGGCCCGCAGCTGATCACAATATTAACTGGCCTTTGATAATCAAACAGCCTTTAAAAGAATGTTGATCAGAATGAATTTTCCCGTTTCACACTTTAAAGACGAATCCACAACTCGCTGCATGTGTGATCACATGACTGCTGCTTTCACTTTAAACATGAGCAGGAAGTGGAGCCGTGAGGAAGCACCCACAGTGACGTGAACGACGACGGAGAGAAGACGGACGTGAATGTTTTTCTAAACGCTGTAAACATTTTTGTTTGAAATAAAAATAAACTTCCTGCTTTGAAGCTTTTGTTTCTGTAAATATGGAAAAAATGTGAACTTTGAATGCAGTGAATTTTAGTTGTAAGTGAATTTAATGTTAACTGAGATAAAGAAAAGTCCAAAGCACCGCCCTCTGCAGGCAGACAGAAGAATTACAGTTGAACACAAGAGCAGGGAGTCATCGGCGTATATACAGCATATATATAGTTTATTTACAAAGAACTGAGTCTCCACAGTTGGACAATGACAGCTTCAGCTGAAGAGAATCATTGCAAACAATCAAAAAAATCAGAATAAGCTTTTTTAATTTTAGCAGATTTCTGAAAAATGAACAGACAGAAAAACTGCGACTCCATCACCTGATCTCCACCTCACTGTTAAAGTTGCACATGCTTCAGCCAAACAGCAGCGCCTCCCTCAGGCTCAGACGATTTTGCTACGAGCACACGAAAAAATAAAAAGGACGTCAGCTGTAGTTTAACCTGATTTCGCTGCATCGTCTTCTCATTAATAAATAGAGATTAAGACTGAACAGCGTAATGACTGAGTTTTTCCCATTTTGCATAAGAAGTCTTGTGTAATATTTTTGGACCCTGAGCGCTTTGGCGAGGGAAGCTGAAGGCGCCAATCCTGGTGACGCCTCGCAGACTTTTTGGTCGCTGCAGAGTAAAAACAAACTTCAGGGTTTTTTTTATTGTGGCGACTTTGGGTCGATCAGAAAAAAACAAACACAGGACGCCTGAAACGCTTCATGTTTGTTTACACCGCATAAAGGTTTTATTGTTAAATCACTCATCATAGTTAGAGCACGCTGCTGTCCACCAATCAGACGACAGCAGAGGGTAAAGTCACATGATTGTGCCCCGTTCAGACAGATGTGGACACGTCACACCCAGATGCTGAGGTGACATTTTTACTTCATACAGAGTGACCTCAGCGCGAGCAGTGACATGATGACAAAATTCACCGATTAAGAGATCTGCTGAGTGACGCCGTGTTAAATCTACATAAACTAGATAATCTATCATTTCTTTTGTTTTCCTGGCTTTAACCAGTCGACTTTTTCTGGGTCATCATTCACTTTAATACTAAAAAAAAAAAAAAAAATTCTCAGAATGTTTTAAAGTTTACGTCATATTTTCCAATTTCCCCCCAAAAATAAAGTGCAACAAAACTGTAGGAATGTAGAAATACACAACAGGTGATTTACATGCATTAAAGGTAATTAAAAACATTAGTGTAATTATTTCAGTAACGATCACAGATCCTTTTTGTTAATTTATGTCAAAAAAATGTTCCAAAATTCTTAATTTTAATAAAATGTGCAATAACCTTCATGTTGAAGAGACTCCAGCTCAGCCAGCAGTACTGTGTAATACCACTTTTTACCACAGGATGGAGCCGTCGTCCACGCTGGGTTTAAGGTTAAACGGCAGCACACCTGCTGGTGAAACACTCCCCCCTGGTGGTGAAAGTTTTAATGGCTTATGGACCTTCAACTCCATCTCTCCGGCTTTTGTCACTTCTGGGACTCAAAGGAAAGATTTCTTGGGTATTTTGTTAATTTTAGTGTAAATAAGCAGAAATACAGGTAGACTAATTTCAGGTTAACTGATCCATTTTAAAATTCTAAATGAAAAAGCTGCTCCCTCCCATTAGTGCTCACAGACTTTGGTGGTTTAAAAGTGTGAAATGAAATCTGGCAGAGCATCACTCGGAGCTTTGGGAAGCCTTTAGTGCAGGAATGATTTTTCAAAGAGGAAAACGGTAGATCCAGAAACCATGAAGGCATTGTTTTTCCCACAAAGCATATTCTCCCTCAGATAAGCTCGCTGGTGTCTATGTGACGTCTGAAGCAGTGACGTCTCCAGAGCAGCGCGGCGGAAACCACAGAAAGCACAGGGATAAAGTGCAATCCTGGCCCAACAATGCAAACACAATGGCCACAAGGGGGAGCTGTGGGAACATCCTGTATTTATTTGGTTAAAACCAACAACAGAAACAAGAAAATAATAAAGGCATTTAATAAAAATCCATCCTGAACTGATCCAGCGAGGGGTCGGAGAGACGTTCAGGTTCATCCCTCACAGAGCCACCGAGCCTCGCATCAGTTCACAGACTTCATGAAGGGAAAGGGTGGCTGTGTGGGTGGAGCTGCAGGCGGAGACTGTCTCATCCGATGGTTTCTAACCGACCTTCAGCCACCTCTTTCCTGTCACTATTTTCCGAGCCTCCCTTGGAGCTGGGAGAAGGGAACTTGCAGTAATTTTCATGCATTCAGACAATGCATTAAAATGACTTTCATACACAGCAATGGTGAAAAACAAAACGACCTGGCAGCCGTACTGGCTTCGTGCAGACAGAAAGAGCCAATAAAAGCTAAAACGCCGTCACGACTCGATGGTTCAGGTGCTCCTTTCTCTTTGCTCTCTCAGCTTCTGGTTCCTAAAACAACAGAGGTGGATTTCTGCAGGAGCTTAGAGGCTCCTTCAGTCAGTTTCCAGCTTCACAGCGCTGAGGTGCCCTCTTTGGTTCTGAAGGTGACAAACGTCCGCTGGCCCGCGCTCCGGTTCTGTCTACAAGCTCACAACATTTCACTGCAGAGAGCTGAACATCCCAGGTGAGCCGAGATATCCATGCAGAGCGAACCGAGGGATGGAGTTTGAACGTAAATCAGAACTGGGAACCTGGACTTGGACTGAGAGCAGCCGAGTCTGCTTATTTTGAATTTCATTTTGTCCCAATTTGGTTTTGGTTTGCCTGAATTTAAACATTTTACTTATGGGAGAAAAAAACGAAAGATGCTAAATCTGTAAAACCTTCACTTTATTCCGGAATCAGTCGACCCTACTCTGGACTCTGCACAGTCCAGGCCGCACGCCGGCCCGCCGTAGCTGACTGACAGGAGTCCTCCGTGATCGCCGGCGTTCACCGTCATGTCCTGTTGCGGCGGTTTGTCTGGGTCGGTTGGTTTGTTGATAAGGAAGCCCGAATTTTATGGAAAACCAAATGTGGCGTACTCACGATGATCCCGATCGAGTCTGCAGGAGGTTTTTAATGCATGTGAGCTGAAGCATCCTCGATGGAGACGAGGTGGGGAGAGCAGCCCAGTCTGGGGGAGTTCTCTGGTTTTGAGATTAAAGCGTTGTGGTTTACAAAGGTCAGATTGACACAGGTCTGTGCTGAGACTGGTTTTGGATGAGGTCGCCGCCTCGGGTGGTCCTGATCTGGGAGCCTTTCTGAGCCAGTTCACGCTGCAGAGATGTGCTTCTAGATTTGGTTTTCAGGATCGGGTCAGAGTTGGTAAAGTCTCGAATGGATGGAGGATTGCTGAATCTTGCTTTGGATTAGAAAACGGCGGGTGGACAGCGCCGATGATGAGTGTAGGCCGGTTCTGGGTGTGAGTGTTAGTGCCCGGCGGAGTCTGTGTGTCGGTCTGTTCGATGCGTTTGTACTTTCTGTCCAAGGTTAACAGCTGCAGCCTTCCTTCGCCGGCTGGTTGTCGGCATTGGGGCGTCCCCCCTGCAGCGTCGAAGGTTTGTGCTGGACTCCCGACTCGGCGGCGTTCAGGTCCAGGCTGCCATCTTGAATGTTTTGGTAGATCCTCTTCGCTGCCTCCAGGAAGGCCTCCTCCACGTTCTCGCCTCTGCAGAAGAAGCAGAGGCCAAACTCGTCAGGACTTATTAAAACATCGTGACTCAGTCGTCACAAGGACCCAAAAACACGTGTTCATGCACTTCACCGTTCTGTGGTGTGAACGGGTTTCTGAATGAATCATAACCATCGAGCCACTACGAGCTCCCACTCTAACACGCTGTACTTACGTCTTGGCGCTGGCCTCCAGAAACAGCAAACCTGAGAAACAGGAAGCAGAAATCAGAGAAATCAGCGAGTCTCCGTCTGCTGCTGAGCGTTTATCTGATCGTGCGAGCGTCTCACCGTTCTCCTCGGCAAACTGTTTGGCCTCCTCGTACGTCACGTCTCTCTGAGCCTCCAGGTCGGCCTTGTTGCCGATCAGAATAATCACCTACGACACGGAGACACGCAGTCTGAGCAGCGACTCTTCACCGGGTCATGGAGCGGCTAACAGAGCAGCTTCAGTGCTTCACAGGTTAAAGGATGCTTTGTGCACATCACAGCAGCTTAACAGGTGTTTGTTACCTGCACAGGGTTACTGCCATAAAGGTGAGCAGGGATGTAATAACTGTTTACTTGTAGCTGCGGTCCAGCCAAGTCTGTACGACTGTGCCGGGCCTCAGTTTATGCACCACAGCTCTGGTACACTTTAACCTTCAGACTCCATTTTTAAATCATTCTCTCTCTCTCCTGCCTGAAAATAAGATTTAAAAGAGTCGCCACAGAAGTCTGCGTGGGCGCACTCACCGTGTTTGGGTTGGTCAGGTTCCTGGCGTCCGTCAGCCAGCTGCTCAGGTGATTGTAGGTACTTCTCCTGAACACACAAAAATTACAAAGTCAGTACACTCTCTGAACGTTTGTCTGACATTTAGTCCACAGCAGCGTCGACTGTCAGGGCGCCATCAGAGTCACAGCCTGGCAAATATTTAGTTTGGACGAGAATCCTACAAAGGAACTGGTTCTTGGTTGGTCTGCTGCTTTCAAGTCACTCTCTAAGATTGAAACATTACCGCCCACCATCAGCCAGAGCAGGTGGAGGCCTCCATCAACAACCTCATCACATGAAACATAACACTACTCTGAGTGCTTTTAAAGGGACAGTCTACACCCTGCATCACACACATGAGTATGATCCACAGAAAACACAACAAAAGTGGCTTCAGGGCAATTAATGTTTTAAGGTAGACCCTACAATAACACATACAGAGAAAAACCCAACAATCATATGACCCCCTATGAGCAAGCACTTTGGCGACAGTGGGAAGGAAAAACTCCCTTTTAACAGGAAGAAACCTCCGGCAGAACCAGGCTCAGGGAGGGGCGGGGCCATCTGCTGTGATTGGTTGGGGTGAGAGAAGGAAGACAGGATAAAGACATGCTGTGGAAGAGAGACAGAGATTAATAACAAGTATGATTCAATGCAGAGAGGTCTATTAACACATAGTGAGTGAAGAAAAAACACCCAGTGCATCATGGGAATCCCCGGCAGCCTACAGCTATTGCAGCATAACTAAGGGAGGATTCAGGGTCACCTGGTCCAGCCCTAACTATATGCTTTAGCAAAAAGGAAAGTTTTAAGCCTAATCTTGAAAGTAGAGATAGTGTCTGTCTCCCGAATCCAAACTGGAAGCTGGTTCCACAGAAGAGGGGCCTGAAAACTGAAGGCTCTGCCTCCCATTCTACTTTTAAATACACAGATAGAGCTGCGTGTCATCTGCATAGCAGTGAAAATGTATGCTATGTCTTCTAATGATGCTGCCTAAGGTAAGCATGTATAATGTAAACAGAATTGGTCCTAGCACTGAACCCTGTGGAACTCCACAATTAACCTTAGTGTGTGAAGAGGACTCTCCATTTACATGCACAAACTGGAGTCTATTAGATAGATATGATACAAACCACTGCAGTGCAGTACCTGTAATACCTACAGCATGTTCTAATCGCTCTAATACAGGGGTGGGCAATTCCAGGCCCCGAGGGCCGGCGTCCTGCAGGTTTTAGATCTCACCTTGGGTCAACACACCTGAATCACATGATTGGTTCATTACCAGGCCTCTGGAGAACATCAGGACATGTTGGCCGTTTATCAATGCCCAAGTACGCGAGTACGTACTCGCCGAGAACGCACGGGAGTACGTACCCGCCGAGAACGTGAGCACGGACTCGTGATTTGTACAGTCGGAACACCTGCGTACGTGATGATGTCACAGGTCCGGAGTTTTTACTGCCGTCCCCTCCTAATTTAACTGTGAGTAACATGTTATGAAGCTTAACTGTAATCACAGCCAAACCGGTTTACTCAGGAACAAATAACACACTGAAATAAACCAAACATTAACATTTAGAAGTGATCTACGTGACTTATATATCATTTTTAACCTCAGTAGTGAAACCTCTATTAATAAAAATAGTGTACATGTACATACGTGTACATACCTTAATAAAAACAAGCAGGTGAGATGTTAGAACGCTTTTATTTCTATTCTAGTGGACACTCAATACTATAGACAGCTGCTGGGGTTTCTTTAACCTGAGTAGTGAGAAGACCACGAGAGGGGAGGGGTGAAAACGATGTGCCGGGAGTCCGCTGTTGAGTTTTGGACGAAATGCATTCTGGGATATTTAGCTGTCCCAAGTCCACACCGATGCATGCTCGATAAAACGGGCGGAGCGAGAACACATCCGGGACTTTTTCGCGTTCTCGGCTTGATGCGTACTTCGAATTGGAACAGTACTTGGTCTCCGACTGATGACGTATCACGAGTACACGAGAACGCAAGTACGCACAAGTACGCATATTGATAAACGCCCACAGAGGAGGTAATTTAGCCATTTAAATCAGCTGTGTTGGTTCAAGGACACATCTAAAACCTGCAGGGATACCGGCCCTTGGGGCCTGGAATTGCCCACCCCTGCTCTAATAGGATATTATGGTCGACAGTATCGAACGCTGCACTGAGGTCTAGCAGGACAAGCACACAGATGAGTCCACTGTCAGAGGCCATAAGAAGATCATTTGTTAATCATTTGTCAATTATTGATTCTTTCTCTGCAATTTCTGGCTACACCATAAATTGGTCTAAGTCCGAAGCTATGCCCATTTCTAAACTGTGTCCTCCAGCCATTAGGAGCTCATGGCAGTTCAAGTGGATGCCCAAGGATTTGACCTTAAATTGACTAAATCGATTAAATTGACCCCTGGTTTAGTTAACATAATGCAAGTAAATATCTCCCCAGTGATTCAAAACATTCACCCGCTTTTGCAGAATTGGGTCAAAATGAATCTGTCCCTTTTGGGCAGAATTAACCTGGTGAAGATGATTATTGCTCCTAAATTCCAGTACTTTCTCCATATGTTACCGATAGCAGTCCCGCATAACCTGCTAAAGCTTTATAATACATGTGTGGAGCGTTTTGTGTGGGCAGGCAAAAAGCCATCCTTTAATCAGTCCAAACTATATGCTGCTAAAGATAATGGCGGGTTGGCATTGTCCAAGATGGTCTGGTATCACTATGCTTTCTCCCTATCTCAGTTAGTTAAGATAAATAACTCCCCTGCGGAGAAGCCATCATGAGGAAAGTCTTGTGGCTCCCTCATCTTTAGAGGCCTTCCTCACTCAGAGGGGAAGACCAGTTTAAAGATCCAGTGTTGGCTTTTATACAAGAGACCTGGTTTAGAGCTCACCAATATACCAACATTAGCCCTTATCTTACCTCTAGAGCCTCTATCTGGTATAATAAGAAAATATTCAATCATTTGCGGAAATCAGACAAGAATTTAATCTGGATCCAAGGGAAATTTGGAGTTTTTTTCAAATTAGACACTGTATTAAAGCCATTTTGAACAATAACCCAGACCCTCCATCTAGTATTCAGGAGATGTTTGCAGCTCCTGTTATCAATAGAATCAGAGCATCCAAATTCTATGGGATCTTCAGAGAGGCGCACTCTCCCAATTTGGAGGGGCTGAGGCAGTGCTGGGAGAAGGATCTGGGTATCCAGATTTCAGAGGATAGTTGGAAGAAGCTGGTTTCATCATGGTATGTTTGCTCACATGAAGCACAATCTCAGCTTATCCAGTACAAGTTGCTTCACAGAAATTACTGGACTCCCAGTAAATTAGTCAGGCTGAAGCTTGCTGACAATGACACCTGCTGGAAATGTCAGGAGGAAGCCGGGACTCTAGTTCATATGTTGTATGCATGCCGGAAAAATGATTATTTGTGGGACGGGATCATTAACTTGGTGAATGATATTTTTAATCTTAACCTTTGTAAGTCTCCAGCTTTGTGTGTCCTGGGTCTGTTACCTGACAGCAGTATTCTCACTATAAGACAGAGACTATGGGTGCGTTTGGCTTTCATAACAGGCTGCAGGATAATACTGAGGCGCTGGAAGTCATCCAGCCCCTGTTGTTTCAGGGAATGGTCTGAACAAATGTCCAAGATGGCATTATATGACCAGGTTACGTACAGAGTTAAGGGGAGAGAAGATATTTTTGATCAGGTCTGGGGTCCCTTTTTGTTGTACATCGACAATGTCTCTTAGATATTGTGATAAGTTGATTTTTTCTTATTTTGTTTTTCTTATGTCCTTGTCATTGTTGTTGTTCTTTTTCTTTGACAGTCAGTAGAGGAAAGAAATTGTTTAATCAACCAGTGGTCAAGGTCGAGTTTAGTTTCTAGGCACCTGGGTGTTCTGCCCCTTTTGTTTTTGCTGGTGTTTCCCAGCAGGCGGTTTCTTATTTTGTTTCTCCTGGGTTTTTTTCCTTTTGCATTTCTTTAGCTATCGTTAGCTCTTATTTGTTTGTTGCTGTTAAGAAACGGACAGAGAACTGACAATATTATTACTCCTGTCGTATATGTTTCTGTCCATCCAAAACATGAATTAAAAAAAAAAAAGAAGAAGATCATTTGTAACCTTCACTAAAGCTGTTTCTGTGCTGTGATGAGCTCTGAAACCTGACTGAAACTCTGCAAATAAGCCATTCCTCTGCAGATGATCTGTTAGCTGTTTGACAACTACTCTTTCAAGGGTGTTTCAGATCCACCAAAACAAAAAAAGCTGAGCACAGAGATAATGCTCATTTCCTCATACCTCAGTGCACACTTCCTCCTGCACAGTGATATAGCTGGCGGATGTAGACGGTAGAAAGAAAATAGTTCCAACGTGAAGCCGCTCACAGGAGCGTCTGTGGATCACTTCCATTTTTTTCAGCTTACTTTGTTTTAACTGATGTATTTAATCTAACATGACTTTATATACACATTTATCATTTATTATTCATCTAATGGTTCAACTTTTCCTACTTGGACAGAAACTTACATTCATTTCATGTAGGTTTTGTTTTGTATGAAATGATCTTCACTGCATATCTGATTTGTTTTGTTGGTTTTTGTCTTTTTATCAGTTTGTGATCACAAACAACAAAGTGCTGAATTAGCAGCTCGACAGGACGGAGCAACCAGAGTTTTACATTTATGGTGAACTGTCCCTTTAAGTAAACAGGACACAGATTTCTCCTCCTTCATCCACCCTCGCCTGCCTAGGTACCTGGTGATGTCGTAGACCATGAGGGCCCCGGCGGCCCCCCTGTAGTAGGACCTGGTGACGGCCCTGAACCGCTCCTGACCCGCCGTGTCCCAGATCTGCAGCTTCACCTTCTGCCCGTGGACCTCCATGATCCTCGTCCCAAACTCCACCCCGATGGTGTGAGGACAGTCTGCCATGACTGCAGCACACACACACGCATGCACACGCGCGCACACACACACACACACACACACACACACACAGGAATTGGACGGGCAGTGGTCACCAACAGGTAAGTAAAGGTAAAAATGTTTGTGCTTGTCGCTGTCTCAGGGAAAAACACACGAAATCTGTTATCAGAATGAATTTCATGAAACCATCCAGATAAAATCAAACACACGAGTCGCTTTTTGTTTTTTTCCTAGCATAACAAACTGAATGCTAAAAGCTAATCTATTTACATTGTTCATCAATTCAAAGAAATCCTGTTAAATGTTTCCACTGTTCGAGGTTTACGGTTACATCAAAATGAAGAAAAAAATAAATCGATATTTATGAAGCCTGAACTTGACACTTGATCATTATTAAGATATTTATATGATAAACTAGAGCCGTGCTGTTAAACAGCTAAGACGGACTCCTAATCAACAAACTTGACATTATTATAAAAAAAGACTCTAAAAGTCAGCCTGAACTGATTTTCCGCTGCTTGCCTTTCAAAATAAAAGACCTAGAAACACAGGCTGTACCACTTTGCCCCCTCATACACAAACAGTGGTGGTAAATTTTAAATATCCATAATTCACAATTTCATCATACATTTATAATAACAATAAAAGTCTATTCTATTCTTAAACTTCAGTAAACAAGAAGAAGAAAAGCAGCACTCACACTTCTTCTCTGTGAACTGATGCAGCAGACACGACTTCCCGACTCCCATATCACCTGCAGACAGACAAACACAGGTGAGGTCGGCCAGCAAGGCGTGACAGCGATCAGGAAACACCCGGATGAAGCGTTTTTACTCCCCGTGATTAAAGTATTTCTGCTCATTCACCGTCCACAGTTTCACTCCTGGACTTTACCAGAGCAGCGCTGCATGAGTCACAGCTCAACATCGTCTTTATTTATTATCTGCACCCGCTGCAGACACTCCACATTTAGCAGCGCCAGGTTCTGCACTTCAGCAAGCTTCCGGAGGCCGTCTAATCAGAAGAGACCGGGTTTAATTGAAGGAGGGAGTTTACTGATGTGAGGGGCAGCGGTCACGGATACAGAGCGGTTATTATAAACGGACTCATGCAAAGCTGCTCTGGCAGAGCTCCGGGAGTAAACACAGGAGGTGGAGCTCGGGTCACTCACCGATGATGATGTATTTGAAGATGTAAGAGTAGTTGTAAGGCGCGGCTGTCATCGTGATCCTGCGGAGAGAAAACAAAAAAATGTGTTTGGTTTAAACCGAGAACCTGAGCTCAAACACGGGGCTCCACCCTCGGTCTGAGCACGGTCACAGTGATGCTCTGAGCTCGGTTTGAGCCTCCAAACACACCGAGTGAGACACAAACAGCTCAGAGAAGGAAGCAGCCGGCTGAGCTAGCAGCAGCTAACGCCGAGCCCAGCGTTAGCTTTAAACACCGTGACAGCCCTGCGGAGAGGAAGCTTTCAGCTTCATCACACGTATGAAACGCCATCAGCTGACGGCTCAACCCCAGGAACCCCCCGAGGAGTCCCCCGAGCCCTCCTGGAGCTCCACTCCTGGAGCTAAGCGGCTAACAGCTGCATTGCTGTCTACGCCTTGCTAACGGCAGGAGGCCACTTTCTGAAGCTTTTACAGTAAAAACAACCGAATAATAAACCAATCAGACAGGAGGCGTTACACATCGCTGTGTTTTACCTTCAGTCCGGGTGTCTATCCGACCTGTAAAGCTGCTTAAAACGCTGGTTAGCCGGGTAGTTTTATCTGACTTGATGGGTCGCTTGCTGAGCCGTCAGGAAAATCTTCTACCGCTTCCGCGACTCTTCCTCATCAAGGAGAAAAGAGGTAGTATCGCGAGACTTACAGCTTCCTACTGCCGCCCAGCGGACGAGAAGGGGATTTAGACACACCCAACCGTCCCGTTTGTAACTTTATTTATTTACATTTTTCTTTCTTTCTTTCTTTCTTTCTTTCTTTCTTTCTTTCTTTTTTTAAAATAAGTGACCCAAATTAGTTAATAGAAGCTCTTGTTTCTATAGATATATGTTACCAAATTACTGCGACAATGAAAAACACTGAAAAATGTGACTATTGTCTGCAGGTTTGCAGTCAGAAACAGAAGGGTTCCTTTACCCTTTAACTCCTAATGGGGTTCACAGAGGTCATATGTAGTTATTTTGAAAATGTTTGACTGAAATAAATGAGCTTCTAATGTTGCAAGAAGGTCCTGAGTTAGGTTCCACCATCAGGCTGGGGTCTTTCTGTGTGGAGTTTGCATGTTCTCAGTTAGTGGGGTTAGGTGGAAACACTAAATTGCCCATAGGTGTGAATGGTTGTCTTTCTCTTTGTGTTAGCCCCGTGACAGACTGGTGTCCACTCCAGTTTGTGTCCTGCCTCTTGCCCTAAAACAGCTGGGATAGGCTCTACCCCCACCCCCCGCCCCCCGCGACCCTGACAAACAGAAGCAGCAGAGGATGGATTGTGTCGATACAGTAGGACAAATGAAAACATACATTATATTTATTTAAAACATAAACTTGGTTTAATATAAGTAAATTACAGGATATTCTCAAGTAGAAGAATAACTTATATTTCTAAATAAAAAGAGGCCTGAGTAATTTTGTAATCCAGCTGCTCTCCCTCGATTTTCTGATAGCTGTGGAATTATTATTATTATTATTATTATTATTATTTTAGTTTGTGGAGCATCACTGAAGAAACCCTTAAAGCCAGAATATTAGCAGATATTTTTCTTCTTGTGTATTTTCTAAATGTGTTTGTGTACTGAATGATAACACTGGGCACATTGTTAAAGTGACTTTGTATTTAAGGTTTTTGTGCATGCCCATGCATAATGAGAGCGCTGGCCCGTCCTCTCTCTCCTCCCTCCTGTGCTGAGGTCACAGACGTGCTCAAATAGACTCGCCTGGCAGAACTCAAACTGCTTCTCACAGAGCAGATAGAGGGAGTTCAGGGAGGAGGAAAGAGGAGGAAATCTGTTTGCCGTTTGATGTTGGATTCTTTAGCAGAGATATGAGCCTGAGGATCAGCAGACACTGAGACGACCGACATGGACAAACAGAAAGGTACCGTGACCCACAACAAGTCCTAAGATGTTTCAGGAATAACGACAGAGGCATAAAACTCATCCACACATGAAACCTGACGTTACCTGATATTTGTTTTATATATTTAAAAATGTTTCACATGAATGAAATCATACACAGCATGCATGTTTCAGATGTAATCTGATTACAAATGGAGATTTACTTTGAAACTTTCCTTTAATGTGTTTAACATCCACGTATTCTTTTGTCTTGGAAAAAAATGTTAAAACTAATTGTAATAAAGTTCTAACAAAGCACTCAGCAATTACCAGGGCCAAAATTTGCAGTTCCTCCAGTTTCCACCGAGGGCAGCAGTGAGTCGGTCCCCATAGACTCCCATGTTAAAACTTTACAGCAGTAATAAACACTTTTACAGCCCAATATAAATTGTTCAGTCTCTGTAGGTATATTTGTGGTGGATTGTATAGGTCACCTATAAAAGGTTAAAGGTTTGCATTATTCGGGGCGTGGCCTCTTTGACTGACAGGTGGAGCTTTTATGTTTATTTCCATGTTTGTCTATCATATTAATATATACGCTGATGTTTTGGCTGCTGACTCATGTGACCAGTAGAGGTCAGCTGTGAGTTGTTATGAGTTGTACTATATTTATTATTTTGGGATGTTTTAGTTTGTAGTTATGAAAAAATCAAACTAACCTCAGGCTTGTGTTGTATTGTGTATAAAATATTTAGATGGTGGTAATAAACTTGATTTCAAATGACTGGTTGATTAGATAGTTTAAATTCATTCATTAAAATCAGTGTAAATAAACAGCAAAAAGCCATGCTGTTCTCTAACAGTTTAATTTATCTTCTGTATCATGTGAGAAACACTTTGTATATGAGCATGTATGTATTTGTGGCCAAAGCAGCTTTAACTCAAAGGAAGTGTTGACAGAAGGAAAAGGGCCATGATGCTGCTATAACTGGCTCCAGTTGAAAAGTTTAGAAAAAGCTGAAAGTGATTTAAGTTACTTTACCATGAAAACCAAACCCTAAAATTATCTGAAAGACACGAGTTCTCCTCACTGCCTGTGTGTGTGTGTGTACTTGCACAGCTATCTTTGTGGGGACCTATCTATTTATTGACTTTTTAAGGACCCTTCTGTGTTGTGAGGACGGACTCTTAAAGGCCCGGTTGTGGGTTTGGATTTAGTTTGAGGGTTCAGGTTAAAAAGAGGTTTAGGTTAGGGGCCCGTGAAAGGCCTCAGAAGGTCCTCACAAACACAGAAGTACAAACATGTGTGCAGCAGCGTGTGGAGCAGCTTTCTTTAATCTGGCTGGTAAGAGAGCAGAAACATTTACATTACTGCGCTGCTGTTTCCTCAAACTGACCACCTCACCACTAACCTGCTGCTAACCGGGACCTGTACCCACTTTGCATTTTTATTGTTGTTTGTAACAACAAGTAACTCTGATTAGAGCAAACCAAAGTGATTTGAGAGATCAGTTTATCTAGATAACTCCCTGAAGTAACAGTACCACATGTAACGAGGTAAAAATACTCAGCAACGTGTCCAACGTGTAAATGAGAAACTAAAGTAAGTTCAGCTTTGTGTAACTGAAGCACAGGTTTTGCAGTACAATGCATCAGCAGTACGTCCCCGTTGGGGCTGTTTTATCTACGTTATATATAGTAGATGATGGTTTTTAAAATAGGGTCAGCCCCCCCAAGAGGTCACCAATAAATCAAAGAAGGTCATGGGATGATTAATGGGAAATCCATTTCCTGTTTTCAGAGCTTATTTAAAGTTCTTTCTATAAATTTTGAGTAGCTCTTGTACCTCAGACTGAGCGCTACCAGGAGGAGCTGGGAAACATCAGAACACTCCTTTTAGCCAGCGATTAGCACATGAGGTCAGGAAACAATCTGACTTAATGGCAGAAAAATGTTAAAATTGTTGGTGTGGATACTTTAAAGACACAAACACACAGAAAATCTAAACAGTCTATTAGCTCAGTCTCCAGAGAGCAGCAGCGGGAGGAGGAGGAGGAAGTGATGATGATGAAGTGGAGGAAGGAGGATGGACGAGGACAGATGGGTATTTCTGATTGTTGCGTTGCTAACATACCATCGGTGTGATAAAGACTCCACAGCAGCAGGAGGATGGATTGTGACACGTTCTCCCTTACAGAATAAAAATGATGTTTTCTACAGAAAAAACACGGACGTAACCATGTGACTTCACCCATGGGTTTCTGGGATTTTCATAGCATTTTGTTTGCTTCCATGTTGTGAAACGATTAGCGGTGGTGAAGCCTCACAGACAGTGATCAGCTCAGCGACACAGGGCCAAACAGTTTGTGTATCAGGCTGTAAACATGTTTATTTCTGCTGTCAGATTATAATGTGGACGTCTGTGGGACTGACTCACTGCTGGTGCCCCTGCTGGACGTTAGAGGAACCGCACGTTCAGCCTCTGTGGGAGCTTCTTTCACAGTTTTTAAATGATGAATTAAGTTATTAGGAAAACTACCTCACCTATGTTAAAACATATCACGTATGTATTATTGTAGGGTCTACCCTACACTATAGAGGTGACTGTTGTTGTGATTCGGAGCCGTATAAACAAAACTGAATTGAATTAATTGTGACAAAGTGATTCAGGTTATCGTCGTCTAACATTACATTTTATTTGATGATCTGAGAAACATAAATGTGACAAATAGCAAAAAAAGAAACAGTAAAAATGTTTTTCGCAGCGCTGTAAACAGGTTTATGTAAGTGTAGATGATCTAATGCCCAACGACAGTCAATTATCGGGTATCAGAACCTGAACGAGCTCTGTGGTTCCAACGACTGCCCCCTGATTGGACAACGCTGGACAAACTGCTTCGTGGTTGGATGTAATTGCTGCATAATGTTATTAGGATATCATTGTTATGATGGACACCACTGGTACTGTAGTGTGACCGGTTTCAGCTGGAAACGTGACTTTTAGTTTAAACTGCTGAAGCAGAATATTTTTAAGATGGATGCGTCGCTGTGGTCAGTCGAGTGATTTGTTTTTGACGGATTCGTTTAGGTTATGGTTTAAGGATAAGTGTCCAGGAAATGGATGGAAGTTAATGTACTAATGATGTAAACAGGCCTGAATGTGTGCACTGCAACATCAAAGCCCGAGACAGGAAGTGATGCAGATGGTCAGATAAGCAGCGTTCAGCAACACAAACTCTTGATTCTGCGTCCGTCCAGCAGCCGTCCGTCTCCTTTCTGCTGTTGTTGTTCGTCTTCTGGGTTTGTGGGTGTTTGAGGAATTTGCAGCTCGCTGCTTAAACAGCAGTTTGATTAAAATCAGCATCAGAGGAGATAATCAGGAACATTTAACCCTCGTCTCCCACTCGGCTCACAGCATGAATGGACTCGGCCTCTCTGTATGAATGAGCCGCCGGACAATCAGCTGCTGTTTCCTCTGCATGTTTTTACATGTTCTGCTCTGTGTTGTACCAATGACTCAGTACAGTTTACGTCCAAACAACAACAGAAACACATTAAAGACTGAAAACCTTTACTTAGTTATACCTACTCTGTGTCGCCCATATCCTTATATAAATACTGCATCCACACACACAGATGCTAATTAGTGTTCAGAGCTTCACTTCCTGGATGGTCTGAAGCCACAGTTATTGTCAGGTAATAGCTTTAGGAAACTCTGGTCATTACTGAGGAGGTCCTCCATGTCCTTAATATGAGTCTAGTCATGACTAAAGGTTGTAAAGGTTTATTAGGAGGTTCTGTTTATCTGTGAAGTGGGCTTTTGTGGTACTAAGGGAAGTTTTGTCGCCATTGAAGAGGTTCTAGTCATCCTTTAGGAGGTCATGCTGGTCATGCTGGTCTCTGAAATCCTGGAGGTGGTTGTGAGGTGATGTTCTACAGGTCTATGAGGTATTTTTCTGTGATGGGACTCTTACATACTCTTTAGGAGGTTGAAGAGATTCTAGTTTTTCTTGAGAAGGTTGCGCTGGCCTCTGAGGATGTTTCAGACGTGCTAATGTTGGTTCTAGTAATGATTTGTGTAGTTTTGGATGGGGTTCGAGACATCTAAGTGGTTATCTGTGAAGAGGGAACTTTAAGAGGTTGTGGTTCTCACTGAAGAGGTGCTATTCATCCTCTGGAAAGTTAAACTGGTGAGCGAGGGTGTTCTAGAAATCTTCATGGTGGTTGTGTGACTGGAGATCGCAGAGAGGTTCTAGAGGTCTTTTGAATGGCCGTCTGTGAGGGTGCACTTGAATAACTTTTGGGTCTCCTGTAGGAGATTGCAGAGGTTCCTGTTTTCATTTAGAAGTTCTACTAGCCATGTTCTAGATGTCCTTATGATGATTATAGTCATGATTTATGTAGTTTATATGGATATCAGGCAGGTTCTAGGTGTGGTCCTTTAGGAGGTCATACTGGGGTCCTGGGAGTGCTTAAGGTGGTGCGAGGTAAAAAAAAACAAAAACAAAAAAAACAGTTTTCAGAGCTTTTTGTACATTTTTTTTTTTTAAACTAATGTAACTGTGGAATGTTGGACATCCTTAATGATTCTTGTTAAACTAACAAAGGCCCTGACAGGCTGCTCTTACCTTCACTAAATGTTTTTCTTCTGTAATAAGTAAAGCTGACGGGGGACGGTCAGTTTGCTACGAGCAGGTCGATTAAACATGAAAACTGTGATGAAGTCCGTCTGTGTTCGTGTTATGAATGAAGCTGTTGTTGTGTGTGAATGAATACTCACTCTGTTTCACTTCAGAAGATAAGAGCTGAAATCATTCAAAGGCAGAAAAACAAGATGCTGATTCTTCGCTCTCAGACACAAACACACATCAGCTCCTCATCTGCATCCTCAGATCATCGTAATAAAATGTGATTCACATGTAAAAGTCAGTTTCATACAGAACAACAGTCTGACCGCACCTGTTCAGGTAAACGCTCCCTGCACAAATATGCAGATGTTCTGGCCTTCACGTGTTAATTGATGACAGGATGCAAACTGATAAGCTCCTGGCTCCTGCCAATATTTAACTCAGAGTAAACACAGTTACATCACCTGAATCCCTGCTGTGCACAGGAAAAGCTCGTTGTTTCTGTTTTCTTATCACATGAGAGAAAACTCATTATTGAAACTTAAAATGAAACTAAAACAAAAATGGATCTTATCTCTCTCGGCCAGCTTACACTCAGCACACGCGTGTGTTCAGACTGTGGGAGCAAACCCACCCGCCACAGTAACAACCTGCACAAACAGACTCCTCATAGTCAATCCCAAAATCTCAAAGAAATGATGCAAATATGCAGTTTTTAACATCCAGGAAACCGTATGCACCTCTTCAGTCCTCAGATATTTTTCCATTTCAGAATCATGAATCACATCTGGATTCATGTAAATTGCAGCTGTGGGTCAGACGCTCACTTTGCTGTATCCACTTATTTTTATTAAAACTAAAGTAAGAGTTAATTTATCCCAAACATGACAAAGAAAAGAGAAGAACCTCGTTTTTCCTGGGCTGGTTCAGCCGCCGTATCAGCTCCAACCAAGCAGCCGATGGTGTTGGTTGAACCTGCACCGTCCATATTCAGTCTCTTTCTGAGAGACATAAATGAGTGTTGGGGTCGATTCGAAGGAGAAGACGGCCAAAATCAATCACTCCACTCGGAGATGAAGAAAGAACATTCTTATTATTATTCATCTGCCTCCATCTCTGCATCCTGCACTGTCACACCAACCCTGTGGATGTCCTCCATCACTACATCTGTGATCCTCCTCTTTTCCTCCGGCCCCAGCGTCACCTCCACACTCCTGTCTTTCCTTCTCTCTCATTTCCTCCTAACATGCCTTCCCCCCACCCTCCTCCTCAGCCTTTAATAAACAGCAGCATCATTTCCACCGACACCCTGTTGGGCATGAGCACAGGAGGCAGCCCTCCCATCCACCCCAGTACCCCCCGACCTCCCGACCCCCCATGGCTGGACCAAAATGAAGAAAGAAAATGCAAGACTGAGATATCAGTGTCCATATTTTGGATGAGAGGGTGGAGTGGTAAGCTGGAGTCCAGGGGTCCAGTTCAGGTGAAGCTGCCTGTGTCACCATCCACCTGTCAGTCAAAGAGACCACGCCCCCTAATAATGCAAACTATGACCACCCCGTCCGTCCCATAGCTGTTAGGAAGGAGGAAAATGATCCACAGAGACCAAACAGTTTGTGTGTCAGGCTGTAAACACGTTTGTTTCTGCTGCAAAGTTTAAACAGAGTCTGTGGACTCTGAAGGACAGACAGACAGACAGACAGACAGACAGAGTGTCTGTTGGCGTGTAAACAGCGACATCAGATACTGAGAGTGTGAGAACAAACATGACTCATGGCTCAGCAGTCAGTTAAACTGTGACTCGCTGTGAGGTCGAGATAAAGTCTGTAAACTCATTTTCTCCAGTATTCGGCTGGATTTTCCTCCTGGTTAATGAGCTCAAACAGACGTCCATCCCTCTGTCCGTCCGTCTGTCCGACTGTCTGTCTGTCTATCTGTCTGTCTGTATCCAGTGCTGGCCAAGCTGATCTGGGATCTGCAGTCCTTCCTGTCTGTTCTGGACTCAGAGACCCTGAGTTACATCGCTCAGGCTCAGAAGAAATCCATCTCAGAGCTGCTGTCCACGCTGCAGAATCAGGACGCTCCAGGTAAAAACACTGCAGTACTCACATTACTGCTGATACTCAGAGTGCTACCAAACCCACAGACACCCGAATAAAAGTGTTTCCTGCTGTGTTTTCAGTGGAAGACGCCGAGTACATGATCATGAGCTGTCCATCATCGTCTCCTAGCAACGAGCTGACAGACACACCTGCGAAAGGTACGCCTTAATGCTGCCTTCAAGACACATCGGAATAATCCGAAATACGATTTTCACTCATAAACCGAGTTCACGTAAATCTGCGAAGACTTCATGAAAGCTCTGTGTTGTTGTTGTTGTTGTTGTTGTTGTTGTATCCACAGCTGTCCGGGCCTCTGAGCTGGTCTCAAATCAGGACCTGTCTGCGTGGCTGAGGAACGGGGTGAGCATCAGCCTTACTGGTCATACTGGTTTCCACCACTGAGCTAACTGAAGCGACACATAAAAACAAACAAACAAACAAACAATACAACAACAATGAAATGTGAATGAAAACTCATTAATAAAAACAACATAAAAAATGTATTAGTTAAGACTGAATGTGAATCAAAATAACAACAAAATGTAAGTAAAAAAAGTAAAATATTAAACTCAAATATAAACACAAACAGTAAACAGAAATAATAGAAAAATGATGACTAAACTCTACAAACACAGTGTGAGGCTCATCAATCTCTCATCAATTAATTACATGAAGTGGCTGACTGCTGTGCTTGATTAATAAAAATAAGTCCAGCGTGGCGGCTCAAGGTTGGGTCTAAAAATGTGAATGTAGTTTATTATCTGCCTGATAAATAACAAGAAGTCTTAGTTTATGTATCAAAAAGCTCTGAAAACAGAGATAAAACTCACAAAAGAGCTTTTATTCTGTTCAGGAGATGGTGGTTAAATCAAACGCACCAGAGTGAGAAACAGCTGCTGATCACACTCCTCGTGATGAAGAGCAGGAGCGACAGGTGGAGGAAAAGTTTCATGTGACAAACACGATGATGGGAACACAAATTTCTTTACTAGGAAGGGACAAAAATCTGTTTCTGAACAGCTTCAGGATTTTTCTTCTGAGGTCAAAGAGAAGCGGAGCAGAAAGAGAGGAGGAGGAGGAGGAGGAGGAGGAGGGGGAGGAGGAGGAGGCTCTGTGATGTGGGTCAGTAATGACAGACTGAGTCCTCCTGAGGTTTGGGAGGAGACGGCAGCACAACTCTGTGTGTGTGTGTCTGTGTGTGTGTGTTTTCCATCCATCCATCACGTAGCCCAGATGCTAATCAGCCGCCATCGGTGACCGCTTCCTCCCTCTGCACAGGTCTGAGCCAATAGGAAGACCGATAGCAAAGAGATCATATGTAAACACTGAACTTCCTCTCTCTCTCTCTCTCTCTCTCTCACACACACACACACACACACACACATGAATCTGCTCAGGTCTCATGTTTTAAGTTACAACCTGTGAAAAGTTACTGAACACTGATTTGCCAAAGGTCAGAGGGCAACTTCATCCTGAGCAGGTTACAAACTAGATAGATAGATATAATTTTATTTCGAACATGCAAATATAATTGAAATAACAACAGAAAAAAAACCAAACAAACAAACAAACAAAAAAAACCCTTAAAAATCATCAAGTTTTCATGTATATATGTCTACAGAATGCGTGTGCTCGAAAAGGAGTAGGATGAAGTTTACACTTTTCTTGTTCCTACCCCCGTATTTCAAATTTCATTGCTTACAAATCCATATCCAGGATTCAACATTATTTGATCATATATGGTTAACTATGTACAAGTCTAACACATTGAACATACACAAATAAAAACCATTTTCAGCACGTAAACCAGAACAACAACAAACTACATTTTTACATAAACTAATCACCCTGTCTATAACACCCCTTAATCTCTGAGCTTATTTTATATCTTATGTGACAAACAGCTTAATGAAACTTAAGGTTGGGTTACTCAGGCTTTGATCTATAAAAAAAAAAAACGAGGACACAATGAGACGACTCAGTCACTGAGAGGAAGATTTCCTATATTCATGCAATTTATTATTTTTGAACAATCGTGTGAATTTTTGTATTGATGTACTCGTCTTGATTTCACCTGTACAGGTGTTCCACACACTAACTCCTCTGACTGTAATGCTCTGATATTTTACATTTGTCCTTCCTACTGGCTTGCTGAACATAAGTATTCCTCTCAGGTCAGGAGTATTTGGTCTTATTTGGAACAAGTTCTGGATGTTGTGGGGCAAAGATTTATTTGCTGCTTTGTACATTGTTTGTTCAGTTCTGAGGTCAACCAAATCTTTAAATTTGAGAATATTTAATTTGATAAAAAGTGGATTTGATGGTTCTCTTGAAGTAGTTTTATTTATTATCCTTATTGCTCTTTTTTGCAGAATGTATATTGGATGGGTGTCTTATACGTGTTTCCCCACACTTCCACACAGTATGTCATGTACAGGATTTAAAAACAAACAAACCTACTTTCTAACACTACAAACTTCATCAGGTGACTCAGCCAAGCTCAGACTCACTTCATGGTACCAACCAACAGTAACAACACAAACTAGTCCTAAACACACATTTAGCTCTTCATGAAGAAGAGGAGACGCTGGACTGATGAGCCTCGTCTCGGCTCGTCTGATTGTTCACATGACTTCATCAAAGTTTCACCACAAATCAAAAAATTCCAACGATCAGAGAAACTGAGTTCAGACTTCCTGACCTGATGTTCATGTTTTAGCTGCAGGGCCCCAAGGTGCCGCCCCACCCCCCAGGAGGTCTAGGAGGTGACGATGATGACGAAGATACGTACGAGGAGGCAGAACCTTACGTACCTGCCGACGCCACCGTGTCCAACACTGGTACCTGCAAACACACACGATGACAAAGCAGGAACACGACGTAGAAACACAAACAAACGTGATCCTCTTCCTTTCTCCAGAGAAGGCGGAGTCAGACAGCAGCCACTACGAGTCCTACGATGAGGAAGACGATGACGATGGGGGGGAGGAGCTTGTGAAGGACAGAGCTCACTACATCCAGTGGAGCGCCTCACAGCCCTGCCTGAAGCCCACGCCAGAGTCCCGCCTCTGCGGGTACCTGTGGAGGAGGAAGTGGCTTGGACAGTGGAGCAAAGAGCTGTTCATCATCAGGAACGACGTGCTGCTGGTGAGGAAGGAACCAAACGCCCACACGGCTGCAGTCCCTCTGATGGCCACTATGTGTCGCTCTATCCACAGCAACTGCACCGAGTCTTTGAAGCGCCTCAGCTCTTTGTGAGGTCAGGTGTGTTTGACCTGTTTGTACCTGTGTGTCTTCTTTGTGTGCGTCAGTGTTATAAGTGCGCCCGGGACCTGCTGCCTCAGCTGGAGTTGAACCTGCGCGGCTGTCAGCTCGTCTACAAGTCAAAGAGCAGCAGGAAGATCCAACACCAGCTCAAACTGCTGCTGCTGGGCTCGGAGACGCTGGTGCTGGGCTACAGCACCTTCCAGCAGGCCGACGAGTGGAAGAAGGTCAGCAGCACTCGACACACGAACCGTGAACTAGCTCACATTCAGCATGAGGTCCTTACACACACTCAGGCTTCAGGTTTCTACATCAGACATGGAAACATACATGAACTCTCAGTCACCTCTGAGCTAAAGAGTTCGTGCACTTTTGCTCCTGAATCAGAGATTTCCTGTAGAGTAGACGGTCCTCTCCAGTTTTTCTGGAAAGATCTTCCAAGAGAATCTGAGCAGTCCCACCAAAGCTGGAGCTTTTAAAAAGTGGAACCACCACCCGAGGTTCCCAGTGTCCACCGGGACGGCCCTGAAGCATCCCGAGTCTTCCCCAGCAGCACTCCAACCCCCTGATTAGTGCAGGCAGTGAACTGCTTCTCCTTCCCGCTGCCCTGCAGCTTTCCCATCCCCACTGACTGCCTTGCTCAGAATTCCTCCCACATCCAAGTTTTTGTTTCAACGGCTGTTAAAGCTGGACTCTGCTGGCCTGCCTGTACCTGCCAGCAGGTCTGAAGGAGATCTTCCACTCCGGTGTTTGGAAGCTGTTCTTCATCTGCCCGACTGTGAACTCTGCATCTCAGTCTGACAGCGAGATTCCTGACGCAGTTTGTAGCTGAACTGTTCCCGGTGGCACATTTATCTGTTTTCTGTCACCTTTTTCAAATTATTTATGCACAAATATTTTTCTGTTCTGTGTGAAGGTGATCGAGGAGGTGAGCATCGCAGGAGAAACGGAGATGCACAGCTACTCGTCTCTGAATAAGTCAGACCAGTTGCTGTCCTGCAGGGTGAGACACTCAGATACACCATCACCACAGGCCGACCGACAGACATTTCTGTTACCCATAATGCCTCGTGGCGTGAATAATCTCCAACCTGCTCTGTGTCGTGGTCGTCGTGGTCATACCTGCACTCCTGTTAATGCCGTGTCTCTTCCTTCAGTCCAGTATAGTCCAGTCTGACTCTGACGAGGAGAAACCTTCAGCTCGCTGCAGCCTCAGCAAGAACAAAGGTACCGACAGAGCAGCACAGTAAACCGCACGATTCGATCATTGAAGAGAGTCTTTGTGTCTTTTACAGTTTCTGTTCATGTTTTTTATATACAAATTAAAAATGTGCATAAAATATGTGCATGGAAACTAACTGTACATCAAAGATGGCTGTAGCCTCTGTGACATCACCCGTCTGTTAGCGAGGTCACATGACGTGAGGTCTGAGCTGTGGCGTTTGCCTGCGGCAGGTTTCCTGAACGTGCTGATGAACTGCCAGTGGCAGAGTTTACTGTGTCGGGTGGAGGCCGGGGTCCTCAACATGTTCGGAGAGGAGGAGGAGGCGGAGCAGGGGGAGCGCTCGCCTCAGTACACCGTCCAGCTCAGAGGCTGTGAGGTCAAACCCGACACCAAGCACTGCTACAGGATCACACTGAGCATGCTCGATGACCAGGTGGCGGTGCTGGAGGTGAGCTGGTGGAACAGGAAGTTTGAATTCATCCACTTCAACTTGTTACTCAATAACGTGTCCTCCTTCCTTCCTTCCTTCCTTCCTTCAGGTGAGCAGCTCAGAGGAGAAGCGGCGGTGGTTGAAGCTGCTGCAGGACGGCACTGCGTATTACTGTCACCATGACAACAAAACACAGGAGCACTCAGGTGTAACTCTCAGGTACGAGGTGCATCGTCTCAGGCTGAAACACCAGCTCGTCCTAGTGGTCACACGTGGTTCTGCAACCCCAACCCCACGTTTATGGATCAATCATAATAACATTTATTATAATAAAAACACTGAATGTCACATTCGGCTAAATCGGGACCGTCAAATACACAATCACGACAATCATTTTATTCATTTGAAGATTTTTTGAATACAAGTGCTCATTCGTATCTCTGAGCCGTCAGCACCTCAGGCCCTTTGAATCGTCTCTTATTTTTACACGCAGTCCTGATTCTGTGAGCGTGGCGTTCATATTTCACCAGCGCAGCGTCGCTAACTCCGATAAAGCTTTATCTCGGCTCTGAGCTGAGGACTGATTTTGCTTCCTCTCGTCCTCAGTGGGCTGCAGACTCGCAGGTTTCCCTCCTCCAACACCTACATGGACGACCCCTTCCACCTGAGCGAGCCGGGCCGAGACCAGCCCATCTACTCCAACACCTCCGTCCTGGAGCACATGGTACGGGCTGCACCGCAGGACATTTGGATTTAAGATCAGATCAGATGATCCTTTCATAGTCCCACACGTGGAAATTTTTGGTCACAGCAGAAAGTAGAAAGTAGAAATTAAAAGAAAAAAGAGAAAAACAACAGAATAGAATAAGATAAACAATCTTATTTGGAGTAACTCGTAACGTCGCCTGTATGTCGTCTTTCAGCTCCACGGCTCTCAGGGTTCGATTCGCTGCAGCTCGGTGTCATCCAAAGGCTCAGTGACGTACAGCAACACCGTCCTCAGCGGCCACAGTGAGTCCTTATGATAATCGACTTCAAAATAAAAGACTTTCCCTATACTAGGTTTGCTAGGCTTTTATTATGAAAATTGAAAGTTTCTTAAAAACCTGGCGATGCTGATTCAGAAATGGTCAACATGAAGCACAATAACAGCCGTGTGCATGAACCAGTGTCTGAAAACTGAGACGCCTTAAACCTGCACGCTTTCTAGTGTCCAGCAGGGGGCGACTGCTCTACTTTGAAAATCAGATCTGATCGTATCTAAAGTGTAAAGTTTGGGTTTAATGTGAACATAAGACCATAAGAAATAAACGTTATGGACCAACAGCTGGCCAAAATCACTGATAAGCTCCTATCATCAGCTGTTAGTGAGCAGTCCTGGATAAACAGTGTAACATGTAGTACTGGGTGGAGCTGATGGAGGAACGGTTGGATGCTCTGCGTTTCAGACAGGAAGTCGGCCGAAGTGCAGCGAAGCATTCAGAAGCTCGAGCTGACCGACAGGAAGGCGGTGCCGCTGAGGGCGGGGTCAGAGATCAACCTGGCATCCAGCGCAAAGCAAAACAAGCGCACCTCCTTCAGACAGTCCCTGGCCATCTACAGTGAGCGCGCTCAGGTAGGAAACTGAACCTGGACAGGTGTGGATGTGGGAGGGTGCATGAACTACCTGTGAGAGGCCCAAACAAGAGCTTTGAGCGTAGATTTACTCTGAACCTGGTCTAACTGGTCTCTGCTGGTCCAGGCTGGCATCCTGAACCCTCTGCTGCGACGGACGGCTTCAGCTAAAAACTCCCTGAGACGGGCTCCTTCAGCGCTGTTCATCGAACACGGAAAAGTTTTCCAGAGGAGGAAGGTGAGAGTCGCACAAACACAGATGGTCCCGGCACAAAATGCTGCTGAAGTTTCATATTCAAAGATTTCAAAGTTATTCACACTGATCAGGTTACAGTGACACTTTATTGTATGAGCTGACATCAGCCTCATTTCTCTTTATGCTCATGTGTCCAGCCATCAAATGTATAACTTATTTTACAATTCAGGCTTATTCACTTAGCACCAATTCACAACATTCACCTCAAGGTGCAAAGTACAACTCTACAATATTAGAGAGAAAACCCCAACAATCACACAGTCATCAAGTGAGCAGCACGATGACTGTATGGAGGAAAACCTCCCTTTTAACAGGAGGATTCAGGGTCACCTGGTCCAGCCCTAACTATATGCTTTAGCAAAAAGGAAAGTTTGAAGCCTAATCTTGAAAGTAGAGATAGTGTCTGTCTCCTGAATCCAAACTGGAAGCTGGTTCCACAGAAGAGGGGCCTGAAAACTGAAGGCTCTGCCTCCCATTCTACTTTTAAATACTCTAGGAACAACAAGTAGGCCTGCAGAGCGAGAGCGAAGTGCTCTAATAGGGTGATATGGTACTACAAGGTGTAGAATGTGTCACTGATAACATTTTTAGCTAATCAATTATTAAATACTAACAGCTAAATAATAATAGTGTGTTGAGTGTTAATGTTAGCATTTTTGCTAACATGTTAAACAGAGATTGAATTACTGAGCTGTGAAATTTTTAATAAACAGCAGAAAACAGCAATTCAGAGGAACCTTTGTCACTAATTTCACTATTTCTCATTATTCTTTTAGGAATGGGAAACTAAAGCAGCTGCTTGACACCGGCTGCGCGGCTAATATCACATCCCATCAACTACTGTGGACTGTTTTTTTTTGTTTTTTTTTTCTAGCTATCATATATTATTCAGAGATGGTGCAGGGAGAGTGTGCCAAAGGATTTTAACACGTCTAACATAAAAAACCCCCAAAAACCTTATTGCCCGACATGAAGCCGGTCACTGTGTTCGCTGCTGTCGATCTCTCAGCTGATCTGTCGTTCGTGCCCATTTTAAAAGTTTACATTTCCAACCAACAACAGGAAATAATCTTTTCAAATAACGCTGAAAAGCTAACAGCTAGATAATAATACTGTGTTCAGTGCTAAGGTTGCTATTTTAGCTAGCTAACATGCTAAACAGAGATTTACTGAGCTGTGAAAGTTTTAGTAAACAGCAGCTGATGAACAGAATTCAGAGAAACCTCTGAGACTCATTTCACTGTTTCACGTCCATTTTAAAAGTTTACATTTAAAGCCCCAAAAGTTTGATTCTGTTCATCTGGACGTTTTCAGTGGGAGAAACATTTCGTCATCATCAGGTGACTCCTTCAGTCTCAGCTGACTGCAGGTTTCAACATTATAAACAGGACATTTGCATTATGACTGAAACCAGCACCACTGAATGAACGATGGGCTGGGAGGTCAGTTCCTGGATCATTAAACCAACCAAACCATTACATTTAAACCAACAACAGGAAGTGATATTTTTTTAGTAAAGCTAAAAAGCTACAAAAAACCTAACAACTAGCTAATAATACTGTGTTCATGCTTATTTACTATTTTTTAGTAAATTTACAAACCCTCCTTATCAAAAAAAGGGAAGACACGTAAGCTGCCCCTCCACAGGCTTCCAGAAACAGCTAATCAGATGAAAGTGGGCTTTTAGGGAGGGGGGGCCTTAAAGAGACAGGCACCAAAACTCAGCTGTAGGTAGAATAAAAACCACAGCGATGAGCAGTGACCACTTGTGACCAGAGGGGGCGCTAAAATCATCGCTACAAAGAAATATTTTCACATGCAAATGTCTGAATTTACTTTTGTACTTTTATGGTTTCGCGTGGATCGTTTCCACTCAGTGTATGAATGTGTTTTATTATACAGCGATAGTTTTTAAGGTCACACTGATGTTTTAATTTTTTAATAGCACATTTATTTTATGGTTTAATTATATAACAGTTTTCAGCATGTACTGAGCAGCACAGTGTAATAACTGCTTCCTGTTTCTAACCACGACACGTCTTTGCTGTTCTCAGGTGAACGTCCACACTGACCCGTAAAATCATTTGTTTGTACAAAAAGTCACAGGAACACTTTTGTGGCATATCGAATGTAATTATCTCTTCTTCTGATGGTAGAACAATATTTAAGTATTTTTTATCTACATGTGATTTAGGAAATCCTTTCAATCTCGGAGCAACAGGAGCAAACTTGTTATTTCACTGAGTTACTGACACCGTCTGTAAGCTGATATTTCCTCCCACACATGACCTCTGCAGCAGCTGTGCTGCTCTCACTCTCATTTATATGATTAAACTCTTCGTACTTCTCTAATATTGTACTTTCATCTTCCTTTGTGAAGCGAGCCCCTCTCCCAGTGCTCGTTTATGATCCAGTTGTGCCAAACGTCTATTTAACTGGTGTCGCGTTCAAACGAAGCGCCTCCTCTGCATCTTTGGTGGGAGAGATGAGGACACAAGGAGAGGAGTCAAGTACACAAAAGGCACAACATGCATCTCATCCCATCTGTTTTCACACTCTACTGGACTCAACTGGACTGCCTACCAGTTAAATAGTGCTTACCTGGTATGCTAATCAAGCGCAGCTGATTCGCTGCTCGTTTAACACACTCAGATGTTTTTGTCTTACAGAAACGTTTGCAGTGCAAAGACGACGTGAAGCAGAGTTTTTTTCTCCAAATAGAAATGCTCTTTATTGTAACTCCTGGTTAATCACTCACGTCACCATTCATCTGTTACAGCAGCTGCATCCACAGAAGAAAACAACAGCAACTAGCATGAAGTCATTCAGTGGTTCAGTATGTACAGCAGCAGGGCGGCTGCTCGTCAGCGAGTCTGACCTCTGACCTCTGGGCTCGTATTTCTCAAACTGCCGGAGGTACAATTCCCAACACGCGTCTGACTCTCATAATGAGTCCAAAGAAAAACAAGGATAAAAATATGTTAAATAGTTTTTTG
This sequence comes from Oreochromis niloticus, assembly GCF_001858045.2. Taxonomy (NCBI): domain Eukaryota; kingdom Metazoa; phylum Chordata; class Actinopteri; order Cichliformes; family Cichlidae; genus Oreochromis; species Oreochromis niloticus. Next base: position 38,315,955 of record NC_031977.2, read on the forward strand.
GGTTATTTGAATTCTTCAGGTCGTTCTGCTCGCCGTGAGGTGAGAAACACGAGTCCAAAGAAGAGAAACTCAAACCTGTAACTGCCAGCGTGTTTCAAAGAAAGCTAGAATAACATATGACATCATCATCCTGACATCACGCACGCAGCAGGTGAACGATCAGAGACGCTGACGGGCGCTGAAGCCGCCCCGCGAGTCTAAAGAACTCAAGAAAAACAGAAAAAACACTTCAAATGTACAAAAAAGAAAAACATGGAACAATCATGTGTCGTCACAGCAATCACTTCCTGTTTCTAACTACACAAACCAATCAGAGCGCGTCTGGGTGAACGGCGTCAAAATCATCCAGACAAAAGAAAAGTTAAAGAAAAGAGGAAATCATAAAGTGACCGATGCTCGCTCTGACACGTCTCACTTCTCCATCTGTTTTATCCTCAGTCTTTTATTTTATTGATCCACAGATACAGGAAGTGGCGAGGCAGACGTGACAGCGGGTGATGCAGGAAGTGGCGGTGGTGATTTTTTAAAAAAGTGATGCAGTGAGAGTGATCTGAGCTTAAACCTCACGCAGGGCGGAGCTGCTGAACTCGGAATTGAAGGAACAAACGAGCTGAGACGCGAACGCCTCGTTTTTACATGCTTATAATTATTATTATTATTATTGTTATTGTTACTTTATTAAAGGAAAAAAGGCCTTAAAGTTTTAAGAATAAAAGACTGTTTTGCAAAAATGAGTCAGAAACCTCCCAGAGCCCAGCGAGCTCACTTCAAACTATGTGAAACTGAAGATCAGTAAAAAGACTCTGATGGACGCTAACAGCAGACGAGCAGCAGCTTCATAAAGTCCTGATTTAATGACGAGCTCGTGTTGCTGATGTGAACGAGCTGCAATCACAAGTTTTCCAACAACAAAAATCAAACCCGTCCACGTCTCAGGTGGCGGCTCTCAGCGGACACGGGTGGAGGGGACCTGCTGCACCTGTCGGCCGTGATGACAACACAGCTGTGAAGCTCCCAAGTTATCACTGGGTCTGTGTTCCCACCCCCACCTGTGACCGCATCGAGGCGCTGTCTAACCACGCCCACCTCTGCTCCTTGGACGTCCTGCTCTGAAGTCTGACCCTCGGGCCTCTGGCGCTCTAAACTGTGAAACAAACACAAATCAACTTTTCTTCAATGCAAAAACACGTGACAACAGGAATGATCCGACTTTACATTCCCCCCAAACTGCAGGAAGTTCAGGATCTGGTGTCTCTGAGACAGCTGAAGGTAAAGAGCTCTGCTCCTGCGCTCACCTTTACCTGACCAGGTGGGCCAAAGCACAGCAGCAGATTTATGAAGTGGATGTTTATAACTCCACCAGATAACAGGCCACTGACCCTTTTCCATTTTTCACTCGTGTCTGTGACTCTGTTGCTCATACCGAGGATGCAGCTAGCCCTGAGCTCGGGATAGCTTTTAGCTTTAGCCACTTTTCTTCTGTTAGCTTCCTGAAATGTTTCAGTCTCATTGGGTTTGTTGTTGGAACATTTTTGTGACTGACTTTGGTGAACTTTGCATCCTCACTCACTTCCATGCTAAAAACACAGCATGTGGTCCATGTTGGTCGCGTCCATGTTTTTGTCTGTCCGGACAGTCAGTGATCCGGACCGAGCACGCGGTCCTCGGCCGCTCAGTCGGAGTGTTTCTAATTCAAGATTTTGAGCCTGAAATTCATTTTGAGGGTAAAACAGAGAGAGTCAGATCTGGTGAGGACGATGGGCAGCGAGGCAGACGGGGACGCAGCACACGACGTTGCAGCTCCATGCTAACAGTGCGACTGCTGGCACACAGCGACGGGGATGCTGCGTTTGGTCTCTGAGTTGTGGTTTAAAACAGAGTCATCGCCTCCACATGAAAGTCGGGTTAGTTAGTGAAGGTTCAACGAAGAACAGAGGACATGAGAGGTCACCGTACGAATCCAGAAACATGTTTGATTTTTATTTGTTGCAGAACTTTGTGATTGCACCTCGTGGAGGGAGGAAATCACCTCTCTGGTTCTGACCTGCTGGCCTTGATTTACCAACACATTAAAAATGACACCTTTAAATCCGGTCCTGAGTCCAGCCCGCGAGGGTTTAACCACCTACAGCTGTGAAACATGCTGATATTCAGTGCAGCTGGTGGATGTTTCATTACATATATTTAACAAAGAGTGATGACGTCACACGTACGGAAGAGCTGAACTCGCCCGCCGTGTTCTCGTCAACATTCAGGATCTATTATTTCATTTTTAGTTAGACTCCATTAATAACAAACATGCCACTTTCTTTATGTAGGTTAAAAAATAGCTGCACATCATTTGGTCACTAAGCAACACTCGCAGACGCTGATTGGAGGAAGCAGAGCCGTCAGAGCTCAGCCTGCGCTGCAAACATCTCTCAGAAGTGTATGTGTGTGTGTGTGTGTGTGTGTACCTGTTTAGATATCTTTGTGAGGACAGAAAACCAGCATGTTACTATACTTGTGGAGACCAACAGCCTTTATGGGGACAAAGTGCCCGTCCCCGAGTTTAAAGGTGGTGTTAGTGTCAGGGTCACAGTTTAGGGTTAGGCATTCATTTCTGATGGTTAGCATTATGTCAATTAGATGTCGTCACTAAGATATGAAAACGTGTGTGTGTGTGTGTGTGTGTGTGTGTGGCAGTGGCTTCTGCTGAACTAGAAAGAAAAAAACTGGGAGGAGACGGTTTCATCGCAGCCAGCGGAGGCTGTGGATCAACGCATGATGAACGAGCTTTGAAGCAACCGGAGCCAACGAGAGGAGAAGAGGAAAGGGACCGCCCTTTGAGCTTAAAGGGGGCTCCTGATTGGATAGTCTGTCCTCAAACTCCGTCAGTAAGAGCTCCCCAGCTGTGAGGCGACTGTCAGCTGTACTGGGGGTCGGGTTGGGCGTGTCTATTACTTTAAGAAACTTATTAAAGTCTCAAAGTTTGTATTATTAGGGGCGTGGCCTCCTTGGTTGACAGAAAACTGCAGTTCCTGTAATCGCCACTTGAGGCAGAAATGATTTGTTCCTTTTAGTCAGCTTACGGTCTTTAATTAGCAGCTTTTTAGTACTTTTTAGCCTCATGTTCTCATATGATGGGCAGAAAAATCAGTCACAATGTTTCTTTATGAACTCAGTTCAAGCTGAGCTTTTATATTATTATTTAATGTCTTCCACTTTTTGTTTTTTAAGGTCAAATAAAATGTCTAAAGACGGTTTTTATATTTTGTTGTGATTAAACGACATGCTGACATCATCAACTAAACCACGCTGGGTTAGTTTGTCCGCCGGCTGCAGGTTTAAGAGAGACGTTCAGTCTGTCGTGACTGAAGTCGAGTGACTGCGATCAAACCGTCTGCTTGTTTTTCTCTTTGATGCTGGAAAGAAGTGCTGTCACTATGACATCATAGCTGGCTAAGCCAGTAGGATTAATTCTTCGTATAAAGATTGCAACAGGTTTTGTTTGTCAGTCCGGGAGCTGACTCGGAGTCAGCAGGAATGTTGGCCGGATGTCCGACTGTGGCTGGGATGCAGAGGTTCAGAGGGTCTTGTGAGAGCGCCGACCCGTCACAAACCGCCACAGACCGCAGACTCGTCCTTGTTCTGTGATGTATTATTTGTGCTCGCTCCGTCCTTCATTGCTAACGTTCTGCAGATAACCGGTGACGTTAATATGTGCAGCACTCGTGTTTCTCTGCAAACCTGAAGCCTCCTGAGGTGTCTACAAACTGAAGTGAGGGTGTCGGCTGATGATGACGATGATGAGTCCATTTGGTTCGATGTCCCACCGGCTGGAAGCGAGGGACTGTGGGGCGAGCAGCTTCAGAAGAGACAGACCTTTTTTTTCAGGTCGTTCCTCTTCCAGAGGGAGAGGCGATCGAACTCCTCGACGGACATCCCGAAAACGCTGAAGAACTCCTCCTGAGAGAGGTGCCTCTGCAGGGCGAGAGACAGCCACAATCAGAGAGAGGGAGAGAGCGGGAACAAAGAAGCAGTGTTGCCAACTTAGTGACTTTGTCGCTATATTTAGCGAGTTTTCAGACCCCTTAGCGACTTTTTTTTTCTAAAAAGCGACTAACGACAAATCTGGCGATTTTTTCTGGTGTTATTGGAGACTTATTTATGACGACTTTTTGACGTGAAAACGCGTATCGCTCTTACTCTCAACAAGCAGCGGTGCTGCCGTGGGCACCTCGCCTGTGCCAAAGCGCTCACAGGCGGAGGATAGTCCTCCCCCAGCTGCTATCAGGGCAGGAGATGTTCACACCTATGCCTCCAAACGGCAAATGAATCGCGCATGAGCGAAGCCGCTGCTCCCGCACTGACTGTTACGCAGTCAGTTCTTCTTTTACTGTCAGAGGTGTGGACTCGAGTCACATGACTTGGACTCGAGTCAGACTCGAGTCATTAATTTTATGACTTTAGACTTGACTTGAAAAAAGGTTGTAAGACTTGTGACTTGACTTGGACTTTTACACCAGTGACTTGGGACTTGAATTGGACTTGAACCTGTTTACTTGAAAAGACTTGATATTTTACCCAAATCTAAAATTTAACATACATATTATATAAAAAGTGCGGACCATTAATTCACTTTATTCATTCATTCATTCTTACCACACTCCGTATGTGAGCGTGGGCTGTAGCACAGCCAATCAAATTAACCAGATTTGAAAAAAACAAGAACAAAAACGCTCGAGCCAAAAATGCTTCAAAGAGTAATTTCTTTCGGGTACATAAACTACGAAGTAGTCAACAAAAAACGAAATGCAATATGCAAAACATGCAAGAAGAGAATCACAGACGGAGATGGAACAACTTCCAACTTTGTCCGACATTTGAAGTTGCATAAAGAACGGTAGGTGGTGCTTTTTTTTGCTACGATGAGACAGCTGACTTAGATAACTTCATCTTATTAGCAAATGTTCTCCGGGCTACGTTGATGATACTGTTTGGCTTTAACAGGTATGATATGTTTGTCATGCTATTTTAAATCCGGTCCTGCAAGCGCATCCAAGAATAACATGCAACTTGTTAGCTCAGAATTGTCGGTGAATGGTGAGCAGGGTCCGTTTCAGAAAGTGGGTTCTGTAGCTGTACTCAGTCTCTCTCCGTCTCCTCCCCATCATTAACCCCGTAGATTTAACCCAGTTTAGACTGACAAATATTTATTTTACCATCACATCACAATTCAAAATCACTGTGTTTAATTTGCAATTAGTGTATGGTCGTGTTTAACTTTTGCATGTCTGAGCCTGGGAAATTTTTTTTTGGTTAGAAAATCTGGCCCACCTTAGTGTGTAATTGAGTAGTCCTGCTATACATGGCCTTTTTCTTCTGTCATTTATGTCAATACATCAAATAAAATACTTTGATCTTATATTATTAGCTGTTGTTTATTTGCAAAGGTTATTCTCAACAGGGATGCTAGACAAAAACGGCGTTTTCTACAGACAGCCTAGCATACGCTCGCCACTTGCGAGTGAAAAAAGAAAAAGAAAAAACACCCCTTCCCTATTGGTGTTAGAGTTTACCATGTCAGCCAATCAAAAAAATGATAAGGCAACATGTGACATTTGGTTGTTTAGGGAGAAGGGGAAGTTTTTAGGAGTGACACCCGCGACGGAAAGCGGGCGAGCGAAAGAAAGAGAGAGAGAGAGTTTTCATATGTGAGACATTAGTGACGTTTAGCGTGTTTGGAGGCTGTAGTTAGTTTGTTGTGTAGTTATTGTTTTGTATTGTGTGTCGGTTAGACTGCTGAATTTCATATTTGATCTAAAAAAGCTGTCAAAGGCAGATTCCAGTGTAAACGCTGTCTCCACATAGAAAACTGGACTGTTGCACCTCCAGTTGTCAGACCTGCAGGGTTTAGGCCTGTGGGGTTCTCCTCTGTCTTATACTGAACACAAACTACATTTTTTGGACTGGCACAAATAATTTGTGTGCCTTCTTATTTGATGCAGCACACCTGATTGTTCTGTAAATAGATTTAAATGGTTATATAAAAAACGCCTGAGGCCTTGGCTGCATTTTTAGGTAAATAGTACCATATAACTTTGTTGTTTGCAAAACTTGTGCATCATTTTTAGAAATGTACAATTTCTATTTGCATTTCAAGTTATGAAAATGATTTGTTAAACATGTAAAAAAATATAACTTTTTTCTACTCGGATTCTGAATTTTTTGTCTGAATTTAGATCAACTGTGCTAATATAGTATACCAAAATGAAAAAAATAACTCAAATTTCAGATATTTGAGGTTGTGCTGTAAATAATGATACCAAACAAGGCAAGAAAAACATATTTTAAAAGTGAAATATAGAAGTAAAATCAAAAGTAGTCAAGAACGGCCAATTATACCCGGGACCCCAGAGGGTTAAAAAAAACGACTTGAAAGGACTTGAAATTCAAAGTTTCGGACTTGGGACTTGACTTGAAAGTTGTCTGTCTTGACTTACGACTTGACTCTGACTTGAGGATAAAGACTTGGGACTTACTTGAGACTTGCAAAACAATGACTTGGTCCCACCTCTGTTTACTGTTATGTTGTTTTGTGGATCACAAGGTTTAAAACTACTTATAAACACACACACACACACACACACACACAAAGTAACTCCACCAGAGTGCCTATTTCGGGTCACTTTTGCCGGTCCAAGCCCGGATAAAGGAGCAGGGTTGGAATTGTGACATTAAAAAACAATAATTACTAAAAGAAATTTCATTTGTAGTTCTAAATAAATTCTAACTGCATTTAGGACGTTTTTTACTCACTTTGTCTCTTCCACGATGTTATTTCTCTCTCCAACAACGTAGGTTACAATTACATTAGCGTGACCAATTATGCAAATTAGGTGATGACGTCATTTAGCGACTTCTAGCGACTTTTAGGACAGCCAATAGCGATTTTCCTTACTGAGGAGTTGGCAACACTGCAAAGAAGTCACTTGTCATTTTTCACCCTGCACCGACCCCACGCTGCGTCTAAAACAACCCGACGCATTTTTCAAAGGTCGACGAGCATCAAAGAGTTTATTAACGAGGCTGCCAAATATTAAATATGATTCCAGCGTTGTGGTCCTAAACAGCCGGCGGACGATCATCTGAGAATATTTAAAGATAAGAGGAAGAAACATTCTCGCTCAGTCAATTTCAATAAATGTTTAATTCAATAAAACAGATTTTTCTGAGATGTGACGGCCCGTCCTGGACCCTGGATGACTCTGTTCGGTCTTTAAGTGATGACGTATGAATCCTGCTTTGGTCCGAGCTACTCTGAGTTTATGAAGGCTGTTGTGTTTTTAACATGTTTTGTATCTTGTTCTATTTAATCTGAAACAGTCAGTGATTCTTCTCTCGGTTTTTATTACCGCTAATCATTTTAAAGCTCAGTGTTTAAACCCTTACGATGTAACTACAGCCCAGCCCATGCAGCAGTATATTAATGACTAACCTGGTATTGTGGATGGATTATCTCAGTTGTTCTCCTGACTGAAGTTTGGTCCGTTTACAGCATCCTGCCATGCGATTGCATTTGTCCCTAACCATCGGGAACCCTCACGTTAACTTTTATCGAGTGGAAAAAAGTTAGCGTTCATCCTCCAGCTTCACTGTTTATGTTATGCTAACATAGCTGTGTCGCTAGTGATCACATAGCACATCATTATATAGCAGCTAGCCCAACTTCAGTAACCCTACAAACGTCACTGCTGTTTAGTTTTCTGTCTTCATTTATGTTGGAAGTGATAGCAGAGCTGTACGTTTGAATGTTTCAGAAATCTCTCAGTCAGAACATGCTATATCATGTTTAGATGGAAACTAGTGAGCTAACTTCCTGCTAACTCCTAACTCCATTAAATGTAATAAATCCTGTTTTCATGGATGCCTGGATGTTAAACTTAATTGTTACACCTGGTAAAGCAGCAACGCTGATCATTTTATTACAGATGAAAGAATTTAGACAGTTTTTAACTCTCAGTGATGCCGCAGTGTTCGTTTGACTTTGGGACCTGAAGCAGAGTTTGGACCTGGAAACAGCTGATGATGTCAGACTAAAAGACCGGATATCGATAACGATGTGGTTTGATATCAGAACAGGTTCAGCAGCTCGAGTTGTACCGACAGAGACTTGGTCTGAGAAACACTTATTTGTTTGTCACTTTTTTACCTCCAGCCGTGTCCGATCCACACCGGGGGGCAGTTTGCCGCGTCCTCTGTGAGTCACCACCAGCACCTCGTAGGGATAAACCTGCACGCAGACGCAGAGGAGACGTGACGTGAAAACCACATTGTCCTCGTGTCCCGCTGAGGGGACGAAACAGCCTCACACATTTATCTGCTCGCTGCGCCTGAGTTCAGACTCCATGTGGAAACAGGACATGTTTAATACATCTGCCCTGCTCATTCCATATTCTTATTCTATAAGGGCAGCTTTGCACGAGTGACAGTTCATAATAATCCTTCTTTATCTCACACTGACCCTCAGAGATGCCCTCTATGACATCATAAAGATCCAAGAGTAGAAGAACTGGGCCAAACTGCGTGTTTACAGCAGCCTGAGCTTCGGCAGCTTTCTGTACCTTGTGCTCCAGCATGCTGGGGAGAGAGTTCCCTCTGTCCATCCTCGAGTCCTCGTTCTGACACAAAAACAAACACTATGATGAACACCGGCGCCAATTATTCATCAGGAGTTTCTGCAAACGAGGTTAAAATAATGGAAAGTGTACCTGAAGCCCTGCAGAGACACAAAGAGACAAACAGTTTCATTATTTTCTGTTACGATGAAAAAAGTCGAGTCTGAGAGTGGACGTTTTGTGCTGATGTACAAGTTTAATTTTCAGCACAAAATGCTAAAATACTTCACAGGTGTAGTTTTACAGGTGTACAACTACACCTGTAAAATCCTGAACCTGAGCTTTCATGACGGACGTTTGTACCTGCAGCGGGTTTCTCCGAGGAGCTGAACTCGGCCGAGCGCAGCTGCAAACAAACACAAACAGGTTGGTGTCTTCACTCGACTTCGTTGTCAAACCTCAGAGCGAGCGCGCAGATACTCACCCTGGACAGGCCGCTCTTAGAGGACGCTGGGAAATACACGGACCTGGAGGCGTTGGACCCTGCAGAGCAGAGGGGAGGGGCTGTGAGGGGGAAAGGAAACGCTACACAACATGTGCATCAGTCTGACCACCTGGAGATGTTTTGTTCTGAAAGGTTACGACAGTCACCTGTGACCAGGTGACATCACTTCCTGTTTCCACGATGCATCATGATGCCTTCACTGAAATCTGAACCCAAAACACTAAAACTGCAGTTTTTCAATTTGCACCAAAAGTTACATCAACTGATAAACTTTAAAAATGTTTTGCTGTTTAGAAAATTTACTTCTTGTTCACGCTCATAAAATAAGAATTTCAGGTTCAGACACTTTTACTAACAGCGCTTAGAAATCCTTCAACTTTGCAAATTTTCTTCGTATTAAAGGATATTTTTGTGAGTGACTGTTGGTCTCCACAAAGTAGTGGTAGAATAGTTATGTTAAGCTACAAAGTTTATGTCTTGCATATTTTCCACAAACATTCCCATAATCACATGCCGTGTATTATCTTACTTATTTTATATTTGTTTGTATTTTATTTGTATTTTTTGTATTTTCCTTCTGAAATCTGTACCTAATGCAAAAAATGTCGTGTGTGTGTGTGTGTGTGTGTGTGTGTGTGTACCGGCGTTGTGGCTGCGCTCCGGTAAAGAGCGTGTTTTCCTCCTCAGAGGCGCTGCAGACTTCTCCAGCTCCTCCTTCAGGATAATTTTGCCCAGATTGGACTCAATCTGACACGAGACAGAAACAGAAGACGACTTGTAAAAAGCATAATAATATATTCACTAAATGGCCTGTATTTGTATAGCGCTTTACTTAGTCCCTACGGACCCTAAAGCACTTTACACTACATTCAGTCATCCACACATTCACACACTGGTGATGGCAAGCTACATTGTAGCCACAGCCACCCTGGGGCGCACTGACAGAGGCGAGGCTGCCGGACACTGGCGCCACCGGGCCCTCTGACCACCACCAGTAGGCAACGGGTGAAGTGTCTTGCCCAAGGACACAACGACCGAGACTGTCCAAGCCGGGGCTCGAACCGGCAACCTTCCAATTACAAGACGAACTCCCAACTGTTGAGCCACGATTGCCCCATAATCCAAAGTATTCAGAATACGTTACTCTCATTGAGTAACGTAACGGAATATGTTACAGAATACATTTTGGGCCATGTAATCTGTAATCTGTAGATTTTAAAAGTCACCTTCCCAACATCTGCACATGTTTGTAGAAAGACAATAATAACGAAAAATGCATCGAGCAGTTTCACGCAGGGATGGTTTTCCTTCCACCAAAGCAGACTCTTCAGCAGCGAGCTAACATGCAATAAGAGCCGAGGAGGACCAAACATCAACCTCCAGGTCTGAAGAATCACGCTGCAGCTCCTCTGGTGTCCAGCAGGGGCAGCAGTGAGTCGTCCCAGAGACTCCCATGTTACACAGACTGTTCTGTCTCTGTGGGGAATTTCCTCCTTTATAACAGCTGTTTATTACTCACCTGTTTAAATCCTATTAAGGCTTAAAGTGTGAGGGGCGTGGCCTGTTTGACTGACAGGTGAAAGGTGACACGTGACTGTAGCTGCTAGCTGTCTGCTAAGCTTCACCTGAACTCTGCATTTTAAGGACATCATGTGACCAATAACATGGCTGCTGTGAGGTCACAGCAGACTGAGCTCAGCTGAACTGGGAGAAATTCGAGGATTTGACTGATTAGCAGGTCTCTGTGTTTGACTCCGCCCTCCAGCTTCTCGTGGTCACATCTCGTTTTTAAAAAGGTGAAAGAGGAGCCAACGTTAGACAGCAAAATGCAAAGTGCCCAGAATAATGGCTCGTGTTGTTGTTCAGAGTGGCACAGCTGGCTCCTACAGAGCTGACTCTGCAAACAGATGTTTCTGACGGAGCTGAAGTGCTCTTCAGGAAAAACGTGGCTTTTATTTTGAAATGAGCCGTGCCTCTAAAGGATAAACACGACAGTGAAAGCACATTCAAAGCACTCTGACTGTTTAACCCGTGCACAGATTATCTCTGCACACATTCAGATCTCCATGATGAAGTCAGTGTTTTCAGTCTCCCACAAACCAAACAGCAGCTGACGCAGCAGCGGTCCTCATGCTTTATTCATCGGACTGTGAGAGTTTTTAAAAGCAGCTTCTTGGACGTGAATATTTGCAGTTTCCTGCTTTTCTGACAGTGAAGGTGATTTTTGGTGATTCCTGACCAACATTCAAACTGCTGCAGCTCATCTGCACCTGCAGCTGGCTCCGGGTCTCCCACCTTGTTCAGCTCTTGCTTCTGAAGCTTTCTGAGTCCCCACAGCTCATCATCCAGCTCTCCATCCTCCTCCTCCTCCTCCTCGACTTTCTGCTCCTTCCTCTTCCATTCCTTTTCTGCTGAGAGGAGAGGAGTTATGGAAAGGAGAGCAGAAGAGAGGAGACAAGGGAACGGTGAGATGAATACGTGACAAGAAGCAGGAATAATCAGGATTTAAAGCCAGACGTGATTTTTAGATGAAAACCTGGAAAATCCCACTTTCCTAATGAACTGTAAATGTAGCACATTGATCAGAGTGTGTATATGTATGCACTTGTTTAAACATCATTGTGAGGACCAGAAGGACTAAATGCTGACGAGTCTGAAGCATGTTTGAGGCTCAAAGTGTGGTTTAGTGTCAGAGTTACAGTTGGGCCAGAGTGAGCAGCTAGCGTCGTGTCAGTTAGATGTCCTCACTAAGATATGAAAACACGAGTGTGTGTGTGTTTGGGTCGTACCAATCACGGCCAGCGAGGGGGGGCAGGGCCAGTAGTCGGTCTCGATCTTGGAGGGCTGGTTCGGGTCTGGAGGCTGAGCTGCAGGAAACTTTGAAGACTCGATGATCAAATCCTCGATGTGTTTCCCCTGAGGGACCGAAGAGGACGACACATCTGTGCACACACACACACACACACACACACACACACACACACACACACACACACACACACACACAGTGCATGTTAAAGCAGATTAAACACAGTGAAAGGAGGCGTGCTGTTTACGGGACAGCGGCTGACCCACATTCACTCGCTCTGTTTTCATTACGTTCAGCGATAAATTTATTGCAGCTTTTATTCTGAAATCGATTTGAACGTCAGCGACTCACCCTGTTTGTAGATGGGAGGCTTCTTGTAGATGTTGGTACCATTTTCTGAAAACAATAAAATCACATGTGTAACAGCTGTGCTCTTCTTTGCTTGCTAAACAATAATTACTGGTTTACAGGGTGAACATGAGCTCCAGAGGACGGCACATCTGGGACTTGTTGGGTCTGACTGAGTTTCAGGTGCAGATCTTTTCGTTGGTTAATGACGTGTGGTCCAAGTATCACAACACACCTGACTGGTGGTGCATGTACGGTGCAAACTGGACCCTGAGTCAGCACAGTGGGACATAGAAAACTCCAGATGTGGACCAAACGTCATCAGCATCTGGAAGCGGTCTATGTGCACAAACTGTAATTCAGTTTCACTGCTCACAAATCAACTAATAATCCCAAAAGTTGTCTTTTCTGGTCCTGACATTAGCGGCTAACACGTCTCAGACGTGGACGCTGTGCTGACGATACACTGAAGCTCATCTGGGAATCTCTGAATTTCTCATTGTAGCCCCTCCCACAGGGGTGTCGACATTGTTTACACAGGTAAACACATGTGTTTGAAGAAATAAGTCACCTGATGGAGATGCTGTTGCTAACTGGGTGAAAACCTAGCTGATGGAGCTACATCTGCACCCTTCAGTACTGTTCTCCACAGTCAGTGTGGTGAGTCCGGCTTGTGGAAGCTTGTGTTTACCTGGCCTGTGGAAATGCTGCACGGTGCTCTTCACGGTACCAGACGAGTGCGTGTTGGGTGTGGTTGGTGTGTTTGGCGTTGATGGGGTGTGTGTGCTGTGGGTTCTGGTGCTCGGGATGGTGGAACCAGGCGAGGACCCTCCAGGTGATCGGCTCTCGACCCACTCCCTTGTCTCCTTGGACAGATTCTGGAAACACAGAGGACGGTATTTTAAAAACGTGTCAGTGGGGAAATGTGAAGGCAGAGCCGATGATCCTCCTCAGAACCTTCTAATGAACATGCAGGGCGTCCCCATGAGGACTTTCTAAGACATGATGCCAACTGCCTCAACACGAACCGACCATCAAAGCAAGACCTCCTGCATTACTACCATCACTTAATGGTCCTCAATCAGAATTAGAGGCCTCTTGAACCTTTACAGAGTAAACACCTTGATCATCCCTCATTAACCAAAGAACCTCCTTTAGTGTTAGTAGAAGCACCTAAGAGACCTTTAGGATCTCCTGATTGATAACTAGAGCCTCGTTTAAAGATAACTTATGAGAAACTGCTTCACATGACTTCAACCACCTTGAGGATTCCTTGAACTAACACTTTACAGCCTTAAAAGAAACGCAGTGACTCTTAGGACGCCCCTCGTCAATGCTCTAAATGACCAACAGAGTCAGTGTGAAGAAGAGCTACCCAAGATATGACTATAAGTAATCTGAGTATGCCTGGAAGGATGCCGTCCGAACCGGTTACTGCAGCCTTGTAAGCCTCAAACAACTGCACACACACATCATCCCTAAAATGTTTTAAAGGTTGTTTAGAAGCTGAAACCTGTAAAAGAAGCATCAAACCTTCTCAGTGACCACTGGGATGTTATGTACGACCACCTCGCTGAGGTTCCACCATGTTCCTGACTAAAAACATGCCAACAGAACCACATTAATGTTGAGATGCTTCAGTGTGCTGCAGAAAACAGAGTCAGGATCACTTTCACAGAAGCTGGTCTGAGACAACAACAGGACGATGTGTCAGTGTGCTAATAACAACCCATCACACAGTCACACGCCCACAAAGCATCTGAGATCTGCTTCTGTCATAAGATCCTTAATATCTCACTTTCATTGTAGGGCTCTGATCTGACCTTTGACCTCATCACTAGTGCTTGTTTTATTGGTTTATCTGCTGAGGTCTCTGCAGGGCTCTGAGTGTAAACAGGAAGAAACTAAGATAAACTATATGATGATGTGTAAAGAAAGAATGGGGGGGCTTACCTCTGGGGAGGGAGGAGGAGAGATGGAGCGAGGAGACAAGGACCTCTGGGGAGAAAAGAGCAAAAATAGATGAAACGCTTGAAGCTAAAAATAGATTTAGAGAATGAAGACGAAGCTCCACAAATACACAAACTCTGCTTCTGACACCGACATTGTTTCTTTTTTAAACGACTGCACCAAATGTAAATTCTAGAGGATTACGTTGCAATTTACACTTTGACCTGAAGGTGGCAGTGTTCTTTACACCCAACGATTAAATCCAGACACAGAAATGCGTCTGTTTGCCTCGTTGTCACGGTAACGTGATGTGAAGCATCAGGATTAATCAGAGAAGCATTTAAAGCAAGAGTTGGATGATGAGCAGTGCAGATGAAGACCTGAAGCTCCGAAATCAGATTCCTTAAAAGAATTCTGTCTTTGCACTTAAACAGTGGCCACAAGGCTCCCAGCTGGGGGCGCGTTTAGGTAAATGTGCATTTATATGCAGATGATCAACATTTAGCATCTAGCTCTTTGTTGAAGTCTCCTCCTTTGGCTCTGCTGTTAAAAACAAACGGGAGCTTTTTGAGGGGAGACTCTGACCTGTGCAGTCTGCATGTCCTCAGGTGCTGTGACAACAGCTCAGCAAAGCAAACGTGTGTCGTGACACAAAGTTTTGACTTTGTGCAGAATCAGCTTCAGCTGCGAGGCTCATCATTGCCCAGCAGAGCTTAAAAAGTGCTTTTTGTTTGTTTCAGTCATCAGTCTGCAGTAACCACAAGACTGTGACTGAAATCATTGGTTGCTGTGCTGGAAAGTCAAAAACACGAGTGAACAGACCTGAAAACAACCGAAAACCCACAAAACAGATGAAAGAAGGTGCAGCACACAAAACACAAAAGGCACTCTGACACACAATCTCTCTTTGTCTCCCTTTACTGCTGCTTACCCAACCCCTGACCACAAAATACAATCACACAATCACACACACACACAGACACACACACACACACACACACACACACACTGGGCTCAGCTGTTTTCATGAGCTGTCAGCTCTCTAAGCAGCAGATTGATGTCTGTGTTTGCAGCCAGACGCAGAGCTAACCAACCGACGGTCAGAGCAGCGACCTGCTGCCACGCCGTCTGGTTTCCACGACTCCGGCTCTGTGCTGAGCTACAAAGGTCCCGGAAGCACCGAGAAGAAACTATGGAACAACAGGACTTTACAAACTGCCCGAGCCTGTAGATGCTAAATGCTTCTGTACTTTCCTGTGAACAAATCTAATCTAATCATCTGATCACAGGCTGCATTATAAGGACAGTGAAACCAGCAGGATCTGCACTTTACTTCGTTTTTAGTAAATTTGCACCATTTAAATAACTCAAAGTTAAATAATAGCTTCTACATACACCTGCTCATTCAGAATTAAGACTTTTAATCTGTCTCAGTCGTCTCTGAGCTGCATGTCGGAGCCGTGCTGCTTGTGAAAAGTCAAACCAGCAACCAAAAGATGCACTAAGAGGACATCTGAGATTTAGTATCCGTAGCTGTGAAGAAGAAACAATCACAATGACAATGATACGACCACCGCCTGCTCCAGAGTCTCCTCCTGTCAGTCCCACCGGCTGCAGTTCACCTAGGGGGCGCCCACGAGACGGTCCTCACTAAAAAGGAGTGAATGAAGCTCAACGGCTAAAATAATCATTAAGACAAAAAACAACAATAAATAATTTTGTCTTGTTTTGTTTTACACATCCAGCATCAGTGATGTGCTTCAGTTTTACAGGATGATATTAAGATCTGACTGTATTTAAACGCCTGCTTTGAAACAATAACTCCAGCACGCGTGCAGAAGACGCAGCTGACTGTGGCGGTTGGGAAATGGTTTGAGGTGCAGCGACGTTAGAACATGCTAATAATGACAAACTGCAGCTATCGGCTCCACCTCTTCAGCTGAAACAGGATAATATTAGAGAACATGTTTCCAGGCCAGAGCTCCACACGGTCCGCCTCATCTAAACAGCGCCCCCATCAGGCAGGACGTCCAGAGAGCACCAGTGTAACCATCAGCAGGAATCTCTAAACTACGAGCGGAGGGAGACGTCACCTCCAGAGGACTGTAGCTGTAGTGCGGCTGGTAGATCATCAGATCGGGTCTCTCGATGTCCAGGATGGCTTTGTCTCTCGGTAAGGCTGCCAAGTCCTTATAGCCGATAACCCCGTCCTCCACTCTGGCCTGGGGAGAGGGGGGGGGATTACAGATTATTACCTCCAGATTAATCTGAAGGGTACGAGAGCGCGATCACGGTGTGTTTATCTCACCACGATGGCAGCAGCAGGGGATCCTGGGACGCTGGTGCCTCTGAGCGACAACACACTCCCCGGGGACGTCTGCGCCAGCTGCTGCTAACACACACACACACACACATTTGTACTTGTGTCTTTGTGAGGACTATTACTGCCTCTTACCCAGAGCCTAACTTGAACCTCTCCTTCCTAAAGGAGCAGGAAAAACGTCCTCACTGTTCTGCTTCTTCTTCTGGTTTATTATTTCCAAGCTGGAATTGAAAAGTTCTGCAACTTTATTTGTTAAATTAAAAAAACACCCCAGATGTAAATTTGGCCCATCTTCCCTTCAGCATCGCCTCCTCGTGCACCTCTGGACCAACACCAAAGATCGACTTATCTTTAAGATGACACGCTTCTCATTGAACCACCAGGAGGACGCTTGTTGGTTTTTATTGTTGAGCAGAAACATCGCCATGCTGCAGCATCTCAACAACACGGTCTGTTTGACCCCCCCCCCTACCGACAACTATCAGCAAAAGAAACGTGTGGTTTACCTTGGGCATCATCCTGACTACTGATTGGTCAGTTCCTGAAGGAGACACACACAAAACATGATGTTAAATAAAGAATAACAACTCAGGCGTTTCAGTATGACAAAGCAGGAGAGGCGGAGAAGCCAGAAAGAGTGAGGCATCATGGGAAACTTTCCACCAACCTTTCTCACATCAGCACGTGTAACAGCTGCTCTGGTCCACACATGAAACATGAATCTGACAATAATCTCCTTTTTTGTTTTCTTACTGTGTGCTGATGTGCATCAGTGTTTCTGTCTGTGATAGAAAGGCCGACACTGAGCAGAGGCTCGCGCTGATACGAACAGTAAATGACCCCCGGCGTGGGGAACGCCTCCACGTGTCAGGGCTGTGAGACGAATATAAAAACCATACGAGGGAATGAGATTCACACCTCTGAATGTTTTTATCGTTTCTTATTTGTGACCCTGTGGATCGTGTCAAACGAATCCTTCTTTATCCTATCCTGGGCCTTGGTGCATCCTTCATCCTCCGGCTAAAACAAGACACCTCCCAATTTCCAGAAAGCCTGCAGAGGGGCTCATTTTCTAATGATTAAGCCGTATAAATCAGGGAAATGCAGAAAAAGACACTTTAAAGAAACAAACATGGCTCTGAAAGTCATTCAGAGTCGTTGCTCGCCAGCCGTTATCTGTTTAACAGCAGCCTTCACAGAGCATGTGCAGGAGACCGCTGTGCTACAGCTGCTAGGCCAGGCTGACCACGCCCAGGGCCTCTGCACTGACATCACAAATGAAATGAGCTCTAAATGACGGCGTGCTGTCAGATTACTGAGTGGACACTCAGCGCTCTGCAGCAGCTGCAGGGTTTCCAGGCCTGTATTGTCTGACGTGGCCGACGGACACAAAGGGATTATTCCAGAGTCCACAGCTTTGTCACACACAAACACATGAGCGAGGAAACCTGGGTAACAAGAGGTCAGCCAGCAGAGTGTGTGTGTGTGTGTGTGTGTGTGTGTGTGTGGTTACCTCAGGGAGATAAAGGGATCATGTCTGTTCGTCTTCGGGTCTCTTCAGCACCTGAAACACAAACAGAGGTGACGCTGGGACATCATGAACATAACATTAACAATTCATCTCCAAACTCAAACTCTGGATATTTTATGAAGACTTTATTTTTTACTGGTTCTCACCAATATAATCAGATGCAGCAGGAAACGTAATGGTGTAAACTGTAAACAGTGAGACTTTTATACGTTTATAAATATGTGCTCAGCTAGGCTGTGCTCAGTGAATACCTCAGGCAGCAGAAACCCAAGAAAGAGGAGGGAGACGAGGAACCATCATGGAAGGACAGGCCCCTGCACGGTATGTACCACCGGCAGATAGAGGAGGTGGCTGATATCCAGAAATCCTACCAGTGGCTGGACAAAGCTGGACTGAAAGACAGCACAGAGGCACTAATCATGGCAGCACAAGAACAAGCTCTGAGTACAAGATCCATAGAGGCTGGGGTCTATCACACCAGGCAAGACCCCAGGTGCAGGCTGTGTAAAGATGCCCCAGAGACAATCCAGCACATAACAGCAGGGTGCAAAATGCTAGCAGGCAAGGCATACATGGAACGCCATAACCAAGTGGCCGGCATAGTGTACAGGAACATCTGTGCCGAGTATAACCTGGAAGTCCCGAGGTCAAAATGGGAGATGCCCCCAAGGGTGATGGAGAATGACCGAGCTAAGATCCTGTGGGACTTCCTGATACAGACGGACAAAATGGTGGTGGCTAACCAACCGGACATAGTGGTGGTAGACAAACAGAAGAAGACGGCTGTAGTGATCGATGTAGCGGTTCCGAATGACAGCAATATCAGGAAGAAGGAACACGAGAAGCTGGAGAAATACCAAGGGCTCAGAGAAGAGCTCGAGAGGATGTGGAGGGTGAAGGTAACGGTGGTCCCCGTGGTAATCGGAGCACTAGGTGCGGTGACTCCCAAGCTAGGCGAGTGGCTCCAGCAGATCCCGGGAACAACATCGGAGATCTCTGTCCAGAAGAGCGCAGTCCTGGGAACAGCTAAGATACTGCGCAGGACCCTCAAGCTCCCAGGCCTCTGGTAGAGGACCCGAGCTTGGAGGATAAACCGCCCGCAGGGGCGTGCTGGGTGTTGTTGTATATGTACACTTTTTTTTTTTTTTTTTAAATCTCCTTCAGAGTTGAATCCTCTGATGTTGTTCTGTCCCATTAAACTCAGCTTCAGTTTGGTTTAAAGCTCAATATTTTACAAAAGTTTGTCAGAACAGAATCAGGTAAAAAGAGCTTTTCCAGACGCTGCCCTGGTTCCTGGGATAATCCACAGCAGTGTTGACGATGGAGGATTTGAAGCCCGTTTTAAGCCCACGTCGCGGTCGGTGTGACCATCCAGATGTTGTGCTCTATATTTGTGTCTCCACGTTACAACATGTATAATATGTATAACTGTTAGAGTGCTGCTGCACTGTTGGCCGGGTCTCTGTTGAAAGCAGGTTTTTGATGTGAACGAGACTTTGAGCTGAATCAATAAAGACGTATCATGTATCTCTATGATGTGATTCACAGATTCTGTTCAGACAGGGCGATCTCTGACCCATCCTCCCTCCCAGTATTGATCTCTGCTGGTGTCCAGTATCACTGATGATGATGAATAATTAATGTGTTAACAGGCGAATGACCAGCAGGAGACAGACAGACGGTCCGAGGGAGAGGAAACCGCCACCAGCTCGTTAGCAACTTTTTGTCTCCTAAAATGTCAGAAAATATTTTTAAAAAAATGGCGGTTATCATTTTCCATCAGCACAGCGAAACATCTGGCTGACGTTTGTTTCAGCTGTTAAATATCAGATTTACTGACTGCACACTTTTGAGTTTTATAAATCTCAATATGAAGCAGAGTGAAACCAGGTGGGGACTTCTGGGCCTGAATGAAGCTAACGCTGGAGCATCAAATCCTGCAGTTCCTCCAGCATCCAGCAGGGGCAGCAGCGAGTCAGTCCCATAGACTCATGTTAAAACTTTACAGCAGAAACAAACATGTTTACAGCCGGATACACAAACTGTTTGTCTCTGTGGACAGTTTCCTCCTTCATGACACCTGTTTGACTCACCTGTTTAAATCGTACTGAGGCTTAAAGTTTGGGGCGTGGCCTCTTTGGCTGACAGGCGGCTGTAGCTGCTAGCTGTCTGCTAGCTTCACCTGACCTGGACCTCTGGACCGTGTTTGTGCTGTTGGAGCCTTTTGGAGCTTTTTAATGACATCATGTGACCAATAATATGGCTGCTAACAGAGCGTCCCGGAAGGCGGAGCTCCGGTTCCTTTGACATAAATTCTAGAATTTTCATTGGATGTTGCTGTTTAGAGGGTATCTGAGTCTGTGTGATGCTCCCATTCAAAGCTGGATGCAGTTTGATAACCAAGCTGTGGCCTGTTGTTCACTCTCTGACCTTCATTTATTGAAAAGCAAATTCAAGGCAAGAAAGAGATCAGTGTCTGTCTCTGGAGAGAGTTTAATTACAGTCGAGGGCTCCTGGTGATCAATACTGTGATCAATAAGGTGGAGGAGTCAGGTATCAGCTCAGTCAGTGTGTGCCGATCACTGTGATGGATCACCTCTGTAATAAACTGACAGACACGTCAGACCAGCAACAATTTAAAGATCTTTATTAAAAACATCAACTTACATGTTCGATTTCTGCCGATTTCCTTCTCAGGACCACGAATCCATCAGCTCAGCGTCTCCTGGAACAAAACCAAAGATGTGATTTCAGAAGAAGCAGCAGAAACAAGAGAGAACGAGACAAATGAGCCTGAGAGCTCCGAGGACGGAGAACGGACAGCCTCCTTCAGATTCACGTGTTTGCAGCAGACAGGTGAGCGCGGGCCTGACGGGCAGGTGAGGGGCGAAAAATAGAAATGCAGCCAGTTGATGTGTGACCCATCATCGGGGGAAAAGTCCTCCGAATATGTGAATGGACCTCTGAGCAGAGGCGGAGCTTCACGCTGAGGCTCTGCGTCTATTTTCAGACTCACGTTGTGTCGTTGCTAAGCGATGATGCGGGCAGGTGATGAACTTGGAAACGAAATCCTCGAAGACGGCCCGCTGTCCTACCGTGGGTGCAGACAGCGAACGCAGCCTCCTGCGGGCTGAGGGGGGAGTTTGTTTTGCTCTGTAGGTCTGCCGGGACACACAGGAGATAACTCAGAGGAATGCTGGGAGATATCTAGGGGTTGCTAGGTTACCGCACATGGCCGTCCAATCGTCTGGCACAAATGTGGGAGAGAGAAACAAAGAGAGATGCTGCACCGATGCGGACCGCCCACCATCGGACCACCGTGACACAGCAGGGGTCACGGCCTCAGGTAAACCCCACCCGGCTGCTCTGCCTGAGAGCTTAAATCAAACTAAGTTCCTGCAGAGAGTCCAAGAAAACCGCCTCCTGCATCTGTTTGTCTTTACTTTCCTTCACGAGAGGAAGGGGAGCACACGCTTCACAGCTCAGCTTGCACCACACTCTGCTGCAGCGCCTGAGATTGGCACACCAGGATGTCACACTCGTTACTGACACCGAAACAATCGCATTAATCCACAGATACGAACGTTAGCTGTCCTCTCATCAACATCAGCGACCTGAGCGGGCCGCCGCAGGACTGTGAGCTGGTGCTAAATGTGTCGGCGCTGTGAGACGCCTCGCAGCAACGAGGCAACAGAAGAATTCAGACTGTGTAGGAAAACTTCTGTTTATCTTAGTGAGGACTTTTAGGTGTCCAGCAGTCCATGAATGCAGCACAGAGCAGCAAACCGGCTCACATAAAAGATGCTGTCGACACAAATGGCAGGTTTAGATGTGCACCAGAGGACCGCTTGTTCTCCGGGGCCCAGTGTGTTTGTAATAAGCCGGTGACCGGCACTAACGACCCCCTCAGAGAAATTAGCCCAATAATTTACATCCAAACACAAAGAGTCAGAGAAGAAGAGACGACCTCTGAGGAGGTCAGCGAGCCGGTGACTTTGTTCCTCGTTTCCAGACAAATCGCTCGTCCTTAAACGTCTGCAGAGTGCGAAGAAGAAGAAACCAGTGCACAGAAGCTCGTCTGTAATATTTAATGATTAAATCGTTTCTACGGGATCTCTTTATGTCACTGGAGCCATTTTTAAGCCCAGAGCTGCAGAGGACCGTCTCAGTGATGCTAATTATTAATGACCTCATGGTTGTTAATGACTGTTCATACAGCCAGGACCAGAAACATGTGGACACTGAAGGCTGCAGTTTGACATACGTGTGTTTAACATGAACACAGGTATGAATCCAACACCTTTCAGTGTGGACGCTGCGTTGGTTCTCCGGCTTCCTCCATCAGAATCCTGCATTTCTGTTGTTGGTGTAATAGAGAAACCATATTCTTATGAAGGCACGTGACGCCCTCACCTGCTGCTCAAACCTGTTTGAGAGTTGTGGCCAATCAGTAGAAATGTGGCTTAAAGGGGGAGGAGCTAAAACAGCTTGTTTCAGACAGAAGACCACTGGCAGGCTTATTTTGAGCTGTGCAGTCAGAAATAAACAACAAACACATCCACCAACTACAAACAACTCAAAGGAACTACTTCCTATCTGAACTTTTAAGGCAATGACACAAAAATTGTGTAAAAGAACCACATGAAGAGTCCCATGCATTTGGTGCACAAAACAATCCAATCAAAAGCTGCAGTTTCAGAGCCACACCGACGACCCTCCTCGTGTCGAGTCATGATGCAGGAAGTGGGTCAGACACTGAAAAGTGCCGAGTCACAGCTTCACGGTCCTCAAACATCCACTGAGCTCTCAGCGAAAGAAGTCGGACTCTAAACGTCAGCAGATACACCAACTCATCTAACAGAGAAGAAAAGACGTGTTTAAAGAAGATTCAGAGACTGAGCAGCAACTTCAGGGCTAAAGAATGAAACCGACACTGAAGCACCAAAACCTGCAGTTTCTCTGACGTCCAGCAGGGGCAGCAGCGAGTCAGTCCCATAGACTCCCATGTTAAACAGCCTGATACACAGACTGGTCTCTGTGGGGAATTTCCTCCTTTATAGCAGCTGTTTTTATTACTCACATTACTTTTAATGACACTGCTCGACCAATAACACGGCTGCTGCGAGGTCACTGTCGTCTACTCCACAATGACTCATCCAGGAGCTCAGAGAAGAACCCAGAACTCCATCTGAAGACCTGCAGGCCACGCTCGGCTCAGCTAAGGTCAGAGGTCGTGATTCAACAATAACAAAGAGACGGAGCAAAAACATAAAGGCTCACATCTGCTGAAGAAACATCTGGATGGGACAAAAACGAGCGCGGGTGTGGATAACAGCTCACTGTCACTACGCACTGAGGAGGCTGCTGATTGGCCGAGAAGCTGAAAGTAAAGTTTCACAAAATCACAAAACAGTGACAGCAGCTGTGTGTGTCTGTGTGTGTGTGTGTGTGTGTGTGTGTGTGTCTGTGTCTGTGTCTGTGTGTGTGTGTGTGTGTCTGTGTGTGTGTGTCTGTGTCTGTGTGTGTGTCTGTGTCTGTGTCTGTGTGTGTGTGTGTGTCTGTGTCTGTGTGTGTGTGTGTGTCTGTGTGTGTCTGTCTGTGTGTGTCTGTGTGTGTGTGTGTGCTGGCAGCATCTTATCTCCGCTCACAGAGACGTGACCACACCCAGCCTGTCATCGTTTACGTAACGGCTGCTGTCATTGGCTGATGCGGATGACATCACTGTGTCTGTGGCGTGTTTGCTCTGACAGGAAATTCATTTCCAGCAGAAGAAGAGATGAAATCAGCTGTTTTTGTTGCGTCTTCACGTCAAAGTTTGGATTCGTTTTTCTGATAAACAAATAAAACCAAACAGGAAACGCTGGTTTTTACGGCGCCCCGCCAGCGTCCGTCTCGCCTCCGATCCTCATGAGGTTTCTGAGGCGGAGATTTGACGCTCTGCCCCGAACAGACCCAGACTCATCCTTCCTTCTTCCCTTTCCTATTCTCTTCTTCATTTCATGGCTTCCTTTCCTTGCTTCCTTGTCTCCTATTTCCCTCTTGTCTCATCTTCTTCTTGTTTGTTGCCAAATCTCTACTATTCATGCTTCCTTTTTATTTCCTACATCCTTTCTCCCTTCTCCAACATTTTGTTTTTGTCCCTTTCCTTGCTTCATATCCTTTACTTATTCCCTACCTCCTCCTTTCATCTCTTCTTCTGTCAGATCTATTCGTGTGTCTTTATGCAGGCTCTGTCCTTCCTTCCTTAATTGCTTCCTTGTTGGTGTCCTTCTCTCGCTACCTTCCTCCCTCCTTTCCTTTTAATCTCTTCCTTAAAGTTTTCTATTTCCTTTCCAAACTTCTGTTTCCTTCGTTATATCTCTCATTCTTTCCTTACCCCCTCTCCTTGTCACCTTCAATTTTCTTTTTTCCTACCCTGTTCCCTCTCTCCTTCTTTGATTCTTTAACTGTTTTCTTCCCTCTCTACACTCTTATTTCCTTTCTTGTCACCTTCATCCATTTCCTACCTCCTTCCTTTCTTTTCCTTTGCCCTGCTTATCTCCCTTCCTCTCTATGCTTCCTGTTTCCATCCCTCCTGTCCTAGTTTCCTTTCCTTTAACATTAACTCGTTCCTTCTGTCCTTCTCTCTCGCTGTTTTAAGGAAGCCGTATTTTATTTGATCATGTGACAGGTTTGATTTGTAGCTGTGTGGAATAAAAACAGGTCACTGTGAAGCGTCGGGGTCCGAGGGTCTGATAGAGGAGAACGTGTTGTTCTGAAGCTCGTCCGGCTCCAGGATATCAGCCGACACTTAAAATTCCTGCAGCCTAAAGGCCTGCAGCTCCGCCCCCTGCCTCATCCTCACAGCATCGACAGCCCCCCTCGCCTCCTCGGCCCCCTGCTGCACTCGCAGATAAGAGCCGAGGCCTCCGTCGTGGTATTAAAGGACCAGGCTGCACTTTTACAACCCGAGGATTAAACTGGAGCCCAGAACACCACAACACGTCCCTGAAGTCACGTTAGGCGTCAGGAGCCCCGCCCCCTGACTCAGACCCTCAGAGGCTGACAGCTGGAAGCTGCTGCTTCACAGAAACACAGAGAGCTGCACGTTTCCCTACAGTAACACAATCAGACCATCAGACGAGCTCCCGGGAGCGAGCGCTCGGTGAGAGTAGGAACAAAAAACTCCCTCTAACAGGAAGAAACCTGGAGCAGAAGCACGCTCAGGGAGGGGCGGGGCCATCTGCTGTGACAGGTTCAGGGTCACGCTGCACACCTAACCTGCTCTGATCTGAGGTCAGAGGTCAGGTACAAAACCCGCTCCGACTGACCAATCAGATCTCTGGAAAATCGAAGGCTTCCTCAGACCTCAGCGCGCTGACAGTGACAGCTCTGCAGTGCTTGTCTACACTCAAGGCGACGGCCTCACACCGCGAAGCAACGAGAAGACAATGAATCAAACTCCTCACCATCACTGCACAGACCGGCGTCCAGCGTCTCCACGGCAGAGGCAGAGGAGGAGCTGAAGCTGCAACACAAACCTCACAGCTGCACCTCCAGCAGGTTCCTGTACGCGCTGCAGCCCCAAACTTTCTATTGTATAACATGAGTGAAGATGACTCATATGTCCAGAAATAGAGAAGAAGAGCGCCCACGCAGCACGGCGAGGCGTTCAGGGACTCTACGAGCATACGGGACGCCTCTGAGGACTCCACAGATGAGTGTGCACCTCTGGATATGCGAAAGATTTACAGACGCAGATGATTTTCCACCAAGAGCCCAAAAACCACGACAGCAGGAGAATGTGTTAACTGCACGAGACACACGAGCAGCCACGCTCAGCGCACACACGGCCGTGTATGACTGAAACACAGCCAGCTTCCACTGTGTGTGTTCAGGAGGGTCTGTAAGCATCAGATGATGTTCTCGATCTGATGACACCTGATCAGAGCTGCTGCTGGTTACTGCAGCATCCTGTCCCTCTGTGGTCAGACTGACGTCTGCAGAATCAGGACAAAAACACCAAAACAACCTGAAGTTTGACACAAACTGAAGCTCTGAGATTTAAATCTGCTGAAGCTGCTCAGCAGCGTTCACAGGAACGTGTTTAAATAAAGTTAGAAATGTTGCAGCATCAGAGAAACTGTAACAACCAAACTGGCTGAAAAGCAGCATTCAGATGATTTTAATTGTGTTTAGATTCATATGCAAAAGGAAACATGTCAGCTGAAGAACCCTGGAAGCTTCTTCAGAGCAGCCTGACGCTCTGATGTCACATGACATCAGAGATACCAGGTGACATCAGGTTTGAACCCTGACAGAAACTCTGACATATGAATGACTTTCATTGACAGGAGCTAAAGAAACAGTGATGGTGCCTGAACTCAAAATAAACAAAAGGTTATTCTTCATGTTTCACTTTTAAACCAATCAGAATCCAGCCTGCACATCACATGCAGTCGTCACAGTCGGGCCATGTGCTCTACAGAGACCACGTCATGTTATTGCTTACCCAGAATCCCAGTAGCGGTTTTAGATACGGGCGACACGGGCGGTTGCCCGGGGCGGCATCGTGGTGGGGCGGCATCACGGGCATCGGCAAAAAAAAAAAAAAAATGCTCGTATTCATGCTGCCCCAATGTCAGCCAGCGCATATTGGGAATGGCATGAGCTCCGATCGGTTTTCTATCGCCCATTTGCTGGGAGTAAGGGCGCCCTCTGTTTGCGAGGTGCGCCTGCTGCTTGCGGCACAGGGAGGAGAGGGCGGGGCGGCGGGGGATTCTCTGGCTGGCTGGAGCAGCATCTAATAACCAACTCGCAAAATAAAACAAAATAAAAACAAACCAACAACAGGCAAACACCAGACATCATGATACAGACTTATAATTTGCACCGATGTGTTTTCGAAATTCTATACGCAAAAAGTGAGCGCGAGAGCCCTCGGTGCGCCTGCTCGCTGCTGAAGTCAAAGTAAACTTTATTGTCATCTCCGCTACATACAGTCCAGTATATAGAGAGACGAGACGACGAGGCTCCAGTTACAGCAGTGCAAGTAAACAAACAATAAATATAAGAAGAGTAACAAAATAAATCTACACTTTAGGACTCGGGGTAAAGGGATCAATAACAATTTAAAATTTATAATTTACAGTTTGATGATTTAAAGTCTCACACACAACCTGTCGAAAAGGGAGGGGGGGGGGGGGGGCTGCTTCCAAATAGAACACATTTCATTCATAATGTTGTAAATCCAAGCCCATTATGTATTCATGATTTGAATCCTGGGTTGTGTGAAATCCCAGAAATAAACCCTCGACAAAGTTAATCTGTGAACTAAGGTGTAGGTCTATTAGGTTATGTTGTGGTGATCCTCGGGTTGAGGGATGGGTGTCATACTGGAGTGCAAAATTAAAACCAGTGGAAGATGGACAAGAAAAGTTCAAAGCCATCAGGTGCTCAGTATAGAAAAAAGAGAAAAGAAGAGGAGGAGAAACGAGCAAAAGATCCAGGTAAGCAGATGTGTGATTGGATAATGGCAGGTCATCCTGAAACAATCAGAATCAGAATACTTTATTAATCCCTAAGGAAATAATGTGGGTTACAGTTGCTCCAAGAAGAAATGGTAAAAATAGCAACAGTAACAGACTAAACTCCAAACAATACATTATGTTACAGATTTTAATATTAATTAGTCAGTGTCAATTGTTGATTTGTCCTCATTGTATTAGGAATTATGATGGCTGTTTGGTAGCCGTTTGTATACTATGCATACTTTCTCTTCATATGTGTGTGTGTGTACAACAGTTTTATGTTAATGTACAATCCTTAATATGTTTTGTGTGTGTGTGTGGGGGGGGGGGGCAGAGGGAGTGTTCGCCCAGGGCGCCAAACAGGCTAGGACCGCCACTGCAGAATCCTTCACTCCATGTAGCCAAAGACCGGCGTAAACAGACACACCGTGAATGAACCTTCCCCACGCCCACTGACCGCGATGATCACGCTGAGACAGCAAACACGAGCGCTCAGATTTCAGGCGCGTGCAAAACACCTCAATCCCCAAACATCACTTTAACTCAGAGCTTCAAACATCAGGTTTGATGCTCCTCACGAAGCCCTCAGAGGTCTGCACACGCACACACACACACATACGCACATACACACACGTACACATGCACACACACACACATGCACAGACACACACACACACACATATACGCACACACATACACACACGTACACATACGCACACACACACATGCACAGACACACACATACATGCACACATGCACACACACACACACACACACACACACACACACACACACAGTGTTTTCCAGCTCTCTCAGGACTGCAGGCTCATCATTCACAGCAGCACAGAGAGCTGATGGAGTTTACAGCACACACTCTGTTCAGCGAGGACCGGACACGTCAGAGCGCTGTGACCTCTGACCTTTAACCTCACCACTGCCAGATTCAGCATCACACACACAGTTAAAAAAAGCTCAGATTTTAAACAAGCCGCTTCAAATCCATCCATCTGTTTTCCTGTTGTTTCCATGACAACGCCTCTTTCCCACACCTCTGCTGAGGTCACGTGATCAAACAGTCATCCATCATCGTTCTGCACATGGACAGACAGAGGGACACTCCACCTCCACAATCAAACGCACCTCCTCAGGTCTGTCCTCTGTCTCACAGACTGTACATAAAAGATGGACATAGCTAAGGCGAGGTCACCGATTGGTTGCATGTTGAAGCCTTACTGTTAGCGTTTTGTAGTTGCCATGGTGATTTCTTAGCGACCAGGCTGTGTAAACACAGATGAATATGAATATGTACTCAGAGGCTGAAGGAGGCCGATCGCTGAGTTCTTACTGCAGAAACAGACACACGAGCCATCGAGCGTAAACACAGATTGAAATGTGGACACAGAGACATGGAGGGAGGTAAAGGTACAGCCAGAAACAGAAAGACATGCAGAGACAGAGAGACAAACTGAGATACTGTGTGGGGTGACCTCACTGACAGATTTATAAAGACCGAGACAGAATCTGGGTTTGACAATAAAGAAGAAGAGATATCACAAGAGACAAAAACTGAGATAAAGGAGCGACATAAACCGATCAGGATCAATCAAGAGAAACTGATAGAAGCTGAGATCCAGAGAGCAAATCACAGGAATGAGACCAGACATGCAGAGAAATCCAGCTGGACAAGAGGACAGGAAGCAACAGAAGAAATACAAGACGAGACAAACCGAGATCAGGAGACACGGAGACAGAACAAAGATAAAGAGACGTGAATAAACCAAAACCAGTGGAAACAAACCAGCAGACGTGAGAAATCCCGGAGACATAAATCAGAGAAACGAATAGAAACACTTTTGAGAAGAAAGTTCCAGAAGCTCAGAGAGGAGGCTCGGTGAGGAGAAGACAGGGACGTGTGGAGGACTTCAGGGTGGAGGCCGGCCGGCGGAGTGATGCTGGATGAGGAGGAGTGTTACATAAACCCTCCTCCCTCCTCCTCCTCCTCCTCCTCTCCTCCGCGTGCTCACTCTTCAGCAGCCTCTTACATAATTTCACACCGTCATCATCATCATCATCATCATCAGTATTCATCATCCTGACTTTAAAGATAACTGAACACCGGGAGGAGCTTGACTCTGTGTCCGGCGGAGGCGCACCGCAGCCCGGCGTGATCAGCGGCTGCTCCCCCGGACAAGGTCGACCTCAACCGGCGAGAGAGCTGGCCAACGTCCCGCTAAAAACTCCCCATTTTAACCCAACAGCATCCGCCTGAGCTCTGAGAGCGACTCGGACTCTCAGGATCAGCTTCATGCTGAGGCTGAAACAGCTGCTGCTCAGGAGGAAGCACTGAAACTCCCACGATCACAGTGTGTAACTCGTCACGGCAAGCACGAAGGTGAGTCTTACCTGCGAGCGTCAGCGCTGCTGCTCAGAAACATCCAGCAGCTCGTCACCACCTGCTCTGGGTGATAGCGGCACTGTGCCTCTCACTATCTCTGCCCACTACCCCTCTATGTCTCTCTACCACTCTCTCTCTCTGGACTGGTCCATTCACAGCAGCGGGGGGGTTAAACATGACGCTGCAACATGCCTGTGCAGGGGCGTATCCAGCGTTTTTAAAGCGAGGTGGCACAAAGCAGAGCCAACCTGTGTGTGTGTGTGTGTACCAGTTTAGACATATTTGTGGGGACCACATAATGGAATGTTACTATACTTGTGTATAGTAACGTGACCCGTCCCCACGTGTTTGAAGGCATTTTTAAGACTCAGAATGTGGTTTAGTGTCAGGGTCACAGTTAGGTTATGGTTAGGCATTCATTTTGATGGTTAGGGAAAGCATAATTAGATGTCCTCACTAAGATATGAAAACGTGTGTGTGTGTATGTGTGTGTGTGTGTGTGTGTGGCAGTGGCTTCTGCTGAACTAGAAAGAAAAAAAAAACTGGGAGGAGACGGTTTCATCGCAGCTGTGGATCAACGCATGATGAACGAGCTTCGAAGCAACCGGAGCCAACGAGAGGAGAAGAAGAAAGGGACCGCCCTTTGAGCTTAAAGGGGGCTCCTGATTGGATAGTCTGTCCTCAAACTCAGTCAGTAAGAGCTCCCCAGCTGTGAGGCGACTGTCAGCGGTACTGGGGGTCGGGTTGGGCGTGTCTGTTACTTTAAGAAACTCATTAAAATCTCAAAGTTTGTATTATTAGGGGCGTGGCCTCTTTGGTTGACAGAAAACTGCAGTTCCTGTAATCGCCACTTGAGGCAGAAATGATTTTTTCCTTCTAGTCAGCTTACAGTCTTTAATTAGCAGCTTTTTAGTACTTTTTAGCCTCATGTTCTCATATGATGGACAGTAAAATCAGTCACTGTGTTTCTTTATGAACTCAGGTTCAGATGGTTAGGGTAAGCATGAAAGCATTATGTCAATTTGATGTCCCCACAAAGATATCAAAACAAAGACACAGAATATTTTTCTTCTAGAGTAGGGTCCATGTGCTCGCACGCCCGTCTCCATTTGACCCGGCCCACGCCGTTTTCGGGGCAGCGTTTGCTTTTCCCGTGTCTTCCTGAGGAGTCTTCTGTTGTGGGTTGATCGGCCTCAGCCACCGAATCTTCTCCGCTTCCAGTTACCAGTGTTGGGCAAGTTACTTTGAAAAAGTAATTAATTATAGTTTCTAGTTACTTCTTCAAAAAAGTAACTGAGTTAGTAACTGAGTTACAAGATACTAAAAGAAATTAATTACTTGAAAAGTAACTATTGCGTTACTTTTAAAAAAAAGTTTAACCCTCTGGGGTCCAGGGTAGAATTGGCCATGTTTTACTACTTTTGATGTTTCTTCTACATTTCACCTTTAAAACTATTTGCTTTGCCTTGTTTGGTATCATCCTTTTCTGCACAACCTCACGTGTCTGAATTTACAGTCATGTTTTCATTTTGACATACTGTGTTAACACAATTGATCTAAAATCAGACAAAAAACATCAAATCTGAGTAGAATAAGTTATATTTTTTACTGTAACAACCACAAACATGTTTAATGAATCATATTTCATAACAAATATAAATTGTCAATTTTAAAATCAGACGCAAACAACAAAGTTATTTGCAGCCATTTACCTTTTTTTTAAACAATTTCTTCAAACTGTTTACAGAACAATCAGCTGTTCTTCAATAAGATTCCACACAAATTATTTGTGCCACTCCAAGAAAATAATTTCTGTCCACTATAAAGGAGAACATCACAGCCTGATACCTGCAGGTCTGACAGCAGCAGGCAGTGGCGGTCCTAGCCTGTTGGGCGCCCTGGGCGAACACCCCCTCTGCCCCCCCCCCCCCCCCCCCCACACACACACACACACGCACACACACGCACACACACATGAAGAGAGAGAGAGTATGCATTGTATGCAAACGGCTACTAAACAGACATCATAATTCGTCATACAATGAGAACAGGACAAATCAACAATTGACACTGACTAATTAATATTATATTATTGTATATTGTTTGGAGTTTAGTCTGTTACTGTTACCATTTTTACCATTTCTTCTTGGAGGAACTGTAACCCACATAATTTCCTTAGGGATTAAGAAAGTATTCTGATTCTTAATGTTTTAGGATATATGACCTGCCATTATCCAATGACACATCTGCTTACCTGTATCTTTTGCTCGTTTCTCCTTGTAGGAGCCATAATTAAATGTATTGAATTTTAATGATCACTGGGTTTTCATTTGTTTGGTTGCTATGGTGATGTGTAACGGGAGTCACGTGGGTGGTAGCGGTGACATTAAGAGGGCGTTGTCAGTCTGTCTTTCACTGGTTTGATTTTGACAGAGCAGGGCTGGGTAGCTGTAGTTTTTGTTGACCGCAGCACAACGAGTTTCCCCTTGTTGCATTAGAGCTGTGATGTTTTAAGAGTTTGAATCGCGAGCCGATCACATTGCTCTGTAAACTTTTCAAGCACTTTAATAAACAAGGAAGCAATTCCACCTCTCGCATTACTGCGTAAAGTTGACAGCGCGTCAGGCAAATAGGCAGGCTCAGTCCCCGGCCTCTAGCGACTGTGGAAGTCGCTACACTCCTCTTCTTTTCTCTTTTTTTAAACTTTAAAAACGGGTTGTGTGTGAGACTTTAAATCAAAAAAATATATAAAATATACATTTTAAATTGTTATTGATCCCTTTACCCCGAGTCCTAAAGTGTATATTTATTTTTTTACTCTTAAATATTTATTGTTCGTTTATTTGCACTGCTGTAACTGGAGCCTCGTTGTCTCGTCTCTCTATATACTGGACTGTATGTAGAGGAGAAGACAATAAAGTTTACTTTGACTTCAGCAGCGAGCAGGCGCACCGAGGGCTCTCGCGCTCACTTTTCGCGTATAGAATTTTGAAAAAACATCGGTGCAAATTATAAGTTTGTATCATAATGTCTGGTGTTTTCGTATTTGTTGGTTTGTTTTTATTTTGTTTTATTTTGCGAGTTGGTAATTTTTGCTGCTCCAGCCAGCCAGAGAATCCCTCGCCGCCCCGCCCTCTCCTCCCTGTGCCGCAAGCAGCAGGCGCACCTCGCAAACGGAGGGCGCCCTTACTCCCAGCAAATGGGCGATAGAAAACCGAGCAGTGACTATGACATTCCCAATATGCGCTGGCTGATGTCGGGGCAGCATGAGTACGAGCAATTTTTTTTTTGCCGATGCCCCTGATGCCGCCCCCCACCACGATGCCGCCCTGGGCAATCGCCCGTGTCGCCCGTATCTAAAACCGCTACTGGCAGCAGGTGTATCACTGCTGTTTCTACCTGGAGACAGCAGTCGCCTCATTGTTCTGACACACAACACAAAACTATCCACAACACTACACACTAACTACACAAGACAACACATTAACTACACACAACAAACACGCTAAACGTCACAAATCTCACATCTCAAAACTTGCTCTCTCTCTCTCTCTCTCTCTCGCCGTCACTCCTAAATCTTCCCCCTCTTCCTAAACAACCAAATGTCATGTTGCCATATCATTTTTTTGATTGGTCGACATGGTGCATTTTTCCACCAAAACGAAAGGGCTGTTTTTGTGTTTTTGTTTTGTTTTGTTTTTTTTACATTTTTTGCTCATAAGCAGAGGTCTTGCTGCGCTGTCCTTAGACAGTAAACGTGACGAAACTATTGAGGAAAAAATGCCGCGTACATCTTGTTTATCATGCCTCTGGTTTTACGTGGCCTATCAACACAATTTATAAACTGGTATATATCACCTTGTTGCTTTGTCTTTAAGTGGTCATGTGATTGACTTACCACGACTACTTTATTCTTCCTCAGTCAAACAGCAGCACTCATGCGATTGTTTTGCCCCCTGAGCTCCAGGTGTTGTGCTAGACAGTGATCGTGATTACCGTCCGCGGGAGCGCGCAGCTGCTTAAAGCTGTAGCGTCCAGATTACTTACAGCTACTTCCTGCAGCTGATATATGTCAGCTAATATATATACCTTTATATATTGTACATATATTTATTACTTTTTAGATTAGCCATTTTTATATTTTGCTTGTTTTACGTTATTGTATTTTTGCACAACTCTGTTGCTTGTGAAGCTTGCACACAAGAATTTCACTCGCATGTACTGTACCAGTGTACCTGCACATGTGACGTGACAATAAAAGTGATTTGATTTGATTTGATTTGATATAAGATGCGGTAAGCTGAACACAGCTTCAACCGTCTGTTTGTTGAAAAATAGTAACGGACCGCATTTTCTTGTTAGTAACTGTAACGCCGTTGTAACGATAGGAATAGTAATTAGTTAGATTACTTGTTACTGAAAAAAGTAACGCCGTTATTCCCATCACTGCCAGTTACATATCCATAATATCAACGTCCAGCTTCATGGCACTTGTCTGCTATTGGTGCAGAGTTCATCATGTGATCCATTCAGACTGAAGCTCCGTCATTCATTTTTGAGGCGTTCACAGCGTGTTTGCTGAGGATAGTACCGTCCGTGTAGCCACCAACCTCCACATGCTCCATCTTTGTGATATTAATGTGTTTTTTTGACCACACTGCCACGTTCCAGTGTAATGCGTGTTTGTCCCTCTGTGTCGTCTTGCAGGTTTGCTTCTCCCCACCGCAGGGAAAAGGGTAACACTACCTGGGTCTGGGTGCAGTTTCCCCCTCCAGGGGCAAGGGTACCTAGACCCGGTTCTTAGAGTACGCTTGGGGAGTGTGGTTGTGTGTACAGTGTCTCTTTATGTCTGTCTCCACATTGGGTGAGTGTAGAGTAACTGCATATGAGAGCATGAGGGTGGGAATGGATGTTTGTATCTGTGTGTGCCTGTTTGTCTGTGTCTATATGTCAGGTTGGGTATCAGACGCCACCTCTCTGGGGACATCTCAGGCCCTCCAAGGTATGGAGGCCTATCTCCCCCACCACTTCCCTGCCGGTGGCGGACGCCCTCAGACATCGGTGCGTTGGTGGTTCTTTGTGTCCGGGGATGGGCGTCCAGGTACACACCGGCTCACTCCTTGTGGCTGCTTATCGGGCCTGGAGCCTGGGGCTCGCTCGGGCCACTTCGGGGTGGGGTGCCCTCGGCCTCTCGGCCTGGGGCTCGGTCACTCTGGCACAGCTGTGCCGGAGTGTAAGTGACGTGTAAGAGTCACTTACGCGTCACTGCAACCCCCCCTGGCTTCTGCTCCGCGGCTGCTGAGTGACCCCTCATCTGGGGCTCTCCTCAGCTCTTTCTGGGATAGTGGCGCGGCTGCCCCTCTGTTGGTCTTCCTTGGTCTCTTGTGTTCTGGGGGCCTCTGGATGTCTGGAGTCTTGATCTCCTCCATACCTGCTTCATGCCCTGGAGGACGGGACTGTGCCCCCACACCCCCCACACCCTCTAGCCGATCATTACATGAAGGAACCTTTTAAAAACAAGCGCGTTCATGCTCACAGGTGTACACACGGGTGCTCACACACACAAACTACATCCTTTTTGGCTCCTACCTCAAAGCACACTGTGCGCTGTCGATCTTACGTGCTGCACAATAATGTTTAATATTTAGTATTTACTGTTATATTCACATAGATCATCATGATGTTGTTTATTATGTTGCTCTTTTTTTCTGCTTGTTTTCTCCTTTTTCTTTCTCAACAGGTGATCCAGGTGATCGATATATGTATTTTTTGTTTGTTTGTTTTGTTGGTTTTTGGTTTTTGCTCTTTATCCCCGTCCCTCTTCCCCGCTGTTTTTCTTTCCCTCTTTCTTTCCCCCAGTCAAGTCTGTCCCGTATCTAGCAAATGAAAATAAAAGAAAATAAACAATAAAAGGTGAATCAAATAGACCATTACGGCAAGGCTGGGATGGTCCATTTGGTAAAGTAAATCCGTTGGGCATCTTTCTTCACCTTTAGACAATAATTCTGATGGCAAAAGAACCAAACGGGACAGGCGGGGGGGAAAAAAAAAAGAAAAGAATAAAAACTGAATTAGTTTGATTTGTATCCGAAACACGCTGCACAGGTCAGGTCAGGTAAGATTATATATATATAAACTTTACATTTGGGACACTGGGGGACATACTTGCACCTAAACCTTTCAGGTAAAGTAGAAAGTGGGCGTATTTTGCTCATTTCACGTTCGCTGTTCTTCTAAATGTGTTCTGGAGACGACTAAAGTGGCTTTCCATGAATAACAGTTCAAAGTAATCCTTTATCTGATCCTGAGCTTTCATGGAGCTGTCTGAAATAAGCTGCTTTAGCTTCTGTCTCTTTAACACCTCACTCACAATTTAAGCCCACTGTCTTCTGATTGGATGACTTCAGGAAGCCTGCTGAGGGGCAGTACCCTGCGCTGATGAGCTGTACGGCCTACACCTGTGAGATGTGATGATGTGATTATTTTTTAAGTGTCCATCAAAATTTCTGAGCATTATTTCATGTCCCTGAACACAACGTTTCACCCACGTGTACTGATTCACGCCCATGTAGCCACGCCTCTTATAAAACAAAAGTTCAAATTTGGAGTTGGGAGGTGTTGGTGATGTCATCGCGTGTGTGAGAGACGTTTTTTATTTCTCGTTTTTCAAATGCATTTAAAACGGTGTCAGTTGGTTAATGTTAGTAAGACTTTAGTTCGGGTTAAAAATCGACGCCTTTTGAAGCTTTGTTCCCATCTTAGTTGCCGTGGTAACGCCTCTCTATTGGACAGACAGTAAACATAGTTCCCACTAAAACACATCACTTACAAATCTGTAACATTCACGATACATGATACATGTCAGACTTCTTTACTCAGCCGGAGGTGTCGCCCCCTGCTGGACATTAGAACAAATGCAGGTTTAACCTCTTCATTCAGAAAACACACAGTGAACACATTTATGAGCAGAACACTTTAGAGTAAATGTCCTCAGCAGTTAAAGTAAACAACCTACTCTTATAACACATTTATAGAAATATCCCATGATGCACCCAGATTTGATTGGACTGGTCATGTGATGTTTAACAATGACATCAGAAAATGTGTGATGAGTTTTGCTTTTTTATTTTCTTACTCCATGAGACCTCTGGAGGTCAGAGGTCATGGAGTCCAGGTGATGACCTGGATGGCGGTCTGAGTGGCCCGCCGGATGTCCTGGTCCTCCTCCGCAGCCTCAGCCTTCTTCTCCACCAGGGGGAGCTGCTCCAGGAGGAGGCGGCGGCCGTTAGGAGCCTCAGCCAATGAGGTGAGCGCACGAAGGACGTACATGATGAGGGCCTTCCTCCTCTTCTTCATCTCCTCCTTGTCATCATCCCCGTGCTTCTCAGACAGCAGGCCGAGGAGGACGGGGAGGACGTCCAGGTCCAGGCACCGCTGCTTACCTGCAGTCACAGATACTTCTGTGTTTGAAACATGAAAACTAAACTGAAGCTGGTTCGGTACCTTTAGACTGATCGTGGATGAAAAAAACGATTTTACTTAAACTGATCATGATTCAAAGTTTGGAGTATCTGAGTTGAGGGTTGTGGAAGCCGGTGTGTGCGTTTGTACCGGTGGTGATGATGACGGTGCTCATGATGACTCCTGCAGCGTTGGCTTGAACCTCCACGTCTTTGTCCCGTAGCAGACCGATGAGGACAGGAAGGACCTCGGCATCCTCGCAGACCTGTCGCTTCCCGTCCATGGGAACGCTGTAACCAGCAGACAAACAGACTGTTAAACCAGCGCACGGCGAGGAAACAAAAAGCACAGCCTGGATCAGAGCGAGCTGTTCTACCTGAGTGCCATCATTGCTGCGGCCGCCTCTCGGCGGATGTTCGAGGATCGGTGGGACAGTTTGCGTCCCAGCAGCGAGACGCCATCGGAGGCCAACCCCGGCAGGGCGTCCAGCCTGGAGCAGTGGGTGAGGGTGGAGAGGAGCAGCAACTGCACCTCCTCATCTTCCTCCTTTGTGAGTTTCAGCATCAGTTTAGGCACCAGAGAGAGGAGAGCCTCTGCTCCTGCAGGGCGGCGTGGAAAACTCAAAATTAAGCCCTGAACTGTCCTCATGATCGCCCACAGACGTACGAGTGCTGCAGCGTGTGAGCTGCTGCCCTGAGGACACGCCCCCTGACCCCTCAAACATCATCTTAGTCCTCAATCATTAAAATCCGGGTTTGAGTTCAGCTGCTGATGCTGAGAATCCGAGCTTACCTGCAGGCAGCAGAGCGAGGCGGTTCAGCACTCGGTGGACGTTCCTCCTGCAGGAGAACGAGGAGTCGTCCAACAGCTGACAGAGAGGAGGGAGCAGGGAGGAGGCGAGGACGGCCTGCCTGCAGGAGGAGGCGACAGGACACACACGAACCCTGAACAGCTTTAAAGCTCCTGAACTTTCAGAAAGATTCAAAAAACGACATAAACGGATCCCAACAAATATCCTAAATTTATAAAAGAAACTCTGCTAGTTAAAGGTCCACAGGCAGACACAACTCTCATGATTTAGCTCTTATTTAATCCTTTATTTATCTTAATAATTTAAAAAAGGTAAATTCTGTGTTTTTAATAGGTTATTAAATAAAATTGAAAAGTTATTTCACAGTGTTAATAAAAAAAAGTATTTTGTGGTTTATTTATTGTCATATAATTTAAAAACGTTTTTGTTCATTTGTGTTCGACATTTATTTCAATGTCATGTTTAAAAGCTCCATAACACAAATACTTGATACGGTGCCGTAATATCAGGTAAACACACGACATGCGTGTAGTTATGTTGTGTGTTCGAAACATTGGTAATGTTGTACTCTTTAAGTTCACCTGCAGCTGAAAACTAGTTTATCAATAATTCAAATACATTATGAAAGACCCCTGATAAGCCCCCCCTTCATCGTTCTTTTATTCAGCTCACACGTTTCATCCTTTTTTCCAGAACAGTCGTTTGTCAACTTTTCAGGCTCAACATTTTCTCTCCTGTCTGAAAAACTCCCCAAAACAAGATTCTGTTTGCTTCTTCGTGATGAACTCGAGCGTTTGAGCGGATCTTTGGTCTGTGATCGACTCCAAACACGTTTGTCTTAAAGACACGAAGCTTTGTGCCCTCAGCGATCATTTTAAATAAAACTGTTTAAACGGTTTGTCTGTAACTTTGTGTGTTTTACTTTCAGTTTGGTGACTTTGTTGTAGTTCTAATGTTGCTGTTTTGCATCACTCTGCTGTTATTATTTAATATCTGTTGTTTATTTCTCTTAAAGTTTTGCTAGTTTTTGGTTGTCATTTTTGTGTATCTGTTGTTTTGCATTATGTGGTTGTTTGATCTGTTTGCCTCTTTATTGCAGTTGCGAGTGTTTTGCTTTCCTGCTTTTCCGTTTTAAACAGAATGACCCGATGACCCCGTTTTCCTCCCGGTGCTGTGCCTGTTTGTCTCGGTACACGTACCTGCCGATGCTGTGTGAGGTCAGCAGGTGAAGAAGCTCACAGGTTTTTGCTCTGACTGATGGATCTTCATCCCTGAACAAAACCTTCAGCTGCTTCAGAAAACCTGCAGAAGAAGAACCAGTTTGCACTTTTCCCAACTTTCCTCCATTTTAGTCACAGCAGACTTCAGAGTGGGCCGGTGCCACCCCAAGTCCCCCCTCCAAACATGCCAATAATAGCTAGTGAAACACCTGAAGTCCTCAGGTTATGTTTTATAGTTTCCAAAAGCCTGGATGTCCAGCACAGTTTCTTTCACGGCTCCTCCCTTCTTTCCCTGATTCCCCCTGAACTGCACACCTGTCCTCCCTGTGCAGAGGGCGGACCTCACGGTGACCCTCTGAGCTCTTACCTCCGGTAACAGCCTGGTACAGTCGCTCCGGCTCGTGCACCAGGTCGCAGAGTGACGTCAGAGCCCGGAGCCTCGCCGCAGCCCCGGCCCGCTGCAGCTCCCCGAACAGCTGCGGCACGGCCCGCCGCCCGAAGGCCACCGGAGCCCGGGTCGGGTCCGTGAGCGCCCCGGCCATCCGGGACGATGCTCCGCGCAAAGGTGAGAGAGGGGGCAGGTTAATCGATCAGGAGCACACCGGGTCCGCTGGTCAGCCGATCAAGGCTCACCTGTTGCCTAGTAACTGCATATAAACATCAGGCCACTGTGGTGATGCGTTTCAGGCCCGTAGGACTTATGGCAACCTCCTGACTGGTCCTGTTATTCCGTGATCATTTGTTTAAATCGAACAGAAACACAATCATCAAATCAAACAATCGCATTAAATAAAGCGGAAGCTACACCTGAAGGAGCTGCTGCCATGGAAACCATCCAGTGAGGGTCCCGGTGCAGCTTCTGTGCTGTTTGGTCAAAGGAGCTTGGAAAGAAAAGCGTCTGGACTTCTTTAAGTTGCTTGAAGACGTTTCACCTCTCATCCGAGAAGCTTCTTCAGTTCCAGGGTCAAATGGTGGCGAGTCCCCCCAAAGAGGGACAAAGGACCCCCTGGTGATCCTCTAATCACATGAGCCAAGGTGTGAAAGCGGGTGTGGGACCTAATCAGCCAGGGTTTCGGGTGAGCTCATTGTGAAACCTGGCCCCACCTTGTCATGTGAATTCCTGAGGTCAGATGGCCCAGGATGTGAGTGGGCGTTAAGGCGTCTGGGGAGGGATCTCAAAACTGGATTATAGATGGCAGACAGTTGGTGTCGTAAACCACCGCCTCTGTTCAAAGATGGTCGCTCACAGTGGACATAGATGGCCTCTTTCACTCCTCTTTCAAACCATCTGTCCTCTCTGTCCAAAATGGGAACATTGGCATCCTTGAAAGAGTGACCTTTGACCTTTAGATGCAGATGAACTGCTGAGTCTTGTCCCGTGGAGGTGGCTCTTCTATGTTGTGCCATGCGCTTGTGAAGTGGCTGTTTGGTTTCTCCAATGTAGAGGTCTGGGCATTCCTCGCTGCACTGTACAGCATACACCACGTTGTTCAGTCTGTGTTTTGGAGTTTTGTCCTTTGGTGAACCAGTTTGTGTCTGAGTGTGTTGCTGGGTCTGAAGTACACTGGGATGTTGTGCTTGGAGAAAACTCTCCTGAGTTTCTCTGATACACCGGCTACATAGGGGATGACAATGTTGTTGCGTCTGTCTTTCTTATCCTCCCTCGCTGGTGTCTGATCTTCTTTTCTGTGCCTCTTTGCTGACTTTATGAACGCCCAGTTAGGATAACCACATGTTTTGAGTGCTTCCTTTACATGTGTGTGTTCCTTCTTTTTTCCCTTCAGGCTTAGAGGGAACATGTTCTGCCCGGTGGTGTAGGGTCTTCAAGCAACCCAAAGAAGTCCAGACGCTTTTCGTTCCAAGCTCCTTAGACTATGATGACCTGGATGACTGAGAACCTTCACAGACATACGTCTGTGCTGATGTTAATGCTGGACAAGGTTTGGACTCTGGACCCTCATTCACACAAGTGCGCTCTTCGATGCTTTGAGTGGTTACCAGTTGACATCCACCTCACAGTGTGACACACCTCTGCATCGACCCTCCGCTGGGACTGAACCAGCTGATGTTAATCAAAGCGGCAGGATTGATGTCAGCTGCGGTCACGACCTCCATCCTCCTCATGTGTCATTTCTCATTATTACACATAACCTCTCTCTGCTTTGGTTTCTTTGCAGGTGTCGACCGGATGAGTTGTTACAGAAAGAGAATTTCATTACAACAGTACTTTTACAAACATATTTAGAAAACTCATAACGTGTTCAAGACTTATTTTACCCGCTGTGAGCTGCAGAGACTGAGAAAGTGCTAAGACAGTCAAAACTAATCCACCCTGTGAGAAAAGAGCCCACTGAACACAAATCAGCGTGATGAGAACTACTGATGATGAAAGAAAGCATCTTTATTTTAGTCTGAGCCCAGTCCCATCTGCTAACATGGAGGAGGCGGGTTTATGACCTATACTGCAGTCAGACACCAGGGGGCGATAGAGACGTCTGGGCTTCATTTTTTGGGAGCTATCAGGTCGTCCATGTTTTCTACAGTCATTGGTCAAAACTGTGGGAAAAAAGAACTCAGTGTCTCTTAAACCTGAAATGAACTTATTGAAATTACTGGAAAAACCTCAGAACGAGCTGATGCTGACGTCACTGTGGAGGTCGACGCACGAAGGCAACAAAAAAAAAAGGAGAGAAAATGAAACGTTTATTGTGTGAAGCTGTTGGATGAGGTGAACGGAGCCCTCCGTTCAAACATAAATGAACACATGAGAACATGAAAAACATTCAGGTTTTCATTTTGGAGGCAGAATAAGAGAAAAACAAAAACCTGCCTCAGTCTGATTCTCATCCAATCAAATCAATAACCAACAAAAAAACATTTAAAGACAAACCAAAATCATTTTGTGTCTATTTCTTCTTCTTCTTGCTCTTCTTCCCTCCCTCTCCCTGCTGAGAGCTGGTGTCGCCTCCTCCGCTCTTCTGGGTGCGAGTCTTGAGTTTGGGGATCATCTCTGCGACGTAGATCATCACGTCTTTACCTGCGATCACCACAAACGGCACAGCTTTACCTCGGCTAATGTCGTCTACGTGCAGCGGTGTCCTTTCAAAATAAAAGCACTCACGTGAGCTGAACTTGTCCTGACACGGGCTGCCGTCCGCCTGCTTAATCTGAACTCTGACCCGACCTTTGAACTGGCCGTCCCTGTTCCACTCCCGGGGGTGGATTTTGTTCTGGAAGAGACACACAGAGTCCGACTCCACCACGCTGTGTTTTACAGAGAGTGTGTGTGTGTGTGTGTGTGTGTGTGTGTGTGTGTGTGGATTCTCAGGTG
The DNA here is from genome assembly GCF_001858045.2 of Oreochromis niloticus. NCBI lineage: Eukaryota > Metazoa > Chordata > Actinopteri > Cichliformes > Cichlidae > Oreochromis > Oreochromis niloticus. The sequence continues at coordinate 38,358,748 of NC_031977.2, forward strand.
TTACCTCCATGTAGACGTTCATCCCTGCAGCCGCCAGCACGTCTCTGATCTCAGTGCAGGACGGATTCTCCACCGCCTGCAGACACAGCAGCACGTTCACACTCAGCACGCCACTTCCTGTTTATTTTACTTTAGTACATTTGAGCGAGCAGCAGATGACCTGATGCCCGATCAGTCATCCAGGTAAGGAAATCCCAGAAGGTTGATTCTGTTCATCTGGATGTTTTCAGTGGGAGAAACGTTTCGTGATGATTAACAGCTGCTGATCAAAGTCCATGATCTGTGATCAGTGGTTGTTGATCAATGGTCATGAGAATTTGCATATTATTGATCATAAACTGACCTCCAGCCCACTGTTCATGAACAGAATCAACCTTTTGTTTCAGGGTTTTTTCCTCCATCTGGTCTTTTTGTTTTTAAAATCCAAGAGTTTTTTCACACTTCTATCTCGTGTTTCAGTCGACTGTAAAATTCTTTAAAAGATGATGAGTTAAGTTTAAAGTTTAAAGATCACAGCTCAGGTTTCAGAGGTAACATCTCATCAAACACATGAAGGTTAAACCGTCACCTTCTCCACGGAGATCCTTCGTCCTTCAGCCAGCGTCTTCTTACTGTTGATGTAGACGGGATAGAGGCAGACGAACCTGAAACAGACGACGCAGCGACTCAGTGACTGACGAACAAAATCTTTGTCTTTTTAAGAAACTTCTCTGGTTTGGCTGCTCAGATGTGAATATTTTGCATTTCTGAGTCACATTAAAACAAACACTGATGTCACTGAATCGCCTGCTGCACAAACGTCATCGTTTCTGCTCCGTGTGTGTGTGTGTGTGTGTGTGTGTGTGTGTGTACACATACAGAGCTGTGCAACAGTCTTCAGCCACTCCTCAGTTCTTTATATTTTGTAGGAAAATTGGAACAGAGTAAATATAAATGCAAATGCAGCAAACAGGGCAAAAACAAGCAGCCTGGAGGTGAATCTGTGGCGCGAGCAGCTTCATCCTTCAGCTCAGCGTGAGCTCTGAGCTGCTCTCCGTCTCTGTGAGGATCTTCAGCTTCCTGAAGGACCCTCATGTTGTGTTGTCCCACTCTGCTTCAGTCATGCTGAGGTCTGGCTCTGATGGCGTTCTCCTGTGTGTTTCTATCCTGTGTGCTTCACTGACAGTATGTTTGGATCATCGTCGTGCTGAAACATGAAGCTGCTAAGATCAGATGTTCCTGCATGGAGGATCAGTCTCCACCTGATGGCTGCAGACTCTCAGTGTGAGACCTCCTCGTACACACGGACCATGATGTGGATCCATCTCTAAATCAGACCTGTTCCTCTGGTCTTCAGGGCTCCGCCTTTCCTCCCGTATCCCTTCTGCACATTAATGTGACTCTGATCACATTTTGTCCCTTTAGCTTTAAAAATAAGGCAGTCTGTAAACATCAAGCTTAAACTTCTTATCACACGTCATGCTTAAGGATCAGGACCACAGGCCAAACTTCATGTAGAAAATGCGCAATTTAACTTTCCCTCTGTTCCCCGCGACTTTACACACAGCTCAGTACAAAATACGATTTAAATATCGGCATGAAAGGCATTTCACTAAAAGTCCTTTAAAAACTCAGTGTCAGCTTCTCCTAATGTCCTCGTTTTATCAGCGTTTCATCGTCGAGGTTCGGCTCTGAAGTGAACATTTAAACCCTTAAAACAACCTTTTTCCGTGGAGCTTCAGTTAAAAGCTGCGGGACTGTATGCCGAACTGAAGATCAGTCTCCCAGGATCCACATGTGTGCTTCAACATCTTAAAATAAGCACGTTTCGTTTGTAGGTGCATTTGTTTCCTTAAATGTTTAAAGTTCTCTACAAGAGTCTGCACGAGAAACCGGCTAGCTCTGTTAGCTGTAGCTTAGCCAGGGTCCTGGACTTACCGCTCTTTATCCGCGGGGTTCTGGGTGAGATGAGCCATGACTGTCGCTGCTCGGGGACTAAACGCACCGTCTGACCCGAGCCTCTCAGTAATGGACACTTATATGTTTGTAGTATCACCTCACATACACACAGGGCGTTTATCAATATGCGTACTTGTGCGTACTTGCGTTCTCGTGTACTCGTGATACGTCATCAGTCGGAGACCAAGTACTGTTCCAATTCGAAGTACGCATCAAGCCGAGAACGCGAAAAAGTCCCGGATGTGTTCTCGATCCGCCCATTTTATCGAGCATGCATCGGCGTGGACTTGGGACAGCTATATATCCCAGAATGCATTTCGTCCAAAACTCAACAGCGGACTCCCGGCACATCGTTTTCAACCCCCCCCCGCTCACGGTCTTCTCACTACTGAGGTTAAAGAAACCCCAGCAGCTATCTATAGTATTGAGTGTCCACTAGAATAGAAATAAAAGCGTTCTAACATCTCACCTGCTTGTTTTTATTAAGGTATGTACACGTATGTACATGTACACTATTTTTATTATTAGAGGTTTCACTACTGAGGTTAAAAATGATATATAAGTCACTTAGATCACTTCTAAATGTTAATGTTTGGTTTATTTCAGTGTGTTATTTGTTCCTGAGTAAACCGGTTTGGCTGTGATTACAGTTAAGCTTCATAACATGTTACTCACAGTTAAATTAGGAGGGGACGGCAGTAAAAACTCCGGACCTGTGACATCATCACGTACGCAGGTGTTCCGACTGTACAAATCACGAGTCCGTGCTCGCGTACTTGAGAATTGAGAAACGGCCCACGAGTCCGTGCTCGCGTTCTCGGCGGGTACGTACTCCCGTGCGTTCTCGGCGAGTACGTACTCACCGAGAACGCGAGTACGTACTCGCGTACTTGGGCATTGATAAACGGCCACAGGCTACCGTAAGGATAACGCAGCCATATGGCCACACTGAAAAAAAAAGTTCTTTCAATTTACTTGATTTTATTGTGTACATCGGTCCCACATAATATGAATAAGTATGACTGACTTAATTTTCCACTTTCCCTCAAGTAATTAATTCTTGTCAAATCAAAGTATTTTATTTACATCAGATTACTTTAAAAAATCATGTTCGATGTACTAATATTAATCTGTTACCATAACATCAATGTATTGCATAATGTCAATACATTTTAATGTTTAACACCAACTTATTTTTGATTGCCAGTGGTACGCAATGATATTGTGTAATGTAAACACATTGCAATTATGTCCCTGCAACACAAATTATGGCTTTAAATCCTACTTGATTTTTTCAATTGAAAAGGCAAAGACTGTGAGTGCTACTGAACAATTCATCTTTATTAAAGTGTAACAGCAGTGAAAGCAGCAAGCTGCCATGAACAACCCCAAAATCACATCCATAAAAAAAATGTTAACACACGTTTAAAGATAGCCTGCAGAAATAACTGAAAGAAAAATTTAAAACATTTGCAAATATTTCACAAAAAACTGACCTTAGCAGCAAATAAAAGAAAGTGCTTATAGATGATCCTGTCATCTCTTACATATAACATTTGTATTAATTACACAATTGAAAATTTAAACTAAATTAAGACTACCTGAAAAAAGCAACACACTTTTATGAATAAACAGATTTACACAAATATAACTTGTGTATTATTTGACAACAGTTTCAGCTTCTGTACAAGTATTTACCTGTACAAGATTTCAACTAAGTTGAGCCTTAAATGACATTGTTACATAACTAATACCAAACACCTACATGAATTTTTATCTTCCTTTTAAACATGTAAGCAGGACATTAAGGTTGACTCAGATCATATTGCTAAAAATTGTCAGTAAAAATTTCTTACAACATGATACCAGAAGGAAAAATCTTCTGCATTGCAGTCACATGAGGGGAAAGCAATAAAAACATAAGCAGTATAACGTTACTGAACACAAAATGAAAAACTGCAAAGAATTGCAGAGGTGCAGTCTTTGACTTCTCAATGAAACAGATGGTTTTTAAAAGCAAGAACTTTAGAGAGTTTAGCTTCATCCAGTTCCATGAAAACCTTCTGGAAAATGTCAAAGGTGTAGCGGAGGTCAGCGGGGTAGGTAAGGTTTAATGCATACATGAGTCCAAATGGCATTATCACAGCAAATGCTTCATTATCCAAATTTTTCACCACCCTGATGCCTGCAAGGACAACTCTTGTTCTTCTGCTGAAGCTGAAGATAAATTCGAACAGTGGTGTCTTCAACAGTCTCACTGATGGCACGTTCTTTCATGCCCTGTAAAAAAGAAGCCATGTTAGTCATTTCATGCCAAGTAAGTAATATGACACACTGTGGAAAGTCCGAAAAAAAAAAAAAAAAAGACAAGTACATACCACATACTCCCGGATAAGCATGCCAGGGTCTTCACCCATGTAGATATACACTCCCTTGACACACTCACGTCCAGCATCAACATCTTCACACTGAAATGAAATGTATGTAATTAGCATCTTCATTCAGCCCTTGTCCTTGATTTAAGTTTTAATAGTGTACTTTACATGAATGTTTTTAAAGTAAAGGCACACAAATTAATAATAGGTTTACTGGCAATTAATAATAAGTTGACAAAGTGAAGGTTAAAAAAAAAAAGCAGATGTAAAAATACAAAATGAGAGAATTTATCATGGGAAAACATCTGAAATCTTCCACAATTATAAAGTTTCATCCAAAGAGGATCATATTAAGTGAGTGTTGAGGCTTTATCACTTACATTATCCATTTGTGCCACAATTCTTTCCAGTATTAGTCCAAGCTCTCCTCTTCTGTTGACCAACTTCACCAGGTTGCCCAAGTGGAGATCCAGCTGAGCCAGGAACTTTGTTTGAGGGGGGATGGTGGCAATTCTCTTAAACTCAGCGTTGATCTGAAAACATGAGCACAGAGGAATGAGCTTCAAAGGTTTAATACCTGGAAGAAGGCTGCAATCACTCATGCTGAAGAAATGGGCTGTCAAATAACAACTGTGCCTTAACCATTTTAGGCTAATACCACAAGAACACCGTGTATGAGGCAAACCTTACCTCATGGAAGTCAAATAGAGCAGGCCATCTTGCCATGGAAGCCTCCACCATTGGTGCATCACAAACAACTTCATGTCTTCTGTATGAAAAAGTCTTTTCCATCTTGAGTTTCACCAACTCTGTTACTCTTTTTTATGTCCATGTAGTCGGCTTTGACATGTCAATAGCTTTAAGAGTCCCTTTGTCTGCTACTTCTGAAACTGAGGTAAGGTTAAGAAAGTCATTCCCAAACAAGGAATCCATAAACTGAAGTCTGAAGTCTGAAACTGCCCTGAAGACCACACTGTCTCTTGACTTCAACGATGAGATCCTCAGTTGATTCAGGCGCTCCATTAGAGAGTGAGCCTTCGACAGGTTCCGTCACCCAAGACAGTCTTTAGGACCACAGGACTCTGTAGGCAAAAAAAGAATTACATATCAGACATTCAGAAAGAACCATTTCAGTTTAGTTTTCATACAGCTATCCATACCCAATTGTCAAAGTTATAAAGATCAGATATAAAAAAAAAAGAAGAAGAATTTATCTAATGAAATACATGCGACTGAACCTATTACACTTATCTGAACACCTTTTAGTTCTATATGCCTTTTTAAAGTCACAATGTGGACTGATCCAATCTTATAGTCAACCAATGGATAAGTATCAAGGAGTTCACAGAGTGAAACGAGAGTGAATATTCTTGTGGATACTGGGCTGAGCTCAAAAGCTCTGTCGTGCTCGCTGTACCAGCCACCAAGCTCTCTGACAATGTAGAATATGCTGTGGTACAATGCAGATATGGTTTTTCAGTATTCTGGCAATCCGCCTGCTGCCCTTTGGGCCACTACCATTGCCTTTCTATAAGTTATGCCCTTTAATGTCACACACTGTGCAAGGTTGACCTCTAGAATGTCAGGGAATATGTACCTAATGACTTAAGCTTTCTCCTCTTTAAGCAAATCCACTAGAAAGCCCGATACAGCTGAGACCTCTAATTCAGACTTGCCAAGAGATGGGGAGTTTAGATGGTAAGCTATCATCATCTGATGTGTTGACTTCTGTGATCATAAAGGTAAAAATTCCACCATCACAAAAAACATTAATTTTAATTGAAAAAAAGGTATTCCAGTCCAGAAGAGCATTAATGGTATCTTTAAAGTACCAATCTTTCTCTCATTTATACATAATGTTTTGAGAAGCAGCTCACATATGTTCTACACAAAATAGAAAAAAAGGGGGAAAAAAGGGTCCTAATTTTTGTTAGGACAATGTTGGAAAATTCACAATACATCACTTAATAAGACATACTCTGTTGAACGAACTTGTCTCCTTGTAGATATCTGCTGTATTATTTGGGCTTGACAAATAAAATAGTCAAGTAAGTGACACTTCACCTAAAACAATGACTAAATGGAAAAATGATTTGGCATTTATGGGCACAGGTTCTTAAACCCACGTCTAAGGTGGCAGGATCCTTATTATAACTTGAGTGTGTGTCAGCAGCCAGAATTAAGGTATGGCACTGTGGCGCTCCCAGCTTCTTAAACTCTGACGGTTACAGCCAGACTAATTAGCCACTGTAGCCATAACTAGCACAAGTAACACAAACACTATTGCGCTCTCTCAGTGACTTTTTAACTTGCTAAGCCATCAAAAACGTCAGTGCTCTCTGTCACATACATAAATTCCATATCTGACCGACAACAGCTGCTTTGTTACTATTTTTCAGCTTTAGCCACAAAGCTAATACCAACTTTAGCTAGCACTGTAAAAACAACATGTAGATGCATTACAGATTACTTTTCATATAGCATGCACTACAACAATTCTGTGAAAACGTACCTAACTAAAACAAATGTATTTAAATTACTTACCTTCTCAGTATGCCTGACTCAGTGCCAAAGGTTGCATGTGGCTAAACAGTCTCCCAGAATCTGGCGGTCAATTGCGCTCTCCTTAAATTATGTTGTTGTCTTATTGGATAAGACTCTAGGTCTTATTATCCAATCATATTTAGTTGTTGTCTTTGAATATATTGCATCATTTCCGGTTGTGGTCAAACATGATTACAATGGTTTTAGTATTCTAATTTAGTCACTTTAAATCAATGCAAGAAAAATGAGTAGTCTCAGTATTGTTTATAATCAAGTAAATGGTACTTTATTCAATCATGTAAATAAGAGAAACATGAAAGGCTTGTGTAGAATTAACTAAATTCATTTGTGCAAATTCAAAAGCCTGCCAATTCCCATTTTTTCAGTGCACGCTGTTGACAACAGCCGCTTCTCTTCTTCGTCTTCTGTATTTAGGCAGAATACACATAACGCTGGGATGTTGCTGCCCTCTACTGTTTGTTTGTCAGTTCCGTTTTGACATGAATAAATGTTGTTGTATAAACTTCAAAATCCAGATGAAACCTGTCAGTGAAGAAAGAAGCCTTAGACTCTAAGGCTTAGAGTCACGTGTGAGCTGTAGCCTCAGTTTCTTGTTGTTAGCTGACAGGTGTAGCCCACAGTGTGGTCTTCTGCTGCTGTAGCCATTCTGCTTCATGGTCTGATGTGTTGTGCTTTCAGAGATGCGCATCTGCATAACTTGTGTATAACGAGCGGTTGTTTGAGTTACTGTTGCCTTCCTATCATCTGTCTCGAGTTCATTCTACGAGCCAGTTTCACCCAGAGAACTGCTCCTCACTGGATGTTTCCTGTCTCAGGCCGCTCTCTGTAAACCACAGGAGGGAAAAGTCCAGCAGTGTCTGAAATACTCGGCCCGTCTCGTATCAAGAGCCTCGTCCAGTCATCTTCCTGATGCTCAGTTTGACTCCAACAGGCTGTTCTGACCATGTCGACATGCTTTAACGTTGCTGATTCATTACAGGCTGATTAAATGATATTTGCATTAACGAGCAGTTGAACAGATGTACCTAATAAAGTGTCTGTTGAATCCATGTAACTGTTCAGCACTTTGTTTGAAAGTGCTTTATAAATAAAGTTATTAGTATTATTGTTGTTGTTGTTGTTAAAGCGATGCAGAAAAACTGTAACTGTGCAGACAGCCTCCTACAGCTGTCTGCACTCTGCCAGCCACACAGATGTTATCAGTCATTCACTTTTCTACACTCCTTTATGGCTGAAGAATTGTAAAAATTATCACATTTACAGCTACATAAACATTTATTATTAGCCAGCCATTCCTTTAAGCAATAAAACACAATGAAAACACCTCAGTGCATGTAAAAGTGCTGCAAGTAAACATAATTACTCTGAGGAAAAATATTCCCCCTCAGTATTATTGTTGTGTTTGTTTCAGACTGGGGTTGTTTAATTACGTTTGAAATACTTTACATGCCCAGGACCATATTTTATAAATCATGTTGCAGATGTTGTCCTGTGAGAACAGCTGCTGATGAACATCAGGGAACAGTTCCCCCTGCCTGGGATAGGTTTACTGGGGCAACGTGTGCTGGGCAGCAGCCAGGACTGCCTCAGTCTGGAGTTGCCCGGGTGAGAGGCAGTGTGCTGGGCTGAGTGTCCCCTCAGCTTGCTGCTCTGTACGAGAGAGATGATTTGTCAGTAGTTAATTGGGAAAAAATCGGATTATTACCAGAAGTAGAGTTAGCCTGGGCATATTTTAAGGAAAGCTTTATGGAAATTGTTAATAAACATGCCCCCTTACGGAAAGTTAGAATTAAAGGTCGAGAAAATCCCTGGTTTTCGCAGACACTCGCAGATAACATACACAAGCGTAATAGGGCATGGGACAAGGCGAGGCAAACAGATACTTCCACTGATTGGTCTGTTTTCAAACAGCTTAGAAATAAATGCACTTCTCTTATTAAAAAGGCCAAATCCGAATACTTTTTCTGTCACCACTGAGAATCTCAACGATCCACAGAAATTTTGGAAAGTAATCAAGTCCTTTTCTGTCAATAAAATGACTCAAACTTTTCCTAAATTTGTTGTAAAAGATTCAGTTTCAATTAATGATAAAACTGAAATTTTGAATTGCTTTAATGAGCACTTTTTATCAGTGGGTTCCTTGTTTGATTCTGCAGAAACTTTTTTAACAAATTCTTGCCCAGAATTCTCTATGTTTTCTGGAGACCGTTTTAACTTTGTACCTTTTAGTGTTTATGAAGTGCATAAAGCTTTAAAGACTTTGGATCACAGAAAACCTCCTGGTCCAGACTTGATGGAACCTTATTTTTTGAAGCTGGCAGCGGATTTTATTGCAGAACCACTTTCAATTTTATTTAATTTTTCAATTAAAACCAAAGAAATTCCATCGGTTTGGAAATCAGCTTTTGTCTTGCCTTTATTGAAAGGAGGTGATCCATCGGTGTTGACTAATTATAGGCCAATATCAAATTTGTGTGTTTTATCCAAAATCATGGAATCTCTAGTTTGTGACCAGTTGAAGGAGTTTTTGTACTCTAATGATATTGTTTCCAAATTTCAGTCAGGCTTCAGGAAAAAACACAGTACTAACACTGCCACTATGAAAGTGATAAATGATATTATTATGGCACTTGATAAGAAATTGTACTGTGCGTCACTCTTTATTGACCTCTCAAAAGCTTTTGACACTGTTGATCATGCTGTCCTAAAAAACAGACTGCTCAGCCTTGGATTGTCAGAACATGCAATAGCGTGGTTCTCAAATTACCTGAATAATAGAACCCAGTGCATTAAACTTGAAGGTCTTTGTTCTAAATTTGTTGCTGTCCACAAGGGGGTGCCACAGGGCTCAGTTTGGGTCCCCTTTTGTTTCTTTTATATATCAATGACTTGGGTCAAAATGTCTCAGACACAAATTTGCATTTTTATGCTGACGATACAGTTATTTACTGCTATGGATCATCTCTTACTCAGGCCATTGAAACCTTACAGAAAGCCTTTGTTGCTTTCCAGCATTCACTTATCCAGCTAAAATTAGTTCTCAATGCTGACAAGACTAAGCTAATGTTGTTTTCTAAGTCAAAGAAGGTCCCGGAGCCTATTCCAGTGGTGTCCACCCTTGAAGGAAATGTCATAGAGATAGTTCATGAATATAAATACCTTGGTGTCTGGATAGATGACTCCTTTACCTTTAAACCACATATAGAGAGACTTGTAAAGAAACTGAGGCTGAAACTTCGTTTTTTTTCCCGTAATAAACAGTGCTTTTCTTTTGCAGTAAAAAAACGTCTTGTCACTGCAACCTTTTTATCTGTGTTAGATAATGGTGACATTCTGTATATGAACGCTTCTTCTTCATGTCTTCTAATGTTGGATACGATGTATCATGCTTCCTTGAGGTATATCACCAATTGTAGAAATCTGACCCATCATTGTGACTTGTACTTAAGAGTAAATTGGCCTTCTTTGGCCATTAGAAGACAGGGGCATTGGTACACTTTTATTTACAAAGCTATGCTTGGATTGCTGCCTCCTTATATTTGTACTTTGGTCACAAGGACAAATAGTGGTTCTTACTCCTTGCGTTCAAATGATCAGCTGTTGCTGTCTGTTCCCCTTGTCCGCACAGAGTTGGGTAAGAAAGCCTTTGTCCACTCTGCGCCTTTTTCGTGGAACCTGTTACAGAAAGACTGGAAACTGACTGAATTGTTGTCTTTAAATGTTTTTAAAACTAAACTCAAAGGCCTACAGACTGCCTCAATAATGTGTAATTGTTTTGTGTAATTTTTAATCTTGTTTGTTTGTATGTATTTGTTTGGAAATGTGCTGCCTCTTGGCCAGGACTCCCTTGGAAAAGAGGTTTTTAATCTCAATGGGACATTCCTGGTTAAATAAAGGTTAAATAAATAAATAAAAGAGTTTGTTCCCTGCGCCTTCTGGTTAGGGAACGGGTCCTGACTGTTGTCTGTGCTTCTGCACCGAGCAACAGTCAGGGTTTTGGAGTCCCTGAGTAGGATGGTTGAGGGCGCTCCATCCGGGGACTCTGTCATCTTGGATGTGCTTGCTCGCAGGACGTGATATGATTGTATTATTGTAGGGTCTACTTTACAGTATAAAGCACCTTGAGGGGATGTTGTTGTGATTTGGTGCTGTATAAATAAAGCTGAATTGAATTAAATTACTATGTGATTTTCTACATTTCACAATGGACTAAGAAAAAAATCCAATTCACTTGACATTAATATTAAAATAATACATAATACAACTGCGACCTGTCCAGGCTGTGCCCCGCCTCTCGCCCTATGACAGCTGGGATAGGCTCTAGTGACCCCCGCGACCCTGAAAAGGATAAGTGGAAGTGAATAGATGGATGGATCAGAGTGGTGGTTACACTTAACATCACCATACAGCACAAATCAGTGACAGTAAATGTTTATTGTTCAACTATTACAAAATATACGTGTATATAGCATTAAAAATCAATTTTAATGTTGCCAGGGGGATGAGACCACATTACAAAATAGCTCACAATCTCCACCTCTGAATAAGCTCAGAAATTTGCAGCTGTTACAGTAAATAAAAGCAATAAAAGACGATCAGTGTTATGTCAGGTACATGTGTGGTAAGAACTCGACTAGCTTGTTCAAGCTGTGAAATTCACACAAACAGTCTAATTATCCACGGTGGTAAATCCCACCGACACCAAGTGCAGCTCTTTTCTTTGGTATTTGGCACGTTTGTCCACAGTTTGTCGACTTTGTGTAATTTAAAGATGTTTGAAGCTGAACGACTCCTCGGTTACTCTGTGTAACTGAACAGGACAGATTCAGGATTTATGATTACAGGAACTTTCCTTTAGTTTTCAGTTGATTAATAAACGTGACAGATTTAGAGTTTAGAAAGCAAGAATACTCATGATTAGCTCAACATTTAGAGTAACTAGCAATGGAAGTATATTTATAAGTATAAAAAGAAATTATTTGTGAAATCACAGAATACTTTAAAGAATGTGTCACCAGCAGCAGCAGCAGCAGCAGCAGCAGCAGCAGTCTACAGCACATTCATTGACTCTGCTTCAACATTAGTTTCATCTTGTTTTTGTCTTTTTTGTTTTTGTGCTTTTCTGATTAATTTTCGAGACCCTTGTAAAGCAAAAGCCAAGTGGAAGACAAGAAGAGTGACGCAGATAGCCCAGGTTATGATCAATGACCAAAGTGATTCCTTCTTTCTATACTGGCACTCTTGCAGCAGCATGTCCACCGACGCCTCCACCTCCCTGAACACCAGCAGCAAATGGCCACATTCATCATCATCACTAATCCAGCCTCGCAGTGCAATTTTTATAGTTGATTGTTCGAATCCAAAGAAGGTCAGCAGGACTCGGTCAGATAATAGTTGGCAGTCAAACTCTGGACTTGAGTTTGAGCTCAGGTACAAAACATCTGTGGCGTTGTCTGTCGCACAGTTGTCTATGGTGACTGAGCCGTTGCTGAAAGTGAACATGTAAATGTCATTTCCATCACCTCCAACCAGATAATCTCCACCAGTGGACACCAAGATGTCGTTACCATCTGAGCCTTTGAGAAGAGAACTTTCATAACCAGACACTAAGATGTCTGAATAGATGGTGCCGACCACAGTTTCCACATCCTTCAACACGTCGCCCTCAGCGTCAGCGTAGTGGCCTTGGCCCGTCAGCAGGTTAACATAAACCCCTTCACCCTTCTTATGATCACCCCGATAGAGAACCGAGTCTCTGCCTGGACCTCCGTCCACCAGATCAGCTCCTGGTCCAGGAAGGAAGACGTCCCGGCCAGAGTTTCCCATCAGTGTGTCATTTCCATCTTCACCATAAAGAGTGTCGTCTCCTCTCCCACCAATCAGGATGTCAGCTCCATTTCCTCCTACCAGCGTGTCATCTCCATCACCTCCATCCAAGGCGTCGTCCTTCCATCCACCAATCAGAGCATTGTCTCGGTTGTTGCCTATTATAACATTAGACTGGGAGGGGCAGCCTTGCACTGTGTGAACCTCTGACAGATTTCTCTGAGTGCTGAGGTCCAAACGACAGTCCACCTGAGACTGTCTGAGAGTCACTTTGAAAGCTTCTACCTGATAGAAAGAGTCACCTGCAGCTGGGTTTGGAGACTTGAGTTTGAACTGGACGCCATCAGAGCTCTGAAATTCTAGATGCTGATGTTTTTCACCATTAGCATAATTGCGGAGAATGAATTCTAATCTTTCCTCATTTTTCATGATTTTAACATGAACATCATTTCTTGTTGAGTCCAGTATGACTCGACTTCCATCAAGGAAATCCATTTCTACCAGCACAGTGTCAGTTTTTTGATCTTCTGCAAAGTTATCAATGATTACCATGTTTTCATCCACATGTTTGATTATGTAGGTGTCTTTGCCTTCCCCTCCTATCATCAGTGCCCCCCCGGTGTGTGGATCCAGTAAATTCTCATTGCTGTTTCCAACCATGATGTCAAATCCTGAGGAGCCGTACATTTCTTTCACTGATTCAACATCATTCATTTTCAACACTTTTCCTTGGTAGCCACAAAATCTATATTCCTCTAAATAAGTGCTTCTGTAAGTGTAACAGGGCAGTCTTTCACTATAAATTTGTATGTTGTGGAAATCTGACCTTGGCTGAAGTGGTTCAGGACTCTGGTTTCTGTAGTCGATGGTTAAAGGCAGCATTAAATCCTGTCCACAGCTGCTGATGTTGGGCTTCAGTCCAGCTGTTACTCCATCACTGGTCTTGATCTGCAGGTGCTGATAATTCTTTGATTTAAACCAGTTCTGTAAAATAACAGTTCTTCTGCCCTGTACCTGAATGATGACGCTCTGACCTTCACATCTACATGTTATATGCTGATATTGTTCTTTAAGGAAGAGCAGGTCCAAGGTTAGATCTGGTGATAGATTGTTGATGGTTTTCATTCCTTGTCCTGCTGTGATAACGTACCAGTCCTCTCCTCCTCTCCCCTCAATGAAATCATCTCCTAATCCAGGGATGATAACGTTGTGTTCTTTGTTTCCTTTGATGACATCACTAGAGTTTGACCCGCGGACCTCTGTCACGCTGTCCAAAGCCTCATCACTCTCAAGGTCCACCTCCAGAGGAGACGGGGAGCTGCTGTAGTCAATGCTGAGGCTCTTTATACATGTGGTGAAGATGTTCCTCTGCAGGCAGTCAGCCTTGTTATCTGACACTGTGAAGGTGATCAGATCCTTTGTGATGAACAGTAAGTGTCTGTGTGCTGATGAGCTGAACCAGTTCACTACAGTAACATGAAACGCTGTGCTGTCATGGTGAGCCTCCAGATGAACATCATCACCTTCTACTCTGACTCCAAACGTATGAAGATTTGCTTCTACGCTGGCCAGGTCAGTTTTCTCGTCTCTGGAGTAATTTTCAATCAGCACAGAGGAACGTTTTCTGCCTTTCACCATGTAAATGTCTTCTCCTTCAGCACCAATCAGATGATCTCGCCCTCCTCCCCCATCTATCAGGTTCCTTTCTCCATTTCCAATGACTTCATCATCATACTGGGACCCAAAGATGTTTGTAACTGTGCGTAAAAGTGTCTGTGATGCATCAACAACTGCACCGTGTTTCTCAAACATCTTGTTAATCCCTCTGGCCACCAGCTGAACTGAAGAAACCACTGTGGAGGAAATCTCAAATGAGACTCCGTCTCCTGACATCATGTTCATGTGACGATAATCTTCTCCTAAAAACCAGTTTTGTATTCTTACAGTATGACTGCCCTCATACATCAGCACAGCATCGTTTCCTGACTTAGACACAGAAATGTGGCTGTAGTCGACACTGAAAAGCAGAGTGTCTTGTGCTCTGGAGGGATCGTAGTTGTTAATGGTCGTTTTCCCTCCATTTCCAGGAATGATGTAAGTGTCTTTTCCTCCTGAGCCTTCAACATAACTTCTCTGTGGACCGAGGAAGAATGTGTCATCCCCTGGTTCCCCATAAAGTCTGTAATAGTAGCTCAACATGACTTCAATCATGTATTCTTCCTTTTGTTCCTGAACTGCAAAAAATCGATTAGAGTCTCTGTTTCCCCTGTATGTCCCGTATCTCGAATAGGAAACAGCTTCATAACCTGAAACCACTGTCACAGATCCAGCTGGTATAAATATGAGTACTTTTTTCCCATATGTTTTGTGCTCTAATCTACGTGACTCTCCCAGACCAAGAATTATATCTTTGCTTCCATCTGTGTTAATGTTCAAGCATTGTTTTCTTGGACTCTCATCACGAGAAACAAAATAGTCCATGCAGAGCTCAGACTCACCCTCATCAGCGAGGCAGAAGTTAATGCCTCCTCCATTCCAGGAGGAGGCGCCAGCATAAAAATTAATGGCTGTCGTTCCATGCTGTTGCTTTGTGACTTTATAATATTGGTGATAATCTGAGATCTGTGCAACAAGTCTTCGTCCCTCCTCAATTTCATCATAACGCCCGTCATAAAACAAACTATCCACATGCATTTGAAAGTTCATAATCCCTTTTCCAAAGCCAACATAAACAGCAGCTATTTTGTCCAAAACTCCAGCGTCCGCTGGGAGGCTGTTCAGTTCATTCTGGATGCCCATATAAACATCATCAGTGGTCATCCGCACTACTGATAGAGCCAGATTTATAGGTGCGATGTATGGTCTCTGTTGAGGCTGAAAAATCTCAAAAACATCTAACACAATCATGGTAATATCTAACGCAGCATCAATGTATCCCAGAGCATCTCCTCTCTCCAAATCTTGTTTTACATTGTAGATCGCAAAGATAATTTCCGCTATTCGTATAACTACCATAAAACGCTTCATTGCAGGTCTCCTCATGATCGTTGTTGCAGCTCTTGCAATTCTTGACTCTGAGGTCAGAGCTTTGCTTGCAATAGCAGATGTTGTCATAGCCGTCACTGCATGAACTGTCTGCAAAGAGCCCATCACACCAGCTTCGATGTTTCCCTCTTCAAAGGCACGAACAGCTCCTTTCAGTCCCAGCATGAGACCCAGAGCTCCAACACCAGTTCCAGTCTTCTCTACATACTTGTTGACCTGATGGGAGGATGCTGAACTGTGCTCCTCCATCTCATGCACTGATGTCTCAATGTTCTCCAACATCTTTTCACTGTAATGTTGACTCTGTGGAGATAAATCAGCCCTGAACTCCACGGGCTCAGCACCAGCTCTCTCTGACACGAGCTTACATACAAACTGTCCGTTTTCTATTCGGGCCGTTCCCTCCTGAAGGTGCATTCCTGCCAGAGTTTCACCGTATCTGTCCTGTAGTGCAGCATGGACGTCTTCAGCCAACAATGCAGATGCTCTAGAGAAATAAGATTCATGTTTGAAGGTATTTTCTAATTCTGAGGCTGAATTCAGGTCTCGCATTGTGACGTAGCCATCATCGTATCCTCCCAGTGTTCCAGATGTGGAAGGTTTTGCTTGATCGTCAGGTTGTGTTATCTTGTTGGTGTCTGTTTTGAAATCATTGTATTTTTTTTGAATGTCTGAATCATCATTCATTGTTTTGTAGGTGTTTGAAAGTTCAGTTATGCGTTTCACCACATCAGTTTCACCATTACCAACGGTTTTTTTCCATTCTGTAAAGAAGTTACGCTCTCGTTTTACAAGTTCAACAAGGTCACGCATGAGCTGCTCCTCGGTTTTACGGTTTAGAAAATTTCTTAATTTGCTGGAATCTTCAGGTGTTGCTGAGCCTGTGAATCCTCGACTCTCTGGGTCAATCCAACTGCCTCCTCTTGTCATTGGATGATCTTCAAAGAAAAAATCCAGGCCTTTCTGTCGGATATTATTGTCCTTGCTTTGAACCATATCCAGGGCCATAAGAGTCAGAGGGAATGTTCGGAAATTTCTCACAGATTCAGATATAACTGATGCAGTGAAATGTGTGGTCATCCAGGCCTCCATGGACAGTCTTTTGTAACCTGTCAGATGTCCTTCAAAAACATCTGCATACTCTTGACGAAAAATATTTCTCACATATTCAGCATATCTTTGTTTTTGTTGGTTTTTTTCTCCCTCATTCTTTACATTTTTAAAAATCTTGTCTCGCATGTGTTTGTATTTCTCTTTCCCCACCTGTTCATTAATACATTTCTTAATATCATCAATTACATTATTGTTGTTTCCTATTTCATTGTTGTCAAGCTTTTTTCCAACAGGATACACGTACAGAGTCTGAGGGTCAACTTCAATTATCCAGTCATTGATCTTCAGGTATGTAGTCTTTTCTTCTCCATTCTTTGCATAATGACGTATTATATTTTTAATATCTTTTCCTGATTTAATCTCATAACATTCATCAAGGAGTTTTCTTTTTTCATCTTTATCATCTATCCACCTAATAGTTGTTTTAGTTTCCTCTTTTATAATCTTTTTTTCTCTTTTCCCTATTACATATTCTCTTATTTGTTCTGGGTTGTTGACACTGATTTTCGCTGGTACTGGTTGATCTGAGTGAAAGATTCCCCAAGACAGAGCCTCGAGTTCATCATTATCAGATTTCCTCTCGTTAACTTTATTTTGGTCATTCTCTTTAAAAACCTTTGGGTTAACAAAGCTCTTTGGTTTATCTGGCCAGCTGTTTTCTTTTATGACACTTTGTTCTGGTTTTTTGTTTCCCCAGTTTCTTTGGGGACGAAAAAACATTGTTTTTTGGGGATGAAAAAACATTGTTTTTTGGGGATGAAAAAACATTGTTTTTTGGGGGGTATGAAAAAACATTGGGGTTTTTTGGGGACGAAAAAGCAATGAAAGAAACTGTTTCTGGACACCCAGAAAGTTTCTTTCATTGGTAAAAACAGCCTCTCCTTTACTTCCTGGCTCATGTCTCATTATTACATCTCCGTTGCTATCAAGTATTGCCACCACTTTCCTGCTGTTGTCTTTATGTCTCCATTGCAGCCCCTCTGGAGAGATTTCCTGAGTGATTTTCTTTCCTGTGTGTGTGACTTGGACGAGAGCGTCCCTCACATGAAGCTCTGTCTTGATGTTATGTTCATGGAGGTCCCTCAGCAGAGTTTCCATGAATCGTTGGTCTGATCCGACCTCACAGGCCACCACACTCGTTGTTTTGATTTTATCACTGCCTCTGTTTGTCCTTTCAATGATTTTTGCCACCTCTCCTGAACTGTATCCTGACAGTCTCATTTCTCTTGCGTTGTCTCTTTCACCATGACCTACCAGCACCAGTCTGCTGTCCTCTGACAGAGACACTGGTTCACCGTGGATCAGTTTGGGTCTTTGGTTTTCATCAAGAACATAGACAGAACTAACTGTTGGATGTTTCTCATACAAATATTCAGCAGCTCTTCTGACCACAGGGTCATTTTCCATCATTACGATCTGCTGGTGGTCATACTGTGTGCTGTGATCAGCTGGCCTTTGTGGGATTTTGTAGCTGGAAACTGAGTCAGGTCGATCCATCACCTGGTAAATCTGCTGATAGTTTTGGTTGGTTTCTAAGACTGTTTGGAGGCCGCGGAGCATAAAAACCCGAATAAAGTTCTGTTGGAACTGTGTGGTTGTGTTTCCATCGAGAGAGAAAACTGGAGCCGCTTCCAGAGATGGTTTCAACATCAGCTTTGCAAGTGAAGATCCATCAAGTCCAGACACAGTTTGTCCATCTTCTGAAACACTTCCAAATATTTTGACCACAGTGTAGCTGTCTGCTGCTGGTACACAGGAGTTGTTGAACAGGCAGTCCTTGGTGACTTTCACGGAGTAATGAGGATCCATGCTGTATTCCTGCTGGACTCTGTCACTGGTGGATTTCTCTGTGTCGGTCATGATCAGAAGCTTTTGGTTGTAGCTGTGGGAGATCTCTGAAGCACCCAGCAGCCAGTCTTGGACCTTCTGTTTCTCGATATGTGCCAAGAAGGCATTAAAGTCCTGAAAAATGAAGCAAAGAGTGAAATGAGAGAGAGCTCCAGGATAACTGTTTTGGTCTCAGTTAATTTCTATAAGGTGAAATTTCTGAGCATTTTTTGGATCTGTGGTTATAATGTTAAGAATCTGTTCTGCTGATGTAAACCTGCAGTTTGAGCCTGACGCTCAGTTGGCCCTGATCAGCTGTTATGGTCTCATCAGTGAGGACCACCAACAGGTAACATAAGTGACCCACGTTTGTAAAAAAAACTGTACACCACACACACACACCAGGCTAGTTATAGTTAATTAAAACTAAACTAAGAACTAGAACCTAGATGCATGAAGGAGCGTTTCTGCAGGTCCTTCCTCCCTGCAGCTGTCAGACTGTACAATCAAAACTGCTCCCAACAAACACAGATGTTTACATCAGTGCTGTAACTTGCACTAATAAACCAAACAACTACTACTGTTATAACTTGCACATTATTGTACTCAGTTATATATATAACACCCAGCACGCCCCTGCGGGCGGTTTATCCTTCAAGCTCGGGTCCTCTACCAGAGGCCTGGGAGCTTGAGGGTCCTGCGCAGTATCTTAGCTGTTCCCAGGACTGCGCTCTTCTGGACAGAGATCTCCGATGTTGTTCCCGGGATCTGCTGGAGCCACTCGCCTAGCTTGGGAGTCACCGCACCTAGTGCTCCGATTACCACGGGGACCACCGTTACCTTCACCCTCCACATCCTCTCGAGCTCTTCTCTGAGCCCTTGGTATTTCTCCAGCTTCTCGTGTTCCTTCTTCCTGATATTGCTGTCATTCGGAACCGCTACATCGATCACTACAGCCGTCTTCTTCTGTTTGTCTACCACCACTATGTCCGGTTGGTTAGCCACCACCATTTTGTCCGTCTGTATCAGGAAGTCCCACAGGATCTTAGCTCGGTCATTCTCCACCACCCTTGGGGGCATCTCCCATTTTGACCTCGGAACTTCCAGGTTATACTCGGCACAGATGTTCCTGTACACTATGCCGGCCACTTGGTTATGGCGCTCCATGTATGCCCTGCCTGCTAGCATCTTGCACCCTGCTGTTATGTGCTGGATTGTCTCTGGGGCATCTTTACACAGCCTGCACCTGGGGTCTTGCCTGGTGTGATAGACCCCATGTTAGGTTAAGGCTGTGTGCAGGCAGGAATGGTGGACCCATAGTGCAGACGCTCAGAGGCAAAAAGGTGAACTCAAAACAGCTTTAATGCTGAACTCAAAAAGGTAACAAAACTAAGACTTCAAACATAAACTCAGGCAAGCAGACAAAACACACAGCATAATAAACGGTAGAACGCGACAGAGAGCACAGGAAAACACAGGGCTTAAATATGCAGAGGGAGTAATCAGGGAATGGGCAACAGGAGGGAAACACAGCTGGGGCAAATCAGGACTAACGAGACAAAGAAGCGTAAACTGAACACACTGAGAAAAGACAGAGACCTTCAAAGTAAAACAGGAAACACAACACAGACTGAACTTACAGACACAGACTGACTGGACACGGGGATATAGCAACTAAGGATACACAGAGACGCGAACTAGACAAAGGGATACAGCTGACAGGGGAGACAGAGCAACTAGAGACGACAGAGACATAAACCATAAGACAGAACTCAAAGAAACCAAAGACTAGAAATTATAAATAATATAACAAACTCAAAAACCCTGGGTCAACGACCCAGGTCTCCTAACACCCCAGCCTCTATGGATCTTGTACTCAGAGCTTGTTCTTGTGCTGCCATGATTAGTGCCTCTGTGCTGTCTTTCAGTCCAGCTTTGTCCAGCCACTGGTAGGATTTCTGGATATCAGCCACCTCCTCTATCTGCCGGTGGTACATACCGTGCAGGGGCCTGTCCTTCCATGATGGTTCCTCCTCTTCCTCCTCTTTCTTGGGTTTCTGCTGCCTGAGGTATTCACTGAGCACTCGGTCAGTTGGGGCCATCTTCCCAATGTATTCTTGGATGTTCGTTGTCTCATCCTGGACTGTGGTGCTGACACTCACCAGTCCCCGGCCCCCTTCCTTCCGCTTAGTGTACAGCCTCAGGGTGCTGGACTTGGGGTGAAACCCTCCATGCATGGTCAGGAGCTTTCTTGTCTTTATGTCAGTGGCTTCTATCTCCTCCTTTGGCCAGCCTATTACCCCAGCAGGGTACCTGATCACGGGCAGGGCGTAGGTGTTGATAGCCCGGATCTTGTTTTTACCGTTCAGCTGACTCCTCAGGACTTGCCTGACCCTCTGCAGGTACTTATTGCTGGGTGGAAGCTGATTGATTGATCTCTTCTTGGGACCATGGGCTGCCTAGTCCCCATTTTAAAATGTCTGCTGTGAAATAAAGTTTCTGATCTTACTGTCTGTGACAGTGTTCCCTGACATGTCACAACTTTGATTATTATACTAATAATTAAATAGACTAAAACTAAACATTTTCAAACTGCCTGAAACTAAATTAAATTGTATAAAGAAAAGTGAAATATAAAGAAACATTTATTAAAAATTACAAAACTATAATAACACAAACTCAAACATCACGTCGTGTATTTCTATTAGGAGAAGATAGTGAAGGAGCATTCGAAGGTGAATGTAAAAGGGAATGCTTTCCTGTCATTCGACTTGGATGAAGATGAAATGTTTCTCCCACTGAAAATGCGACGTCCACATGAACAGAATCGGCTTTTTGGGGATTTCCTCACCCGGATGTTAAAGACATTTACTGTCATACATTTGCTCAGGTTAGATAAACGTGCAGCAGCTACCCGCACACTAACATCTGTCCTCTTTGTGTGTGAGGAGTGAGGTGGGACATTTTAATGCAAAACTATTCATTCTGTCTTATCCCAAATTCTCAGACAGCTGAAGGAAGTGACTGAACATGAAGTGCAAACAGGAAGAAGTACAACACTCTGCTTCAATGAAGACCGGGTTAAAAACCTGGCCTGATTGAGCTGTGCGCGTGTTGTAATAACTAAGTTAATACTGCTCTGATATGTCAATCTGTACGTAAGTGTGCCAAATGCAAACCCCACCAGGTATGAAACACAAGTCCTCAAGCTAACCCAGCTACCACTATGAGCTGTTTTAATGCTGTAAGTCTTTTTCTTTGTTGTGTGGTGTTCATGTTGAATTCACATTTTGTCCCATTTTAGAAGAAAAAAAGATGCAGATACTCAGTGGAAGGAAATGAGTATCAGCCTAATCAAGTTCTAGTTTAGATCTAATGAATTTCATCATTAGAAACAATCTCTGTGTTTTCAGCACTGTTTAATCTCTTAAATCTAAATGTGTGTTCACTTTCTGTCTCATGTTTACTGACCTTCTCCTTCGTAATGACATAAGCTGTGACGTTTTCACAGTCCTGAAATCCATCCAGCAAAGTTAGTGGGTTTTCTTCAGTGTCCAGCCTGATGGAAAATTAACATATTAGTATAACTGAAGTGATCTCATAACCCTGTGAAAAGAAAGAAATGACAAAAATATATTTCAAAAACATGGTTCTTGGATCTTATACAACAGTCAGAGGTTCAAACATGGGTTCCTCAAAATGATTCTAGAGCTGAGCTGGAGGGCGTCTATCAGGATGGGCCTGGGACCCCTGTCCTCAGTGGATTTGGGGGAATATGGGTAGCTGTTGGGGTCAGTGAAGAAGGTGGTGTCATGGTCCCCGTGCCTCACCGGCTGAGCCAGTGTTAGGCAACATGTGTTGTTTTGTTCTCTCTCTCTCAGAAACTGTGAGTTGTTATTTGTAAACTCACTGTCTTTTCTGCAAGGATCCCTGGTCTGCGCCTGAGTCCGTTTACGAACTCCGACAGGTGGTGGTGGGTACTTTGTTCCCTTTCCACTCCATCCCCAACTACTTCCCTCCTCCCGCTCCATCACACCCTCACACATGCAGGGCCTTGGGGGGTGCAGGTGCGTCAATGAGGACATGTATTCCTTCTCTGTCTCCTCCTGGCCACCTGTGTCTGAATTTAATTCCACAACTTAGACATTTTCATTGCTTACACTATCTCTTGGAGAAGCTAAGCATCCAGTTCCAGGCAGACTAAGATGAGTGAAGACAATAGCACACATGGCAGACCAGAGAGAGCTAGAGAGACAGCAGGAGAGAGAGGGAGAGCAAGGAACAAGAGGGGACTGCTAAAGGAAACTACAGGGTGGGCCATTTATATGGATACACTGTAATAAAATGGGAACGGTTGGTGATATTAAAGTCCTGTTTGTGGCACATTAGTATATGTGAGGGGGCAAACTCCTCAAGATGGGTGGTGACCATGGTGGCCATTTAGAAGTCGGCCATCTTGGATACAACTTTTGTTTTTTCAATAGGAAGAGGGCCATGTGACACATCAAACTTATTGGTAATGTCACAAGAAAAACAATGGTGTGTTTGGTTTCAACGTAACTTTATTCTTTCATGAGTTATTTACAAGTTTCAGACCACTTATAAAATGTGTTCAATGTGCTGCCCATTGTGTTGGATTGTCAATGCAACCCTCTTCTCCCACTCTTCACACACTGATAGCAACACCGCAGGAGAAATGCCAGCACAGGCATCCAGTATCTGTAGTTTCAGGTGCTGCACATCTCGTATCTTCACACCATAGACAATTGCCTTCAGATGACCCCAAAGATAAAAGTCTAAGGGCGTCAGATCGGGAGACCTTGGGGGCCATTCAACTGGCCCACGACGACCAATCCACTTTCCAGGAAACTGTTCATCTAGGAATGCTCGGACCTGGCACCCATAATGTGGTGGTGCACCATCTTGCTGGAAAAACTCAGGGAACGTGCCAGCTTCAGTGCATAAAGAGGGAAACACATCATCATGTAGCAATTTCAAATATCCAGTGGCCTTGAGGTTTCCATTGATGAAGAATGGACCCACTATCATTGTACCCCATATACCACACCAAACCATCACTTTGGTTGTTCCAACAGTCTTGGAGGGATCCATCCAATGTGGGTTAGTGTCAGACCAATAGCAGTGGTTTTGTTTGTTAACTTCACCATTCACATAAAAGTTTGCCTCATCACTGAACAAAATCTTCTGCGTGAACTGAGGGTCCTGTTCCAATTTTTGTTTTGCCCATTCTGCAAATTCTGTGCGCTGATCTGGGTCATCCTCGTTGAGATGCTGCAGTAGCTGGAGTTTGTAAGGGTGCCATTTGTGAGTAGCTAATATCCGCCGAAGGGATGTTCGACTAATGCCGCTCTCCAGTGACATGCGGCGAGTGCTACGCTGTGGGCTCTTGCTGAATGAAGCTAGGACAGCCACTGATGTTTCTTCATTAGTGGCAGTTTTCTTGCGTCCACATTTTGGCAAATCCAACACTGAACCAGTTTCAGGAAACTTAGCAAGCAGTTTGCTAACTGTAGCATGGGAGATGGGTGGTCTCGTAGGGTGTCTTGCATTGAAATCTGCTGCAATGACCCGGTTACTGCGTTCACCAGATATCAACACGATTTCGATCCGCTCCTCACGTGTTAACCTCTTCGACATGTCAATGGCTGTGAACAAAGAGAAACTTGTAAATAACTCATGAAAGAATAAAGTTACGTTGAAACCAAGCACACCATTGTTTTTCTTGTGACATTACCAATAAGTTTGATGTGTCACATGGCCCTCTTCCTATTGAAAAAACAAAAACAAACAAACACTATGGTGACCACCCATCTTGAGGAGTTTGGCCCCTCACATATACTAATGTGCCACAAACAGGACTTTAATATCACCAACCATTCCCATTTTATTACGGTGTATCCATATAAATGGCCCACCCTGTAGATAACCTAAAGACGTCTAAATTACACCAGAGAAACAATACAATCAGGAAGCTCATGAGCACAAGGAAACCAACTATAAAAATTAGGCAACTCTGGACCCCCTGCAGTAATCCTACCGGTCCAACAGGTCCGTCAGACACCATCACTGCTGCCCTTCACTATTCCCTCTCCCACCTGGAAAATAATGACTCCTACATCAGGGTACTTTTCGTTGATTACAGCTCCGCCTTCAATACTGTCATCCCACACAAACTCACTCACAAGCTGGCAACACTCGGCCTGCAGCCCACCCTCTGTGACCGGCTGCAGGACTTTTTGACTGGCAGGCCCCAGTCCGTCAGGACCAGCAACAGGACTTCAGCCGGCATTATTACAAACACTGGCATCCCACAAGGTTGTATCCTCAGCCACATCCTCTACACCCTGTACACCCACGACTGTGTCGCCTCCAACAAAGATAACATCATTTTGAAGTTCGCTGACGACACCGCAGTGATCGGTCGCATCACTGGAGGGGACGAAGCGCCTTACAGGAGAGAGCTGGCCGGTCTGGTGTCATGGTGTGAGGACAACAGCCTCACCCTCAATACTGACAAGACAAAGGAGATGATAGTGGACACAAGGGAGAAGAGGAGGCCTCACCCCCCCCCCCCCCCTGTTTATCCGGGGCCTTGAAGTGGAGAGGGTGAGCAGCTTTAGGTACCTGGGTGTCTTCATCTCTGAGGACCTCACCTGGACACTGAACACCACATGGCTGGTCAAGAAGGCTCAGCAGCGGCTGTATTTCCTGAGGAGGCTGAGGAAATTTGGTATGTCAGCCAAGATCCTCAGCAGCTTCTACAGCTGCACTGTGGAGAGCACACTGACCAGCTGCATCACTGCATGATACGGCAGCACTACTGCGATGGACCGCAAACGCCTGCAGAGAGTGATAACAACTGCAGAGAAGATCATCAGGACTCCGCTGCCCTCTCTGCAGAGCATCTACAGAGTCCAGAGGAGAGCTGCCTCCATCCTCGAAGACCCCACACACCCCCAACACAGACTGTTCACACTTCTGCCCTCGGGGCGGAGGTTCAGAAGTGTGAAATCCAGAAAATACAGACTCAACAACTCCTTCTTCCCCACTGCCATCAGACTCTTAAACAGCTGACCCATTTTAACAGCAATAATAATTTTGCAGATCAGGTCATCTCACATATCAAAGCAGCATATTAAGCTCATAGATCTTTTGGACATAAATCTATTTAATACTTCAATTTTTTTGTCTCCATGTATTTATTCATGCTATTTGTATTTTATCTATTTGTACATATTAACCAGCATCTGCATAACATAAATCCAAATTCAAGATCAAAGCAATGATGAGGGACAAGATTCACACCGGGTCAAAGGCCCAGAACAAAAACCACAGCAGCAAAAAAAGAACCAGGATGTGACAGCGGCGACGTGTTGTTTATTCACTTCTTTAAAATACTCCAAAGTAACATAAATAAGCTCAGTGTAGTTTGTGTTCCCTATCTTTAAAATAAATAAATAAATAAAACTAAATCCACATTGCACAGAATTGATTGTACATCAGAGGCACAGCTGCTGCTGAGCAGTCTGGAGACAAAGAGAACAAAGAGGAGGGAGAGAGGATACACTGGACTAAGGATGTGAAGATGGAGCTGCCAGGCAGCAGGAAAACAAGAAAACCTCAGAGAAGATCCATGGATGTACTGTAACAGCAGTCTGGCGAGGCGGGAGCAGCTAGCAGGTCCAGCAGGCATGTGGTGTGGAGGTTAGCTGAAATGCCCGAAGCCAGTCGGTTAAATCCAATAACAGACCTTTATTTGGTGTCAGCAACAATACACCATACGAGCCAGGTCTCCACGGCTCCACTCTGTCCATACATACATATGCGGGGATCGGTAGCCGCAGGCGCCAGGCCGTTACAACAGTAAGGTTTCTTAGAGAGAAAGAACATGAGCAGCATGAAAATGGATGCCGCTAGCAACACACACCCACTAGGAGACTCCCACAACTACTACAATAGTAGGGCAACCCCCCCCTAGTGGTGCTATGACCCAAAAGGGTTGTTACAGTATGTGCAGAGGAGGCAGATGATCTGCTGTGATAAATCCTAACGGGCTTTTTGGCTCATTAATAACCAATTATTATTAAAAATTTCAATGTAAGCAATTAATTACTCTAATTGTGAAGCACTGTCCAAATTCTTTTACGAATACTTGCAAAGGACATGAAATATCCAGATGTTAAACCTGCTAAACACCATTTAAAAAATGTAAATGACTGAAAGCTTCTTTACCTTTTCACAGATCTTCCAAATCTTGATTGGTGGTAGCCATTTTCCCTAAATGAAACACATTCTGCATTATTTGTTATAGATTACTTTTTACTTAATTTTATTTTGTACAAGTGGTAAAATCTCAAAGTTAAGTCTGAAATCTTTAGGTGCATTCTTCTCTCATGGTCACTGGATCTTTATCTGGTTCTGCTTCCTCGTCTCATCTTCTGATTAGCTCCCACCTGTTTCCTCTGCCCTCCTTACCTGCTGTGTGTTTATTGTCTGAGTCTAACTCCTGTCCTTTGCCTTGTCCCCTGTCATTCTGTGGTTTCACTAGAGTTCTGCTTGTCATCATTTACTCCTGGGTCCACCTCTGTGTTTTTGAAAAGACTTTGGCATTAAAGCTTAAGTGCTGTCTGTGGCACGCCGGGTCAGTATCTGCCTGCTGCACAGGATTACATTACATCTGTCCCCTAAAAACATTTCCTCAGTTAGTTTCCTACTGAGTGAAGAGGCCTACATGAACACACTGGACTGTTATTTTATATAACACATACCAGTCAGTGCATGCTGCTTTGTCTGTGTTGGAGCAGAAAAACATCTCCACTCAGAGACAGACAACATGTCTTCAGTAACCTTTGACCCCTGATATTAAATAATGTTTTTTCCACATGTGAAAAGGTTTATTCAAATTCTTCTATGACAGTCACAGTGGAAGAACCCACAGTGCTTCTAATAACCAATGTCTATGATACCCACAGGAGCTGTAATGTAGTAATAGCTGTTCACAGTCATACCTGGTTGTTGAGGTGTTCATAAAGCTTTCATCAAACATGTGTTCAGACAGTCCTTGGAGTCGATGCAGTGCAGCGATGTCAGAGCCGAGCTCCTCCCACTCATCTTCTTTCACCTCTGAAAACAATGAAACACAGTTTAAATGGGACAGTTTAAAAACAGGAACATTTAGCTGTTCATCCTGCTTGGCTCTACATATCAAGACAGCACTTTTAACAGCTTTGTACTTTATATCATATTGCACACCATATTCAGTACAGATATTAAGAAGCTCCTGTAACCCAGCACTACTTGGACTAAGAACAACCAGGTCATCTGCAAACATATGATGATTTATCAGTGTTTTACCTAATGTACACCCAGTGTTACAGGCTTTCAGCTGTATGGACAAATCATCAACATATAAATTAAATAAAACTGGAGATAAAGCCCCACCCTGTCTGACACCATTGCTAACAGCAAAGAGGGCAGAAATATAAAAATATAAAACCATGTCCTTCAATGCACATATTAAACAAATATGTAAGACTGCTTTCTTCCATTTGTGCAACATCTCTAAAATTAGAAATATCCTGTCTCAGAGTGACGCTGAAAAACTAGTTCATGCATTTATTACTTCCAGGCTGGACTACTGTAATTCATTATTATCAGGATGTCCTAAAAACTCCCTGAAAAGCCTTCAGCTGATCCAAAATGCTGCAGCAAGAGTCCTGACAGGGACTAGAAAGAGAGAGCAGATTTCTCCTGTATTGGCTTCAGTTCATTGGCTTCCTGTTAAATCCAGAACCAAATTTAAAATTCTTCCCATCACATACAAGGTCTTAAATAATCAGGCCCCATCTTATCTTAATGACCTTGTAGTACCATATCACCCTATTAGAGCACTTCGCTCTCACACTGCAGGCCTACTTGTTGTTCCTAGAGTATTTAAAAGTAGAATGGGAGGCAGAGCCTTCAGTTTTCAGGCCCCTCTTCTGTGGAACCAGCTTCCAGTTTGGATTCAGGAGACAGACACTATCTC
Organism: Oreochromis niloticus; assembly: GCF_001858045.2. Taxonomy (NCBI): domain Eukaryota; kingdom Metazoa; phylum Chordata; class Actinopteri; order Cichliformes; family Cichlidae; genus Oreochromis; species Oreochromis niloticus. Next base: position 38,387,485 of record NC_031977.2, read on the forward strand.
TGCTTTCAAGATTAGGCTTCAAACTTTCCTTTTTGCTAAAGCATATAGTTAGGGCTGGACCAGGTGACCCTGAATCCTCCCTTAGTTATGCTGCAATAGGTGTAGGCTGCCGGGGATTCCCATGATGCATTGGGTGTTTCTTCTTCACTCACTATGTGTTAATAGACCTCTCTGCATCGAATCATATCTGTTATTAATCTCTGTCTCTCTTCCACAACATGTCTTTATCCTGTCTTCCTTCTCTCACCCCAACCGGTCGCAGCAGATGGCCCCGCCCCTCCCTGAGCCTGGTTCTGCTGGAGGTTTCTTCCTGTTAAAAGGGAGATTTTCCTTCCCACTGTCACCAAAGTGCTTGCTCATAGAGGGTCATATGATTGCTGGGTTTTCGCTGTACCTATTATTGTAGGTCGCCTTGAAGTGACTGTTGTTGTGATCTGGTGCTACATAAATAAAATTGAATTGAAATACTGGCTAGTACAATCGCCCTATAATGATCCAGGCAGCTCACTTTTGCAGCTTTATTCTTCATAACTGGTACAAGTCAAATACACAGCATGTTAGAAGACTTGGGTCATTGACCCAGAGTTTTGAGTTATCTTTACTACTTACTACTGTTGATTTTGCCATTATTTATCATTTCTAGTCTTCTAGTTTCTGTTCTGTGTTCCTTAGTTGCTCTTTCTCCCCTGTCTCTGTGTTATGTTTCCTGTTTTACTTTGAAAGTCCGTGTCTCATGTTAATGTGTCTGATTTTGCTTCCTTTGTCTCGTCAGCCCTGGTTTGTCCCAGCTGTGCTTCCTTCCTGTCTCTCATTCCCTGGCTGTGTCCCAATTCAGGGTCTGCACGCTTGAAGTACGCATTTTAAGTGCGATTACGTCACCGCCACGCGACGACGGCTGTCCCAATTCGAAGTGTACTTCAAATGCGCCGTCGATTTCCCCAAATATCAAGCGTGGTCCGGTGCACGCTTCGTGGCCCCATATATCCCACAATCCATAGCGCGGCGGTGGGTGTGGATAATTTTGCCGCAAAATACGGCAGAAGGGAGCGGCCGAAGAGTGAACTGTCAGAAGTAAGTACTGAATATGATGTCACTTATTTATGTGCGAATGTTTAAGAACATTAAAACATTACTGTTGGCCACATGTCGGCAAAGTTATGTGACATTAGTGATGTTTGTACTTTCAGCGGTAACTTGGTTTTAAAGCCTCTACGTCTAAATATATATATAGTCGACCTTAATCTTACAGAGAATGTGATGATTTTATGGATAATTAAAGTCAGTCATATATCCACAAACACAACAAGCTGAAAGTCAGTGATGCTGCTCGGTTTGCAGTCCTGAATATGACGGCACAAGCAGGATTCACTGCACTGTTAATGTTAGCTATGTTATATTGCTTCCTCTGTTCGGTGGTGTCGAGCCAAACGGACTTTAACGTGTGTTTGAACGAGCTGACGGTTCACTCGTTAAGCTGAAAGAAAGATGCTTTAATCACAGGAGTCACACATGTGTCCACTGGACCATCTGGGAACTCTTCTTGTTTAGCACTCGTAATAACACAAACACTAAATCCTCCTTCTCTTGTGCTGTTTTGTAGCAGTGTGTACACCTGAGACTGTCACCTGTCTGTCTGTCCTGCACTCTCTCTCTGTTTCTTTCTCTCTGATTGTGGAATAAAAGTATGAACATGTATTTATAAGTTACACTTGTGTTTGAATCCTGCAGCTTATCACACATTTGATTTCCATGTGTGACGACTGCAAGTGTCCAGAGTGAGGACAGACTGAGGGACCCACTGCTGCACATCATCTGTGAGGCTTTGCACCCCTGATGATCCACCAGGACAAACTCAGCAGTGTGTGAGGAAGAGGAGGAGGAAGAGCCAGCAGCAGCTGACAGATGGAGAAAATAGACAGACTGTTCCCTGTTTGTGAAGGACTGCTAGGAAAGTTTAACATAACTAATTGTCTGTCCTGAATCAGTCTTATTAGGTAATGTTCAAATAATGTTATCATCCCAGTGTTTTCAGTGTGGGAGAAAGTACTCAGGGCCTTCAAGTTACACACTATGAAAGGCAGCAACAAGTTTAATATTCAGAAACCTAAAGTATGTATCAGCAGCAGAATGGAGCTAAAAATAAATGTTTGTTTCAGTTCTATGAAGCTTTCAGTATTTTGGATTAGTAGCACTGCTGTGTTTGTTGCATCATATTGCTGTAATTGTTTATATGCTTTATATATTCTGAGCTAAGTTGATCTATAGTGTTACATCATATTCTATAAGGATGTTATGTGTTTGTATAGTTTCTGACCAAGTTTGATCCATTTAGCAGAAGTCAGCCTGTTTAAGGCTCTGATATCTATTCTGTATGACTTAAAGCAGTTATGACATGCTCTGATTTTCTCACCCAATAAAGGAATATTTCATATATCAGTCTGATCTTCATTCTATCAGAAACAGTTATCACAGCTCGTACATTTTCGTTTTACACATATATGTAAGCATTGAGCCAAATTTAGTAATGCCAACATATTGAAAGAACAATGTTTGTCTCTTATATATAAAACATCTGTATATACACTGTTAAAGATACTTGTCTTTGAGTGAAGATTTAAGGTGATAGGAAATATAAATAACTGTCATGATCCGGTGTTTGTGACTCCGTGTTTATGTTTATTTTACTGTGATTTTGGTTCTGTTCTCCCTGCTGTTTAGTGTTGTTCTGTTCTGCCGTCTACTCCTGTGTTAAGTCCGCGTTTCCTAGTCTGTGTCTTTGTGTGTATGTATTTCCGGTTTTATTGTGAAGGTCTGTGTCTCATGTGAGTGTTTTCAGTTGCCTCCCTTGTCTCGTCACATTAATCTCTCCCAGCTGTGTCCCCCACCTGTGTGTAGTCTCCCTGTGTTCTCTGAGTGTATTTTAGTCCTGTCTGGTGTCTTTGTCGTTGCTGGTTCGTCTGTGTTGTTTCCCCTCGATGTCCCTGCGTCTCTCCGTGTGTGTTTCCTCGGACCTCCCCGCATCTGCGTTCTGGTTTGTTTTGTTAGTATGACCCAGTTTAGGTTTTAGTTTCTTTTTCCCAGTACCTTTGTTGTTCGTTGTCCTTCCTTCAATAAATACTCACCTGCACCTGAGCTGCTGTTTTGGTCCTAAAATAATTCCACACGGCTTGCACCCGCGAACCGTGACAATAACTGCAACTTGAATCTTTGACAGAGTTCAAGCTCACTGCTGTAATATATCATAATAATCTGGCAATACATATAATATTGGCCATATTATATTAACATTACCACAGTGAGATGACTTTAGTCTCATGAACAACATTAGCTAATTATTATTTACTAACTAATCTTGAAATGACTGTTCAGTACAGAAATGAAGCCCAACTATCATGTTTTACAGTCCTGTGGTCTCAACTAATCACACAAAGCTCATGTACAAACAAACAAACAAATGAACAAAATATGTTCTCCTTCATTTCTGTCAAACAATACTGTATGAAATGTTTCCAGCTGTTAGTATCATGGTTGCTAGGCAACCTAGGCAGCGCGACGGAGGCTAGACCGTCCCATTTCACAAGCCTCTCACTTCCGCACTTCTCGTACTTATAGTACGCACCGTACGTAGTACGCATAGTGTGCGTACTTCAAGCGTGCAGACCCTGAATTGGGACACAGCCCCTGATAGCTCCCTCTGTGTATTTAGGCCCTTTGTTTTCCTTTGTCTGTGTTGTGATCTACCGTCTACTATGCTGTGTGTTCTGTCTACCTGCTTGCCAGTTCAGTTTTTTGGTATTTTCAGTTTAGTTATTTTATGTTTCAGCAATAATGCTGTTTTGACTGCACTGTTTCACCTGCATGAGTCTGCACTTTGGGTCCTCCTTACCACCACTCCTGCCTGCACACAGCCTTCTCATGACACAGCATTGATTCTGGTAGCATGCCATGAATCATAAACCCAGTAAATCACTAGAAGAGGAGCTAGACTTAAACTAGCATGTTTTAAATATTCTGCCGTGATGTGATCCAAACCACAAGCTTTACTATCAGAGTAGTTTCATATACTTCAGGTATCCTTACACTTATTGTTTCATCACTCATGTCAGAATTGTCCTCATATGGTTCACTTTATATACAGTTAATGCACTGCAATGCTGTCTCTATATTGCTGCAATGTTATCTGCCCCAGAAACACCTTCAACAGTTGATGGTAGAGATGGTTTACAATTATTAAGAGCTTTCACCTCTTTCTAAAACCTGTCACATTATTACACAGCATTTTCTTGGCCAAAGAATCTGCTTTCAGCATTTGCTCATTTTTAGTTATGAAAGAAATTGTGTGCTTATATCTGGCATTCAAACATTTGCTCTGTTCAAATTCTGGGACTTGTTTAGGTCTTCCAGCCATGGCCTCATCAGTCTAGTCTTTAGTGCAATCTTTCTCTTTTTACAGCTAACTCTTGCAAACACTTTCATAAATGACTTTTTTTTTTTGTTTGTTTTTTTAAAAAAAAATCTTGTTATTATGTGTATCACAGGCAGTTTCCATTTTAGATATTACAAGCTGGATGTCATGAAGGTTTGACCAGCAGCAACACCAGAAACTGTCCCCAAACTACTCACAGCCAATAACAGTCACTTTAAGTCCACTCTCGCCAGAGTCCAGGATCCTATCTTAGTCAACAATCTGGTGTTGAATGACTGGTGTGATAATCGGCCCAGGTACAGACAAACAGAGGCTGGAGGGAGACACGCTGCGACAAAGCAAAGTGTAATTAGGTGTGATTGCTCAAGGCCAGGACACGCTTCATTATGAAGCTGAGGCCAACATGAGGGTGAGAACTTCACTCCCAGCAGCTGAACAGACAAAGACTGTATCCCCACGATGGATATGAAGGAGCTGGGAGAAGTTTACCTTTTTGTTAATGCTCGTATGAACCCTGTTTGTGCAGTATAATAAAATGTACATATACCATTGTCCTGGTTCTGTTATTTTCTGCTTGGTTAACATGACTATCAGAAATGTCTTGTGGTCGAGTTATTGCAACAAACAATGAAATAAAACAGCAGCAACAAACAGAACAAGATACAGTGATCCAGACTCTTTTGTTAAACTTTGTTTGATGTTAGTGAAGAACCTGCGAGCATCAGTGATTTTACTGTAAACGTCTTTTCTCAGAATGGATCCAGCTTCTCCATCAGACTAAAGACTCAAATTTCTATGTTTGAGGTCAAATTGACAGGAATTAGTAGCTTCCAAAGATCACTGCCATATAATTTTAGTAAATGTGTAAAACTAAACTATTTTGTTAACGTAGCAGTTACTTGATAATAATGCAAAACAGCTGATGAAAAATAATAAGTTGAACTCAAATAGAAGAAATTGGCTTTACAGTGCAGAGATGTGTGGTTTCCACAGGACAGAGATTATACATGTGATTTTAAACATGATGTGTTACAGGAGAGAAGACAGAAAGTATTTAAACGAAGCTCAGACTTAAACTTTCACTTGGGTGGTCTCAGGATCTCATCTCTGCTTTTCGTGGATGATGTGGTTCTGTTGGCTTCATCAGGTGAAGGCCTCCAGCTCGCACTGGAACGGTTAGCAGCCGACTGTGAAGCGGTGGGAATGAGAATCGGCACCTTCAAATCTGAGGCCATGGTCTCAGGTTAGAGCCGCTGCTCCTCCACATCGAAAGGAGCCAGCTGAGGTGGTTCGGGCATCTGACAAGGATGCCTCCTGGGCGAGGTGTTCCGGGCATGTCCCACCGGGAGGAGGCCCCAGAGCAGACCCAGGACATGCTGGAGAGATTATATCTCTCGGCTGGCCTGGGAACGCCTTGGTGTTCCTCCGGACAAGCTGGAGGAGGTGGCTGGGGAGAGGGAGGTCTGGGCTTCTCTGGTTGGGCTGCTGCCCCCGCGACCCGGCCCCAGATAAGCGGGAGAAAATGGATGGATGGATCAGCCTTAAACATCTGCAACAGGAAAACTGACCCATATAACGCTAATGAGGGTCAGGACAATTACTTTTAGTTTAATGCTTTAAGCACAATTTTCAAACAGTACAGTTTTATATGTAATGATGTATTTTCATAGAGTTTTATTTCTTCTTTCACTTAAAATTCTAAAAAAGGTGAATCATTCACAGCTAATAGTAAATATTTAGTAATATTGTAAATATTAATTTATCTATAAAAAGTTTAATGTTTTACAATTCTGTTGCCAGGAAGGAGCACAGTAAGGTGAAGACATCTGGAGGTGTTTCAACCTATAAATGTTCCAGCACATAACTTATGGTGTAATGGAAATTAACCTTCTGGGCTGCGTAATGAAATGCTACCATAAAAAAAGATATTCAGGAGAGACTGAATGTTAGGATTCTCATCCAGTGATGTTAGCTGGAATAATATGTACATCTATCCATCCATTCTCTTCTGCTTATTCTTATGAGGGTCGCTGGAGCCTATCCCAGCTGTCATAGAGCAGGGGACACCCTGAACAGGTCCCCAGTCTATTGCTAACACCAGACTAAGGAGGAAGCTCAAGTACCCAGAGAACCCACAAGCAAACTCAACAGGACTGGGTCCGGTCAGGATGTGGATTCAAACTCAGAACCTTATTGCTGTGAGGCAACAGTGCTAACCACCACGCCACCTTTCAAAATGGAAGTCTCTTACCGAACTCTTCAGTGAGGCTGAGGAGGCTGAAGATGATGAGGAGCTTCAAACTCCAGCAGCCCTGCCTCTGTCCTGCCATGGCCCTGCAAAATATGATTAACATGACACTGTGACACAATGTTCCCTCTAATATTTCATGTGTCTGAGCGAACACACAAACTCCCTGAGCGGTGCCTTGGACCACTGTGCGCAACAGCAGACGTGTGCACTGTGGTCACGCCAGCATCTAATCCATCCAAGTTACATGTTTATTAAAATAATCAAATTACAGCATTTACATTTATGTTAGACTATTTTTAATTAACTGCTTTAGCCCACTTACAATGAAATAAAAAAAAACAATCTTGATAATGACCTGTGTAGTATGTTAACACTATTGGAAGTGAAACTAACTTAAACTAATTTTGAAAGCACAACATTTTTTTTTTTTTTTGTTATTTTATCAAATCTGACTCTTATTATGAGTCTGTGTGAAGCTCCTGAATGTGCACTGGGAGAGAGTCCTGTAACTCGGTCTGAAAAATACACTATGTAATGACCAATGCTAGGTAATTAATTTTAAAAAATTAAATTATAGTTACTACTTCAAAAAAGTACAGTGTCTTGCAAAAGTATTCGGCCCCCTTGAACTTTTCCACATTTTGTCACATTACAGCCACAAACATGAATCAATGTTATTGGAATTCCAGGTGAAAGACCAATACAAAGTGGTGTACACGTGAGAAGTGGAACGAAAATCATACATGATTCCAAACATTTTTTACAAATACATAACTGCAAAGTGGGGTGTGCGTAATTATTCAGCCCCCTGAGTCAATACTTTGTAGAATTGCTGCAATTCCAGCTGCCAGTCTTTTAGGGTATGTCTCTACCAGCTTTGCACATCTACAGACTGAAATCTTTGCCCATTCTTCTTTGCAAAACAGCTCCAGCTCAGTCAGATTAGATGGACAGCGTTTGTGAACAGCAGTTTTCAGATCTTGCCACAGATTCTGGATTGGATTTAGATCTGGACTTTGACTGGGCCATTCTAACACATGGATATGTTTTGTTTTAAACCATTCCATTGTTGCCCTGGCTTTATGTTTAGGCTCGTTGTCCTGCTGGAAGGTGACCCTCCGCCCCAGTCTCAAGTCTTTTGCAGACTCCAAGAGGTTTTCTTCCAAGATTGCCCTGTATTTGGCTCCATCCATCTTCCCATCAACTCTGACCAGCTTCCCTGTCCCTGCTGAAGAGAAGCACCCCCAGAGCCTGATGCTGCCACCGCCATATGTGACAGTGGGGATGGTGTGTTCAGAGTGATGTGCAGTGTTACTTTTCTGCCACACATAGTGTTTTGCATTTTGGCCAAAAAGTTCCATTTTGGTCTCATCTGACCAGAGCACCTTCTTCCACATGTTTGCTGTGTCCCCCACATGGCTTGTGGCAAACTGCAAACGGGACTTCTTATGGTTTTCTGTTAACAATGGCTTTCTTCTTGCCACTCTTCCATAAAGGCCAACTTTGTGCAGTGCACGACTAATAGTTGTCCTATGGACAGATTCCCCCACCTGAGCTGTAGATCTCTGCAGCTCGTCCAGAGTCACCATGGGCCTCTTGGCTGCATTTCTGATCAGCGCTCTCCTTGTTCGGCCTGTGAGTTTAGGTGGACGGCCTTGTCTTGGTAGGTTTACAGTTGTGCCATACTCCTTCCATTTCTGAATGATGGGTTGAACAGTGCTCCGTGGGATGTTCAAGGCTTGGGAAATCTTTTTGTAGCCTAAGCCTGCTTTAAATTTCTCAATAACTTTATCCCTGACCTGTCTGGTGTCTAAATCCAATCGAGAATCTGTGGCAAGATCTGAAAACTGCTGTTCACAAACGCTGTCCATCTAATCTGACTGAGCTGGAGCAGTTTTGCAAAGAAGAATGGGCAAGGATTTCAGTCTGTAGATGTGCAAAGCTGGTAGAGACATACCCTAAAAGACTGGCAGCTGTAACTGCAGCAAAAGGTGGTTCTACAAAGTATTGACTCAGGGGGCTGAATAATTACGCACACCCCACTTTGCAGTTATTTATTTGTAAAAAATGTTTGGAATCATGTATGATTTTCGTTCCACTTCTCACGTGTACACCACTTTGTATTGGTCTTTCACCTGGAATTCCAATAAAACTGATTCATGTTTGTGGCTGTAATGTGACAAAATGTGGGAAAGTTCAAAGGGGCCGAATACTTTTGCAAGGCACCGTAAATCGTTTATACAGAACAACTTGTTAATCCTTACTACATATGTCTTTCAGGTTTTTCATGAGACGCAGAGGGCTTAATGCATCAAGATGGGCATGCAACACACTGCCTCATCCTGTTCAACAGGATGCCACTTCATGTGGTGCCTATGTATTGAAGGTATGTGCAAGAGCATGAGTGAAATAAACATAATGTTGGCTTTTGAATAAAAGGCATGTAGAATCTGCAGCAATAAAGACCAGCTCTTGGACCACAAATTATCATAAATTATATGATCAAATATACAACTTTTAAAAATTATTTACATTAATTACAATATGTCAATGCCAATGATGTTAACTACATAAATACTTACCTGGTGTAAGAGTAAACGTTTATAAGATTTTAGCTTTCAATATTTTATGTTCTGAGTATGTAACCATCCATGGACTTCAATTTTCCTTTTGAACTTCCTCAATTCTTGGTGAGAGATGCTCTATTGCCATCCCTGGTTGTAAATGGTCAGTTATGTTGTGTTTATGTAGTCCTACCAGCTGTAGCAGTCATTGCATTGACTGCTATGTATCAACTAGACAATTTGTCCCAGAGAACTGCCACTAACAAAATTAATTGTGTTTTTGCAACCATTCTGTTGTGAGATGTTTGTGTGAAAATCTCAGTAGATTAGTACATTAGTTCCACAAATGCTTAGCCCAGCCTATCTGCCAGTAACAACAATGCTACGCTCAAATTCAATTCAGTCTACTTTTTTCCTATGGTGATGCTCAATGACAACCTCCATGCCGCAATGCATGTCTGCCATGTGATCGGCACATGATTAGGTATTTGTGTTAACGAGCAGTCTTTTAGGTGTAACTAATAAAGTGTCCAGTAAGTGTATATGCATATGTCAGCTGCGATGTCTGAAGCTTTAGCATTTTAACATTTCCTTTGTCTTTGACTTAGAATGAATCTTGTATTTTCGATTTCTCATATTATTGTCAGGATCCTGGGTCTCCTGACCCAGCGTTTTTAGTTCTGTGTGATTTTTGGGCTTTGGTCGAGTACTCGTGTGATTTATTCTATGGTTTCTAGTTTTGATCCCTTGCCCCTCATGTTTCTCTGTGCCCCCTCTGTTCAGTGTAAAGTCTGTGTCTTCGCATGTTTTGGGTTTCTTGTGTTTTCTTTCACTCTGTATTGTGAATTATATTCTCATGGTTGGTCTTTCGTTACTCCCTTGAGTCTAATTTCGTGTGTTCCATGCTTAGTATTTCCCTCTGTGTATTTTGGTTCTTAGAGTCCTCTGCCTTATGGTTTGTCTCTGTGTTTCTTAGTTGCTGTCTCCACCGTGTCAAGTCCGCGTCTCTGTGTTATACTTCCTGTTTTACTTTGAAGGTCTGTGTCTAATGTGAATGTGTCCCGCTTTGCTTCCTTGTCTCGTCAGCTGTGATTTCTCCCAGGTGTGTTCCCCTCCTGTCTCTCATCCCTTGATTACTGCCGTGTGTATATAAGCCCTGTGTTTCCTTTGTTCTCTGTCGCATTGTCCCTCAACCCGCTGTGTGTTTAGTCTCCTGCTCCGGTTTAGTATTTCTTTTCCAATGTTTCAGTCCTTAGTTCCTCTGTCCAGAGTTTTGTCTGTTTTTGGTGAGTTGTTGAGGTTTTTGTCCCAGTAATAAAGCTGTGCTTTAAGTTTTACTTCCGTGTCTGAGTCCTGCATTTTGGGTCCACCACTCCTGCCTGCCTGCCACACAGTGCTTCTTGACAATTATATTAAAAAAATATGTTAAGTCTTGTGTTGGTAGTGTCAGTTAGGAATTACTTGATTGATTGATAATACTTTATTCATCCCAAAGGAAATTACTTGAGTGTTAGTTAATGTTTTCATCTATATCCCATTGTGTAAGCCAGTTGTTGTCCTCTGAGTTAGTATGACATGTATTTCTTGTCTGTGTGTTTCATGTTGTCAAGCCTCCCTTGTTGTGTCGTGTCATGTCTGCATGTTGTTATACTTGCTGTTTTACTTTGACAGTCCTGTGCTTCTTTGTTCTTAGTGTTTAATTTTACTCTTCTACTGTGATGTCATAATTTTCATTTCATTTAGCTGTTTCCCTATATGTTTCCAATTTCCATGACCACCTCCTGTCTGTATTTCAGACCTTTTTCTTCCTTTGTTTTGCTGGCAACTCATCTCTGTATTTTACCTTCACGTCTCATCACAATACTCATTGTAGTCATCATAGATAAAATAAGATACGATAGGATAAGACTTTATTGATCCCACGATGGTGAAATTTTTGCGTTACCTCAGGTAAAGTAGGTATCAGAAGGAAAATACAAAAATACAAACAAATATAAAATACACTATATACAACGGTAGCATACAAAGTATGTGATTATGGATTTGCTTGTGGAAATATCTAAGACATAAACTATATAGCTTAACATAACTATTCTACCATTACTGTTCCTATGAAGTAATAGATATCTATACGTATAGACATGTACGTGAACACACACATGTACACACTAAATATACATATGTATATATATATACATACATATATACCTGCACACGTCCATAATCATAGAAGGTGCATTTTGCATGAATGGTGACCATGGATGTCCACAAAGTCCAGTGAATTATGACATCGTGATTGAGGAGTTATAGAGTCTAACTGCTGTTGGGATGAATGATCTGGGAAAGCGCTCCTTCCTGCAGCGATGGTGTTTCAGGAAGGAGCTGTGATAGTTGTCTAAATTGGTTCATATTCATCATATAATTATTTTCCCACTTTAGTTGTTACTCCTGTTCCATCTTTGCTGGCGTTTTGTTCATGTTTACCTGCCTTAATAAAATCACTTGCTTTTGGTTCTAGTCTCTGCTCTGTCTCCTCCAGTGTCTCCATTTGTGTCCTCGTTCTTGTTCAACACAAGCACTTACTGTGATTTTTCTAAAAATAAATATGATTCCAATTTTTTGAATAGCAAATGTTACTTCAAATAATGACTGCATTGTTATATATTTTATTCACAGTTTGCAGAGTGCATCTTAAAAGATGTTCCAGTAGAGTTTGAGAACTCTGCTTCAAGTATCGCAAGTCTGAGACAACAGATTGCAATATGTCTTCTTGAGAATACAGGTATCATTACAAATATAAATTCAATGGTAAACTATAAAATGTTATCTTGAACGTGTTTTTAATATTGTTCTTTTATTGCCATAATCTTATTATGTAGTCATGCAAACAGAGTTCATTATTATTAAAAGTAAAGTATTTGCTTCTTGTATTTGAAGATGACCTGACTAACCTATGCCACTATTGTGGGAACCACGATGTTGACACCCAATGGGTAAATGCTTATGTTTTACATGTCCTTAGCCTATTCAGCTTAAAAAGATGATTAAAAAAAAAATCACAAAACAAAATATAATTTTAAAAATATCACAGACCACACATCATATGACTTATTGTAGTTGTAATGAATGGTGGACTGCTTTATGATCTGAGTATTTTGCAAGATTGTTATTTACATACTTATTTGTGTAACACTTTTAACATAATACTTGTGTTTCCTTGTGTTGTCTAATTCAGATCGGCTGCGACATTTGCCCACGGTGGTACCACAGGAGCTGTGCAAAGAAGCCCCGCAAGAGCAAATAAAACACATTTGTTTGTGAAGCGTGCTGGTCAGACAGTTTGGGTCTCTGGCAATTTTTCTAGGGGTTTGAAATGTTTTTTGTTTTGTATCGTTGTCTCCAATAATATTTCTTAGTTGTTTCTGTATTGTTCACAACATTAGAGTTCAGCTTTGATTGCAATTTGTTTGTAGGATTATTCAATTATTTTGTGTTTACTAACATGTTAGCATTATAGTTACTGTAGGCAGAGAATTAATATATATGTTGTTCCATGGTTTACTGGTGTTCAGCTTCTGCTATACCCCCTGTTTCTGGTCTATTTGTTAGTTTAGTTCAATTGGTGGTTTTTTCTTTAATTGGATATAATTGTTATTCGATTTTGTTTTTTGTTTCGATTAACAAGTGCTGTATTGGAATGACATCTTTTTACCTTTTGTTTTCTCTTTCCTATTACTTAGTGTTCCTAATTTGTTTAAGCAGATCTCCTCCCACCTGTTTCCATTTGGCCATTATCCTTTTTTTTTTGTATTATTTTTGAATTACAACATTTTTGAAATTTGACATTTTATGCACTGTCCAATAAAGGCTTGATTTAAATTTGCAGCAAAATGTGTCACATATAACCCTTTGGAATGATGTCCATAAAATTTGAAGCAGAAGTATTGTTTCAGTGACAAGTTATAGGCCACAATCACTTTTTGGCAGGTTGAAAATGGCATATTATCAGTTTTATTGTTCCTGTACAAGTTATTCAGCAGTTCTTAGAGACTGTTTGGGATATAATGTGTCACATGTAACCCTTCTGGATGATATCCAACAAGTTTGAAGCAGAAATGCTGTTTCAGTGACAAGATATAGGCCACAATCACTTTTTGGTAGCCCTAAAATGGCATGTTCTCAGTCGTTATTCTCAACAAACAAGGAAGAGTTGTGGTGATACTGGCACAATAGGTCTTTATTGTTTTAACTACTATTCGACAGTCTTATAAAAAAATATGAACAAGAGTAGATATACTAAACCTGTAGGTATTAATTATTCCATCGTGATGCGTGTAGTCATTCGTGACAGTGCTACACAGTGAAAGCAAACTTCTGACAAGCGTCATAGTTCGGTTACAAGAAACGTTAAAGTTCCATAAATGCATACCTTTGCCCAACAACAAAGGCATAAATGTGTTTGGTTTTTTTTCCACGTTATATCAGTTGCACGGAAGTAGCTGTCAACGCAAGTAATCCGGGGGGTGCAGCTTTAAGCAGCTACCGCGGACGGCAATCATTTACTGGCAGACAATCAGTTTTTGGCACGGCACTGCCCGGTACTCCCTCTGTGAGTACACTGCCTGGCTTTCAGCTGCTGCGGGCAAACAGGATGAGAGACAGTGGTGAAAGAAAAAGAGGGGGACCGGCAGTGTTTGTTAAACGACAGATGGTGTAACCCTGGGCACATCGCCGTGAATGAAAAACTCTGCAACAGATAAATTGAGCCGTTAGCATGCGTGGTGCCAGCCTGTGACACTCTCCACTCTGTGGTCAGCAGACTGCAAATGCAATCTCCGAGAGCCCTTTTTTAATATCAGGGGACAATAATCATACATCCCTGGACTCCACACTGCCGACCTTCACCCAGTATGTGACCTGCCCCACTGTAGGCAATAAAACTTGTACTTAATGTATACCAATGCAAAAGTGGCATACAGTTCATCACCTCTCTCTGCCCTGGGAAGATCTGATCGCAACCTGGTGCACCTTGTCCCTGTGTACGCAGGGAGCCACCAATCACCCACACAGTGAAGAGATGGTCCGTGGAGAGCATGATCAAGCAAATAAATGACAGAATGCTTTTTCTGAAACAAGCGGAGACCTTAACTTTTATCAAAATACCGTTTTGCTTAGTTTAAAGTAATACCACTGTATAATAGCCTTCAATTTTAATAATGTTAACAGTATCTCAGGAATTTTTTTTGCCCTTTCAACATGCATTTTAAAAAATAGATATGCAGTTTTGAATCAGACCTGTATGTACGTTTTCTGAAAAGTGATGTAAATAAGTAATGTCAAGAACATGAAATAATTTTCCATAGTTTCCCATGTAAACTGGAGATGTCCTTGTCAATGTCATCAGAGAACTCTGGAAGTCTTACACGAATTTGAAAAATAACACCAGAGAGTGGCACATGACAGCATTCCACATCACATAACTAGCAAACCTGTATGACATGAAGTTATAAAAAACAATAATCCATGTAACTTGGTTATGGCTTCTCTCTGATAACAGATACAGATACAAATCGGCTGCAGTGTGCATTATCTTGACAAAAGTATAACACACTGAACCTGCTGATGTCATGTGGTGGAGGAGTACAAATACCTGGACACCCATATATACCACGGACTAAATTGGAAGATCAAAACAGAGGCTGTATACATGAAGCAGATGGGCAGGCTGTTGTTTGCAAGGAAGCTTTTGTGTGCGCCAAAATGTTGGAGATGTTGTCAGTTAGGGTGAGTGTCGTGAACTTTGTTTTGGTCTTTTTGGATCAGGAGAGTTAGCTCTGTGATTGGCTGCACTTCGGAAGCTGTGGTGGAAAGGAAGTGACAGAACAAACTGCCATCCATCATGGATATTCCTGTCAACCCACTGCACCACGTACTTCTCTAAAAGAGTGACTCAGCTCTGTTGCCCAAAAGATACAGGAAATGGACTGATTTCCATGACAGAATCTGTCTGTTTTTAATGCAGTTTCCACTGAGCGCTTGAAGATCACTGACATCATGGCTTTTAGCCTCATTGTTTCTCCATAGTCACTGAATCTTTTGATAAAATATATTTTGATGTCTCTAGAGGATGCAATATTTCAAGTCTTCACAACTTAACCCTGAGAAACATTATTCTGAAATTTTGGCACAATTTGTTAATGGAGTTACTTGCAGATTGACCAACCTCTGCCCATATTTCTTTCAGATCATCTGTGCTTCTCTAAAATGTTCTTTTAATATCGAATCATGTTACTGACCTGTTGCCAAATAACCTAATTACTTTTAAAATGTCCCTCCAGCTGTTTCTTTTTAGAACCACCTATTTTTCCAGCCTTCTCTTGCCGCATCCCAACTGTTTTGAAACATATTACCAGTGATGGGAATAACGGCGTTACAAGTAACGGCGTTACTAACGGCGTTACTTTTTTCAGTAACGAGTAATCTAACTAATTACTATTCCTATCGTTACAACGGCGTTACAGTTACTAACAAGGAAACACGGTCCGTTACTATTTTTCAACAAACAGACGGTTGAAGCTGTGTTCAGCTTACCGCATCTTATATCAGCTGCACGGAAGCAGCTGTAAGTAATCTGGACGCTACAGCTTTAAGCAGCTGCGCGCTCCCGCGGACGGTAATCACGATCACTGTCTAGCACAACAGCTGGAGCTCAGGGGGCAAAACAATCGAGTGCTGCTGTTTGACTGAGGAAGAATAAAGTAGTCGTGGTAAGTCAATCACGTGACCACTTAAAGACAAAGCAACAAGGTGCCAGTTTTTAAATTGTGTCGATAGGCCACGTAAAACCAGAGTCATGATAAACAAGATATACGCGACGTTTTTTCCTCAATAGTTTCGCCACGTTAGCGCTAGCAAGCACTCTCTGCTTATGAGCAAAAAAACAAAACAAAAAAAACTTTTAGGAGTGACAGAGAGAGAGAGAGAGAGAGAGAGAGAGAGAGAGAGAGAGAGGGAGGGAGAGAAAGAGAGAGAGCAGGAAAAGAGAGAGAGCGAGTTTTGAGATGTGAGATTTGTGACGTTTAGCGTGTTTGGAGTGTGTAGTTAATGTGTTGTCTTGTGTAGTTAGTGTGTAGTGTTGTGGATAGTTTTGTGTTGTGTGTCAGAACAATGAGGCGACTGCTGTCTCCAGGTAGAAACAGCAGTGATACACCTGCTGCTGTCAGACCTGCAGGTATCAGGCTGTGATGTTCTCCTTTATAGTGGACAGAAATGATTTTTTTGGAGTGGCACAAATAATTTGTGTGGCATCTTATTGAAGAACAGCTGATTGTTCTGTAAATAGTTTGAAATGGTTATTTTAAAAAAGGGTAAAAGGTAAATGGATGCAAATAACTTTGTTGTTTGCAAAACTTGTGCATAGGATTTTAAAATTGACAATTTATATTTGCATTTGAAGTTATGAAATATGATTCATTAAACATGTTTGTGGTTGTTACAGTAAAAATATAACTTTTCTACTGTGATTTTATGTTTTTTGTCTGATTTTAGATCAATTCTGGTTATACAGTATGACACAATGAGAACATAACTGTAAATTCAGGCACGTGAGGTTGTGCTAAAAAGAATGATCCCAAACAAGGCAAAGTAAATAGTTTTTAAAGGTAAAATGTGGAGAGAAAATCAAGAGTAGTAAAACAAATGGTGTCATGATCCTGGGTCCGTTTGACCCAGCATTTTGTGTTTTTCTATTTAGTGTGATTTTGGTTCTGTTCTTCCTCTGTTTAGTGTTTACTCTGTTCGGCCCGTGTGTGTCCTTGTATGTGTAGTTCCTGTTTTATTGTGAAGGTCTGTGTCTTATGTCAGTGTGTCCTGTTTACGTTTTCCCCTGCCTCGTCAGTTATGATGTCTTCCAGGTGTGTTCCCCTCCTGTTTCCCTTCCCCTGATTCCTGGCGTGTGTATTTATAGTGTGTGTTACCTCGTCCTCGTTGCTGGTTCGTCTGTGTTGTTTCCCCTCGGTCTCCCTGCGTCTCTCCATGTATATTTCCCCGGACCTCCCTGCATCTTCGTTTCTGGTTTGCTTTGTTAGTTTTCCCAGTTTAGGTTTACCTGTTAGTGTCACCCGCCATTTCTGTTTATTTGTATCACTGTTAATAAATTCTCACCTGCACTTGAGCTGCCGCTGCCTGGTCCTAATTAATTTCCACACGGCTTGCACCCGCAAACCGTGACAAATGGCCAATTATACCCTGGACGCCAGGGGGTTAAACGTTCTTTGTTTTTTTTTAAGTAACGCAATAGTTACTTTTCCAAGTAATTAATTACTTTTAGAATATTGTAACTCAGTTACTAACTCAGTTACTTTTTTGAAGAAGTAACTAGTAACTATAATTGAATTACTATTTCAAAGTAACTTGCCCAACACTGCATATTACTGCCATCACATTCAAAAGGAGTTATTTTTAACAACATAGTGTAGGTTTAAACATTTGACATTTTTTCTATGTTACACTGTGAATAAATAATGGCTTTGAGTTTTGCAAATCACTGCTTTCTTCTCTCTCTCTCTCTCTTTTTGTTTTTTGTTTACATTTTACACAGGAGTCCAGTATTTTCAGAACTGGGTTTGTACAAAGTCTGTCTGGGGAAAAGAGATCTGCTCTCTAATGTTAACACTTTTTTTCAGCTGTGTACTGTCACAACACCAAACACACACTAAACCACTTTATGTCCACTGCACTGTACTGAGCCACTTCAAGAACTACTATAGTGTTTTTTCTTAATTTAATTCTTTACTGTAAATGTTTCATAGTTGTTTATCAATATCAACTGCTGTAACGTTTACATAAGTTTAGTTTATGACATTATATATATATATATATATATATATATATATATATCTATATATATCTCCATATACATACACACCTATCTATCTATCACATCCTCCATTTATGTACACAATATTTTAAATTAAGTATCAGCTCATTCACCTACATTACTCATAAACCAAAACAGGACAGAATAAATGTCGGGTCTAAACTTAGACCCCACTGACCTCAGGACTTATTCCCGTGAAGGAAAAAACAAGGCAACAGCGGTCGATCGATTTACTTGCGCAAAGGAGGCCTCGGTCGGTATCTCAGGAACGCACTTCGAATCCTATCACAAAATGACCCCGACTCCGGCCTCCGCTTGCTGCCTTTTATTGAAAAAACAGTTACAATACACAATAGTTTACACAAGCACCTCCCTTTGGTTACAAAGACAAGCCACTGTTTTTGTTTTTGTGTGTGTGTGTGTGTGTGTGTGTGCCTTTGTATGTGTGACCTCCTGATCACAACTGTTTCTAACAACATCCTTGGTCATAAGGGGGTAATCTCCCCCACACCCAATGTATGGTTCAATTCCTGTATTGGTTCACCATACACAACACAGTGAAGCCATAAAAAGGGCAGGAACCTTACCAAACCTCAAACAAACCTTCACAAGGGATGTGCTTGTGATAAAACACTACAGCCTCCCCCCAGAACCTCGAGAGGCTGGGGAGGGGGACAAAGGAATGCCTTTGATCACAGAGTTTGAAACAATGTAGAGGTGGTAAGCATAAAAATGACAACATTTAACAATTCACTTTAACAATAAATAATAAGATAAGATAAGCCTTTATTAGTCCCACACGTGAGAAATTTTTAGGTCACGGCAGAAAGTACAAATTTAACAGCAGTAAACATTAAGAAACACACAATAGGATCAGGTAAATATAATAAAATACTATACAACAAGAATAAAATACTCTGTTATAGTAGGAAAAATTGCACACTAGGGCTGCCACAAACGATTATTTTGATAGTCGACTAGTCACCGATTATTTTTGCGATTAGTCGACTAATCAGATCACGCGTCCATTGAACGTAAAACGTACAGCTTATTGCACCAGCAGCATCTGCTTTTATATAACTATCATTAGCTTACAGTCAAAGGAATTTGCAAAGAAAAGCGTCTGGACTTCTTTGAGTTGCTTGAAGACGTTTCACCTCTCATCCGAGAAGCTTCTTCAGTTCTAAGGTCAAATGGCCGAGAGTCCCAGATTTAAACCCAGTGGGAGTATCCCCCCAAAGAGGGACAAAGGACCCCCTGGTGATCCTCTAATCACATGAGCCAAGGTGTGAAAGCGGGTGTGGTACATAATCAGCCAGAGTTTCGGGTGAGCTCATTGTGAAACCTGGCCCCACCTTGTCATGTGAATTCCTGAGGTCAGATGGCCCAGGATGTGAGTGGGCGTTAAGGCGTCTGGGGAGGGAACTCAAAACTGGATTATAGATGGCAGACAGTTGGTGTCGTAAACCACCGCCTCTGTTCAAAGATGGTCGCTCACAGTGGACATAGATGGCCTCTTTCACTCCTCTTTCAAACCATCTGTCCTCTCTGTCCAATATGTGAACATTGGCATCCTCGAAAGAGTGACCTTTGTCCTTAAGATGCAGATGGACTGCTGAGTCTTGTCCTGTGGAGGTGGCTCTTCTATGTTGTGCCATGCGCTTGTGAAGTGGCTGTTTGGTCTCTCCAATGTAGAGGTCTGGGCATTCCTCGCTGCACTGTACAGCATACACCACGTTGTTAAGTCTGTGTTTTGGAGTTTTGTCTTTCGGGTGAACCAGTTTCTGTCTGAGTGTGTTGCTGGGTCTGAAGTACACTGGGATGTCGTGCTTGGAGAAAACTCTCCTGAGTTTCTCTGATACACCGGCTACATAGGGGATGACAACGTTGTTGCGTCTGTCTTTCTTATCCTCCCTCGCTGGTGTCTGATCTTCTTTTCTGTGCCTCTTTGCTGACTTTATGAACGCCCAGTTAGGATAACCACATGTTTTGAGTGCTTCCTTTACGTGTGTGTGTTCCTTCTTTTTTCCCTCAGGCTTAGAGGGAACATGTTCTGCCCGGTGGTGTAGGGTCCTAATTACTCCAAGTTTGTGTTCCAGAGGGTGATGGGAGTCAAAGAGGAGGTACTGGTCCGTGTGTGTGGGCTTCCGGTAAACTTCGATGTTGAGGTTACCATTCTCTTCAATGTGCACGGCGCAGTCCAGGAAAGGCAAACAGTTATCCTTTGTGTCTTCCCTGGTGAACTTGATGTTTTTATCCACAGCGTTAATGTGCGCAGTGAAGGATTCCACTTCTTGTGTCTTGATTTTGACCCAGGTGTCATCTACATATCTGTACCAGTGGCTGGGTGCTCTTCCTTTGAAAGAGCCAAGAGCCTTCCTTTCCACTTCCTCCATGTAAAGGTTGGCTACAATAGGTGACACGGGGGAGCCCATGGCACAGCCATGTTTTTGTCTGTAGAAGCCTTCGTTGTATTTGAAGTATGTTGTGGTAAGGCAGAGGTCTAAAAGTGTGCAAATCTGATCGGGTGTGAAGTTGGTCCTGTCTTCCAAGGAGCTGTCTTCTTGTAGTCGTTTTCTGACAGTCTCCACTGCCTCCGTGGTGGGAATGCAAGTGAAGAGAGAGACTACATCAAAGGACACCATGGTTTCATCTGGATCCAGGGTAAGTTTCTGGACCTTGTCGGTGAAGTCGGTGGAGTTCTTGATGTGGTGTGGGGTGTTCCCCATGAGAGGTGCAAGGATGGTAGCAAGGTGTTTCGCAATGTTGTAAGTAGCTGAGTTTATGCTACTGACTATGGGTCTGAGTGGGGCCCCTTCCTTGTGGATTTTAGGAAGTCCATAAATGCAGGGTATGGCATCCCCTGGATAAAGGCGGTGATATGTAATGCGGTCAATGGTTTTGTCCTTTTCAAGGTTTTGAAGGCAAGCTATAACTTTCTTCTTGTAGCTGCTTGTGGGGTCTCGCTTTAAAGCTTCGTAGGTGTTGTTGTCACTGAGGAGAGTAGTGATCTTTGTGTGGTAATCTGTTGTGTTTAGGACCACGGTGCACCTTCCCTTATCCGCTGGTAATATAGTGATGTTGTGGTCTTTGCTCAGGGAAGCGACGGCCTTTTCTTGTATTGTGAGGTTAGATGGAGGGACTTTGGCACTGGAGAGGGTGGCTGAGACTTTCATCCTGATTTGCTCTGCTTCTGTCAGTGATAATTTATTAATCCGTATGGCAGTTTCTGTGGCTGTGATGAGGTCCACTATGGGCAACTGTTGCGGAGAAATGGTGAAATTGAGTCCTTTGGCTAAAACCCTCTTTTCAGGTTCAGTGAGATTCCGGTCTGAAAAGTTCTTTACCCATTTCTCCCGACTGTCTTCAGGTGTGTTTTCTTCTCTGAGTTGTGTGGGTTCAGACTGAGGGGTGTGGGTTTTTGAAAGCAAGGTGTGAAATTTTCTGCGTTGTCTTTCTTTCCTTGAGAGTGTTGGGCCCGCTGAGCCTTGTCCACAAACTTGTAAACCTCTTCTAGGATTGGAGAGGGTAGAAGGGTTTCCAGTGCCTGCAGACTTCACCGACAAGGTCCAGAAACTTACCCTGGATCCAGATGAAACCATGGTGTCCTTTGATGTAGTCTCCCTCTTCACTTGCATACCCACCACGGAGGCAGTGGAGACTGTCAGAAAACGACTACAAGAAGACAGCTCCTTGGAAGACAGGACCAACTTCACACCCGATCAGATTTGCACACTGTTAGACCTCTGCCTCACCACAACATACTTCAAATACAACGAAGGCTTCTACAGACAAAAACATGGCTGTGCCATGGGCTCCCCCGTGTCACCTATTGTAGCCAACCTTTACATGGAGGAAGTGGAAAGGAAGGCTCTTGGCTCTTTTAAAGGGAGAGTACCCAGCCACTGGTACAGATATGTAGATGACACCTGGGTCAAAATCAAGACACAAGAAGTGGAATCTTTCACTGCGCACATTAACGCTGTGGATAAAAACATCAAGTTCACCAGGGAAGACACAAAGGATAACTGTTTGCCTTTCCTGGACTGCGCCGTGCACATTGAAGAGAATGGCAACCTCAACATCGAAGTTTACCGGAAGCCCACACACACGGACCAGTACCTCCTCTTTGACTCCCATCACCCTCTGGAACACAAACTTGGAGTAATTAGGACCCTACACCACCAGGCAGAACATGTTCCCTCTAAGCCTGAGGGAAAAAAGAAGGAACACACACACGTAAAGGAAGCACTCAAAACATGTGGTTATCCTAACTGGGCGTTCATAAAGTCAGCAAAGAGGCACAGAAAAGAAGATCAGACACCAGCGAGGGAGGATAAGAAAGACAGACGCAACAACGTTGTCATCCCCTATGTAGCCGGTGTATCAGAGAAACTCAGGAGAGTTTTCTCCAAGCACGACATCCCAGTGTACTTCAGACCCAGCAACACACTCAGACAGAAACTGGTTCACCCGAAAGACAAAACTCCAAAACACAGACTTAACAACGTGGTGTATGCTGTACAGTGCAGCGAGGAATGCCCAGACCTCTACATTGGAGAGACCAAACAGCCACTTCACAAGCGCATGGCACAACATAGAAGAGCCACCTCCACAGGACAAGACTCAGCAGTTCATCTGCATCTTAAGGATAAAGGTCACTCTTTCGAGGATGCCAATGTTCACATATTGGACAGAGAGGACAGATGGTTTGAAAGAGGAGTGAAAGAGGCCATCTATGTCCACTGTGAGCGACCATCTTTGAACAGAGGCGGTGGTTTACGACACCAACTGTCTGCCATCTATAATCCAGTTTTGAGTTCCCTCCCCAGACGCCTTAACGCCCACTCACATCCTGGGCCATCTGACCTCAGGAATTCACATGACAAGGTGGGGCCAGGTTTCACAATGAGCTCACCCGAAACCCTGGCTGATTATGTACCACACCCGCTTTCACACCTTGGCTCATGTGATTAGAGGATCACCAGGGGGTCCTTTGTCCCTCTTTGGGGGGATACTCCCAGTGGGTTTAAATCTGGGACTCTCGGCCATTTGACCTTAGAACTGAAGAAGCTTCTCGGATGAGAGGTGAAACGTCTTCAAGCAACTTAAAGAAGTCCAGACGCTTTTCTTTGCAAATTCCTTTGACTACGATGACCTGGATGACTGAGAACCTTCACAGACACATTAGCTTACAGCTTTAAGTGTTTAAGGTGCTAACTAAAAATAAAGACAAGATGACAGTTTATTCAATTTTAATGAAATTTGCAGATTGTTTCGGTGGAGTTTAATAAACTCAGCGGTCTGCTCCTTGCTATCTAAAATATAACAGGGCACCGGAGTAAATTCTCAAGCATCTCACTCTTCTGATAATCAGTTGTCTGCTTGACGTTTATTCAGCTTTGTGAAAACTATAACTTTAATCTCAGCCAAACCAATTTACTCAGGAACAAATAAAATACTGAAAAAAGCCAAACAATAACATTTTTAAGTTATCTGAGTGACTTATATATCATGTTTAACCTGAGTAGCGAAAAGTTGAAAACGATTTGCCGGGAGTCCGGTGTTCTCACCGGCTCTAGTGAGCCTTCAACCCCAGCTAGCTATCGAGCTAGTGGGTAACAGACATCTCCGAAAACGTCGGAGCGCTTTTGAATAGGGATGGGTATCGTTTAGGTTTTATCCGATACTGGTGCCAAACTGGTACTTTTGAAACGGTGCCGGTGCTTAAACGGTGCTCAAACCGGTGCTTAAAGAATGGAGAACACAAACTTTGTCCAAAAACCTCTCATGTTCAGCTGTTTTTTTTGTAAAAAGATAACAATGTTAGCCTTTTCTCCAGCTATAGGGCATATATGGTCTCACTCTTGGCTGGAAGCAGTGCTTAAACAATGGAAAAAACACAAACTTTGTCCAAAAACCTCTCATGTTTAACTGTTTTCCACTTTTTCTTTGGTCATTTTAGCCTTTTTGGCCAGGGTGAAGGGAGTATCTGCCATCACACAAGAAGACAGCCGCATGTAACTACGACGGTAATAATGTGGTTAGCCTACTCACATAAATTACACACGAACAACATGAAGCTACTCGCCAGAGAAGAACGGCTGCTGCTGCCATCATCATCCGTCATCATTTCTGCTATGCTGACAGGGCTAGGGGCCAGGACTCTACTCTTCGGGTTCTTGGGGGATGTTGCTAACTCTGGGTCCGATAACAGGCACCACACCCGCAGTAGATGTGCACGGTGTGAGGTCTCGCAGCAAGCTATCAAACACGGCGCATTTCTCGGCTTTAAAAAAACCCGCTATGCGTCGCCAGGTGTTTCATCAGATTTGAGGTGTTACCTCCTTTGACAGTATCACAGTATCAGCTTAAAGCACTTGTTGCAGGCTGCTGAGTTTGCATCTTTTGCTGCGAAGTACAGCCAGACTTTTGACCGCATTGCCTTGGGCATTTTTAATCTGTAGCTCTGCTCTAAAAGAACGTACGTACCTGGACCCGCCTACTATCCTCGGAAACGTAAAATGATTGGCTAGAATTGGCTCAGGAAAAAAAAAGAAGCACCGAAATGTGCGCTGCTTTTCGGTCTGGTTACTACCGTTTATGTCAGAACCGGTGCCATCATGGCACCGGACACTGATAAAGGTACCTATCCCTACTTTTGAAAATATGTGGTGTCTTGATAAACTGAGCAGATATTTGAGGTTTACACAGCTACATTCTCGCCTGAAAATATGTTAAATGTTTATTTTGTGACCCAGAAAGAATAATAAGAGTAATATTAAAACTAACTAGCTGCCGCCATTGTTGGAAACTGAGCAGGGCCGCGCTATGAATTCTGGGATAGGTTGGGCCACGAAGGATACACCCGACCCATCCTTCAAATCAGGGGAAATAAAGGACGCATTTCTGGGCCGCACTTGTCGGAGTCTTCGAATTTGGACAGTCTTCGTCGTGTCGCTGTAACGTAATCGGCCTACAAATGCGAGCACAGTAGGATACGGTTCCTGAATTTGGACACAGCTACAATACCGGACACAGCTTCTTCTTCTTCGGGGTTTAATGGCAGCTGGCATCCTTGTACATGCAGTGCTGCCATCTTCTGTTTCAGGCCGTTATTACACATTTAAATCCTACTACTTATTCCTGCGTCTTTTGGGATCTTACAAAGCTTCAAACGACGCGTCGACTATTAAATTAGTCGTCGACGATTTTGATCGTGGCAGCCCTATTGCACACCAGGGAGACAGTTACAGTTGTATATGGGATATGAGTGTGTGTCTGCAGAGGTTTGATTGATGCCTCCTGGATGAATCAAATCTGTTAATAAAGTGATTCAGTTCATTTGCCCACCTCACCTCCCCCACAGGCAGAGAGTCTTGATCTTTTGGCCCGAGATGGTTCTAAGGCCTCTCTAAACTTCACTAACACTATTCTGTGTGACCTTTCAGATCTCTCTTCACCCTTTTCAGCTCTTCCTTGTCTCTAGCTTTGAAGGCCCTCTTCTTCTACTTGAGGGCTGCTTTTATTTCTGGGGTAATCCAGAATTTGTTGTTAGGGAAACACCGCACAGGTGGGTCCGGTGTTATCCACACAGAAGTTAATGTAGCCCGCAACACAGGTCACAACGCTGTCAATGTCCTCCCCCACAATGGAATAAAAAGAGTCCTTAAGAGCCTCCCCGCTTTCCTCCGACCATCTGTGTGGGGTAGGTCACATACTGGGTGAAGGTGGGCCGTGTGGAGTCCAGTGATGGGTGATTAAAGTCCCCTGATATTAAAAAAGGGCTCTTGGAGATTGCATTTGCAGTCTGCTGACCACAGAGTGGAGAAAGTCACAGGCTGCCTCCACACACGCTAACGGCTAGCAGCCCAATGTATCTGCTGCAGAGTTATTCTTTCACAGCAGTGTGCCCAGGGTTACACCATCTGTCATTCACAAACACTGCCAGTCCCCCTCATTTCCTCTCTCCGCTGTCTCTCATCCTGTTTGCCCGCAGCAGCTGGAAACCGGGCAGCTCCACACTCATGTCTGGAGTTTGCGGTGTTAGTCAGGACTCCGTTAGCATCATAATGCTACACTGCGGTAGCGCAGCTGCAGGGCGCAGCGCTAATAGCTGATCCCTCAAGTAACCAAGGGAGCCTTGCGCCACACAGTTAGGGTCTCCACTTGTTTCAGAAAAAGCATTCCGTCGTTTGCTTGTTTGATTATGCTTTAAACATATGAAAATGCATAGTGGGTTACAAGCACTGGTACCGAATAGGCAGTTACTTAGCAGAAGGTGAATCTGTGATGAATTAGCGTGGTAGTGATCGTTCAGTATTCGAGAATCACTTTACTGACTCGTGAATAATGATTCACAAGCCCAACTTGACTCACTGACTCATCCCTGTTGCTGTTAGCAAACTCATTTCATTAGGAGAAATATATCTAGCTTATAATTAAAATTGTGTGGAAAAAAACAACAGCCAGTTTCTTAACAGAAACATTTCTGCTCTGAACTGGAAGAAAAAACCCTGAGTAGAAGCTCACATCAAGACAATAGCTCCTCAGTTCACAGTAGCATCGCTCTGCTAACATGCTAACAGCACATTTGAGTTACTCACCCCCTCCCTTCCTGTGCTGAATCCTAGGCTGTGTCCCAATTCAGGGTATGCACGCTTGAAGTACGCATTTTAAGTGCGATTACGTCACCGCCACGCGACGACGGCTGTCCCAATTCGAAGTGTACTTCAAATGCATACTCCAAATGCGCCGTCGATTTCCCCAAATATCAAGCGTGGTCCGGTGCACGCTTCGTGGTCCCATATATCCCACAATTCATAGCGCGGTGGTGGGTGTGGATAATTTTGCCGCAAAATACGGCAGAAGGGAGCGGCTGAAGAGTGAACTGTCAAAAGTAAGTACTGAATGTTATTCAATTCAATTCAATTCAATTCAATTTTATTTATATAGCGCCAAATCACAACAGCAGTCGCCCCAAGGCGCTTTATATTGTACAGTAGATCGCACAATAATAAATACAGTCGGTGAAGTCGGTGGAGTTCTTGATGTGGTGTGGGGTGTTCCCCATGAGAGGTGCAAGGATGGTAGCAAGGTGTTTCGCAATGTTGTAAGTAGCTGAGTTTATGCTACTGACTATGGGTCTGAGTGGGGCCCCTTCCTTGTGGATTTTAGGAAGTCCATAAATGCAGGGTATGGCATCCCCTGGATAAAGGCGGTGATATGTAATGCGGTCAATGGTTTTGTCCTTTTCAAGGTTTTGAAGGCAAGCTATAACTTTCTTCTTGTAGCTGCTTGTGGGGTCTCGCTTTAAAGCTTCGTAGGTGTTGTTGTCACTGAGGAGAGTAGTGATCTTTGTGTGGTAATCTGTTGTGTTTAGGACCACGGTGCACCTTCCCTTATCCGCTGGTAATATAGTGATGTTGTGGTCTTTGCTCAGGGAAGCGACGGCCTTTTCTTGTATTGTGAGGTTAGATGGAGGGACTTTGGCACTGGAGAGGGTGGCTGAGACTTTCATCCTGATTTGCTCTGCTTCTGTCAGTGATAATTTATTAATCCGTATGGCAGTTTCTGTGGCTGTGATGAGGTCCACTATGGGCAACTGTTGCGGAGAAATGGTGAAATTGAGTCCTTTGGCTAAAACCCTCTTTTCAGGTTCAGTGAGATTCCGGTCTGAAAAGTTCTTTACCCATTTCTCCCGACTGTCTTCAGGTGTGTTTTCTTCTCTGAGTTGTGTGGGTTCAGACTGAGGGGTGTGGGTTTTTGAAAGCAAGGTGTGAAATTTTCTGCGTTGTCTTTCTTTTCCTTGAGAGTGTTGGGCCCGCTGAGCCTTGTCCACAAACTTGTAAACCTCTTCTAGGATTGGAGAGGGTAGAAGGGTTTCCAGTGCCTGCAGACTTCACCGACAAGGTCCAGAAACTTACCCTGGATCCAGATGAAACCATGGTGTCCTTTGATGTAGTCTCCCTCTTCACTTGCATACCCACCACGGAGGCAGTGGAGACTGTCAGAAAACGACTACAAGAAGACAGCTCCTTGGAAGACAGGACCAACTTCACACCCGATCAGATTTGCACACTGTTAGACCTCTGCCTCACCACAACATACTTCAAATACAACGAAGGCTTCTACAGACAAAAACATGGCTGTGCCATGGGCTCCCCCGTGTCACCTATTGTAGCCAACCTTTACATGGAGGAAGTGGAAAGGAAGGCTCTTGGCTCTTTTAAAGGGAGAGTACCCAGCCACTGGTACAGATATGTAGATGACACCTGGGTCAAAATCAAGACACAAGAAGTGGAATCTTTCACTGCGCACATTAACGCTGTGGATAAAAACATCAAGTTCACCAGGGAAGACACAAAGGATAACTGTTTGCCTTTCCTGGACTGCGCCGTGCACATTGAAGAGAATGGCAACCTCAACATCGAAGTTTACCGGAAGCCCACACACACGGACCAGTACCTCCTCTTTGACTCCCATCACCCTCTGGAACACAAACTTGGAGTAATTAGGACCCTACACCACCAGGCAGAACATGTTCCCTCTAAGCCTGAGGGAAAAAAGAAGGAACACACACACGTAAAGGAAGCACTCAAAACATGTGGTTATCCTAACTGGGCGTTCATAAAGTCAGCAAAGAGGCACAGAAAAGAAGATCAGACACCAGCGAGGGAGGATAAGAAAGACAGACGCAACAACGTTGTCATCCCCTATGTAGCCGGTGTATCAGAGAAACTCAGGAGAGTTTTCTCCAAGCACGACATCCCAGTGTACTTCAGACCCAGCAACACACTCAGACAGAAACTGGTTCACCCGAAAGACAAAACTCCAAAACACAGACTTAACAACGTGGTGTATGCTGTACAGTGCAGCGAGGAATGCCCAGACCTCTACATTGGAGAGACCAAACAGCCACTTCACAAGCGCATGGCACAACATAGAAGAGCCACCTCCACAGGACAAGACTCAGCAGTTCATCTGCATCTTAAGGATAAAGGTCACTCTTTCGAGGATGCCAATGTTCACATATTGGACAGAGAGGACAGATGGTTTGAAAGAGGAGTGAAAGAGGCCATCTATGTCCACTGTGAGCGACCATCTTTGAACAGAGGCGGTGGTTTACGACACCAACTGTCTGCCATCTATAATCCAGTTTTGAGTTCCCTCCCCAGACGCCTTAACGCCCACTCACATCCTGGGCCATCTGACCTCAGGAATTCACATGACAAGGTGGGGCCAGGTTTCACAATGAGCTCACCCGAAACCCTGGCTGATTATGTACCACACCCGCTTTCACACCTTGGCTCATGTGATTAGAGGATCACCAGGGGGTCCTTTGTCCCTCTTTGGGGGGATACTCCCAGTGGGTTTAAATCTGGGACTCTCGGCCATTTGACCTTAGAACTGAAGAAGCTTCTCGGATGAGAGGTGAAACGTCTTCAAGCAACTTAAAGAAGTCCAGACGCTTTTCTTTGCAAATTCCTTTGACTACGATGACCTGGATGACTGAGAACCTTCACAGACACATTAGCTTACAGCTTTAAGTGTTTAAGGTGCTAACTAAAAATAAAGACAAGATGACAGTTTATTCAATTTTAATGAAATTTGCAGATTGTTTCGGTGGAGTTTAATAAACTCAGCGGTCTGCTCCTTGCTATCTAAAATATAACAGGGCACCGGAGTAAATTCTCAAGCATCTCACTCTTCTGATAATCAGTTGTCTGCTTGACGTTTATTCAGCTTTGTGAAAACTATAACTTTAATCTCAGCCAAACCAATTTACTCAGGAACAAATAAAATACTGAAAAAAGCCAAACAATAACATTTTTAAGTTATCTGAGTGACTTATATATCATGTTTAACCTGAGTAGCGAAAGACGGCGGTGGGTTTGAAAACGATTTGCCGGGAGTCCGGTGTTCTCACCGGCTCTAGTGAGCCTTCAACCCCAGCTAGCTATCGAGCTAGTGGGTAACAGACATCTCCGAAAACGTCGGAGCGCTTTTGAATAGGGATGGGTATCGTTTAGGTTTTATCCGATACTGGTGCCAAACTGGTACTTTTGAAACGGTGCCGGTGCTTAAACGGTGCTCAAACCGGTGCTTAAAGAATGGAGAACACAAACTTTGTCCAAAAACCTCTCATGTTCAGCTGTTTTTTTTGTAAAAAGATAACAATGTTAGCCTTTTCTCCAGCTATAGGGCATATATGGTCTCACTCTTGGCTGGAAGCAGTGCTTAAACAATGGAAAAAACACAAACTTTGTCCAAAAACCTCTCATGTTTAACTGTTTTCCACTTTTTCTTTGGTCATTTTAGCCTTTTTGGCCAGGGTGAAGGGAGTATCTGCCATCACACAAGAAGACAGCCGCATGTAACTACGACGGTGTTTGCTAGTTCACCTTACATGCATTAATGTAATAATGTGGTTAGCCTACTCAACATAAATTACACACGAACAACATGAAGCTACTCGCCCAGAGAAGAACGGCTGCTGCTGCCATCATCATCCGTCATCATTTCTGCTATGCTGACAGGGCTAGGGGCCAGGACTCTACTCTTCGGGTTCTTGGGGGATGTTGCTAACTCTGGGTCCGATAACAGGCACCACACCCGCAGTAGATGTGCACGGTGTGAGGTCTCGCAGCAAGCTATCAAACACGGCGCATTTCTCGGCTTTAAAAAACCCGCTATGCGTCGCCAGGTGTTTCATCAGATTTGAGGTGTTACCTCCTTTGACAGTATCACAGTATCAGCTTAAAGCACTTGTTGCAGGCTGCTGAGTTTGCATCTTTTGCTGCGAAGTACAGCCAGACTTTTGACCGCATTGCCTTGGGCATTTTTAATCTGTAGCTCTGCTCTAAAAGAACGTACGTACCTGGACCCGCCTACTATCCTCGGAAACGTAAAATGATTGGCTAGAATTGGCTCAGGAAAAAAAAAGAAGCACCGAAATGTGCGCTGCTTTTCGGTCTGGTTACTACCGTTTATGTCAGAACCGGTGCCATCATGGCACCGGACACAGGTACCTATCCCTACTTTTGAAAATATGTGGTGTCTTGATAAACTGAGCAGATATTTGAGGTTTACACAGCTACATTCTCGCCTGAAAATATGTTAAATGTTTATTTTGTGACCCAGAAAGAATAATAAGAGTAATATTAAAACTAACTAGCTGCCGCCATTGTTGGAAACTGAGCAGGGCCGCGCTATGAATTCTGGGATAGGTTGGGCCACGAAGGATACACCCGACCCATCCTTCAAATCAGGGGAAATAAAGGACGCATTTCTGGGCCGCACTTGTCGGAGTCTTCGAATTTGGACAGTCTTCGTCGTGTCGCTGTAACGTAATCGGCCTACAAATGCGAGCACAGTAGGATACGGTTCCTGAATTTGGACACAGCTACAATACCGGACACAGCTTCTTCTTCTTCGGGGTTTAATGGCAGCTGGCATCCTTGTACATGCAGTGCTGCCATCTTCTGTTTCAGGCCGTTATTACACATTTAAATCCTACTACTTATTCCTGCGTCTTTTGGGATCTTACAAAGCTTCAAACGACGCGTCGACTATTAAATTAGTCGTCGACGATTTTGATCGTGGCAGCCCTATTGCACACCAGGGAGACAGTTACAGTTGTATATGGGATATGAGTGTGTGTCTGCAGAGGTTTGATTGATGCCTCCTGGATGAATCAAATCTGTTAATAAAGTGATTCAGTTCATTTGCCCACCTCACCTCCCCCACAGGCAGAGAGTCTTGATCTTTTGGCCCGAGATGGTTCTAAGGCCTCTCTAAACTTCACTAACACTATTCTGTGTGACCTTTCAGATCTCTCTTCACCCTTTTCAGCTCTTCCTTGTCTCTAGCTTTGAAGGCCCTCTTCTTCTACTTGAGGGCTGCTTTTATTTCTGGGGTAATCCAGAATTTGTTGTTAGGGAAACACCGCACAGGTGGGTCCGGTGTTATCCACACAGAAGTTAATGTAGCCCGCAACACAGGTCACAACGCTGTCAATGTCCTCCCCCACAATGGAATAAAAAGAGTCCTTAAGAGCCTCCCCGCTTTCCTCCGACCATCTGTGTGGGGTAGGTCACATACTGGGTGAAGGTGGGCCGTGTGGAGTCCAGTGATGGGTGATTAAAGTCCCCTGATATTAAAAAAGGGCTCTTGGAGATTGCATTTGCAGTCTGCTGACCACAGAGTGGAGAAAGTCACAGGCTGCCTCCACACACGCTAACGGCTAGCAGCCCAATGTATCTGCTGCAGAGTTATTCTTTCACAGCAGTGTGCCCAGGGTTACACCATCTGTCATTCACAAACACTGCCAGTCCCCCTCATTTCCTCTCTCCGCTGTCTCTCATCCTGTTTGCCCGCAGCAGCTGGAAACCGGGCAGCTCCACACTCATGTCTGGAGTTTGCGGTGTTAGTCAGGACTCCGTTAGCATCATAATGCTACACTGCGGTAGCGCAGCTGCAGGGCGCAGCGCTAATAGCTGATCCCTCAAGTAACCAAGGGAGCCTTGCGCCACACAGTTAGGGTCTCCACTTGTTTCAGAAAAAGCATTCCGTCGTTTGCTTGTTTGATTATGCTTTAAACATATGAAAATGCATAGTGGGTTACAAGCACTGGTACCGAATAGGCAGTTACTTAGCAGAAGGTGAATCTGTGATGAATTAGCGTGGTAGTGATCGTTCAGTATTCGAGAATCACTTTACTGACTCGTGAATAATGATTCACAAGCCCAACTTGACTCACTGACTCATCCCTGTTGCTGTTAGCAAACTCATTTCATTAGGAGAAATATATCTAGCTTATAATTAAAATTGTGTGGAAAAAAACAACAGCCAGTTTCTTAACAGAAACATTTCTGCTCTGAACTGGAAGAAAAAACCCTGAGTAGAAGCTCACATCAAGACAATAGCTCCTCAGTTCACAGTAGCATCGCTCTGCTAACATGCTAACAGCACATTTGAGTTACTCACCCCCTCCCTTCCTGTGCTGAATCCTAGGCTGTGTCCCAATTCAGGGTATGCACGCTTGAAGTACGCATTTTAAGTGCGATTACGTCACCGCCACGCGACGACGGCTGTCCCAATTCGAAGTGTACTTCAAATGCATACTCCAAATGCGCCGTCGATTTCCCCAAATATCAAGCGTGGTCCGGTGCACGCTTCGTGGTCCCATATATCCCACAATTCATAGCGCGGTGGTGGGTGTGGATAATTTTGCCGCAAAATACGGCAGAAGGGAGCGGCTGAAGAGTGAACTGTCAAAAGTAAGTACTGAATGTTATTCAATTCAATTCAATTCAATTCAATTTTATTTATATAGCGCCAAATCACAACAGCAGTCGCCCCAAGGCGCTTTATATTGTACAGTAGATCGCACAATAATAAATACAGAGAAAACCCAACAATCATATGACCCCCTATGAGCAAGCACTTTGGCGACAGTGGGAAGGAAAAACTCCCTTTTAACAGGAAGAAACCTCCAGCAGAACCAGGCTCAGGGAGGGGCGGGGCCATCTGCTGTGATTGGTTGGGGTGAAAGAAGGAAAACAGGATAAAGACATGCTGTGGAAGAGAGACAGAGATTAATAACAGATATGATTCGATGCAGAGAGGTCTATTAACACATAGTGAGTGAGAAAGGTGACTGGAAAGGAAAAACTCAATGCATCATGGGAATCCCCGGCAGCCTACGTCTATTGCAGCATAACTAAGGGAGGATTCAGGGTCACCTGGTCCAGCCCTAACTATATGCTTTAGCAAAAAGGAAAGTTTGAAGCCTAATCTTGAAAGTAGAGATAGTGTCTGTCTCCTGAATCCAAACTGGAAGCTGGTTCCACAGAAGAGGGGCCTGAAAACTGAAGGCTCTGCCTCCCATTCTACTTTTAAATACTCTAGGAACAACAAGTAGGCCTGCAGTGTGAGAGCGAAGTGCTCTAATAGGGTGATATGGCACTACAAGGTCATTAAGATAAGATGGGGCCTGATTATTTAAGACCTTGTATGTGAGGAGCAGGATTTTGAATTCAATTCTGGATTTAACAGGAAGCCAATGAAGGGAAGCCAAAACAGGAGAAATCTGCTCTCTCTTTCTAGTCCCTGTCAGGACTCTTGCTGCAGCATTTTGGATCAGCTGAAGGCTTTTCAGCGAGTTTTTAGGACATCCTGATAATAGTGAATTACAGTAGTCCAGCCTGGAAGTAATAAATGCATGAACTAGTTTTTCAGCGTCACTCTGAGACAGGATATTTCTAATTTTAGAGATGTTGCGCAAATGGAAGAAAGCAGTCTTACATAGTTGTTTAATATGTGCGTTGAAGGACATGTCCTGGTCAAAAATGACTCCAAGGTTCCTCACAGCATTACTGGAGGCCAAGGTAATGCCATCCAGAGTAAGAATCTGCTTAGATACCATATTTCTAAGATTTTCAGGGCCGAGTACAATAACCTCAGTTTGATCTGAATTAAGAAGCAGAAAGTTAGCAGCCATCCAGGTCTTTATGTCTTTAAGACATTCCTGCAGTTTAACTAATTGGTGTGTGTTACCTGGCTTCATGGACAGATAGAGCTGAGTGTCATCTGCATAGCAGTGAAAATGTATGCTATGTCTTCTAATGATGCTGCCTAAGGGAAGCATGTATAATGTAAACAGAATTGGTCCTAGCACTGAACCCTGTGGAACACCATAATTGACCTTAGTGTGTGAAGAGGACTCTCCATTTACTTGAATAAACTGGAGTCTATTAGATAGATATGATACAAACCACTGCAGCGCAGTACCTGTAATACCTACAGCATGTTCTAATCGCTCTAATAGGATATTATGGTCAACAGTATCGAACGCTGCACTGAGGTCTAGCAGGACAAGCACAGAGATGAGTCCACTGTCAGAGGCCATAAGAAGATCATTTGTAACCTTCACTAAAGCTGTTTCTGTGCTGTGATGAGCTCTGAAACCTGACTGAAACTCTTCAAATAAGCCATTCCTCTGCAGATGATCTGTTAGCTGTTTGACAACTACTCTTTCAAGGATGTTTGATATGAAAGGAAGGTTGGAGATTGGCCTATAATTAGCTAAGACAGCTGGGTCTAGAGATGCTTTTTAAGTAAAGGTTTAACTACAGCCACCTTGAAGGCCTGTGGTACATAGCTGATTATTAGAGATAGGTTGATCATATTTAAGATCGAAGCATTAATTAATGGCAGGACTTCTTTGAGCAGTTTTGTAGGAATGGGGTCTAAAAGACACGTTGATGGTTTGGAGGAAGTAATTATTGAAGTTAACTCAGAAAGATCAATTGGAGAAAAAGAGTCTAACTTAACATCAATGGTACTAAAAGTAGCTGTAGATAATATTACATCTGTGGGATGATTATTGGTAATTTTTTCTCTAATGATAAGAATTTTATTTGTGAAGAAGTTCATGAAGTCATTACTAGTTAACGTTAAAGGGATTGTTGGCTCAGTAGAGCTCTGACTGTTTGTCAGCCTGGCTACAGTGCTGAAGAGAAACCTGGGGTTGTTCTTATTTTCTTCAATCAGTGACAAATAGTAAGATGTTCTGGCTTTGCGGAGGGCTTTCTTATAAAGCAGCAAACTATTTCTCCAGGCTAAATGATGATCCTCTAAATTTGTGACACGCCATTTCCTCTCCAGCTTACGAGTTATCTACTTTAGGCTACGTGTTTGAGAATTATACCACGGAGTCAGGTACTTCTGATTTGAGGCCTTAGTTTTCACAGGAGCTACAGTATCCAGAGTCGTACGTAGTGAGGAGGTAAAATTATTAACAAGATAATCGACCTCTGTTGGAGTAGCGTTCAGATAGCTGCTCTGCTGTATGTTGGTACAGGGCATTGAAGATGATAACAGTGGGTGGATTATATTCTTAAACTTAGTTACAGCACTTTCAGAAAGACATCTACTTTGATAAAGTCTACTCTCCACTGCTGTGTAATCAATTATTGTAAATGTAAATGTTATCAGGAAATGATCAGACAGCAGAGGGTTTTCAGGAAACACTGTTAAATGTTCAGTTTCTATGCCATATGTTAAAACAAGATCTAGAGTGTGATTAAAGTGGTGGGTGGGTTCTTTTACATTTTGAGAGAAGCCAATTGAGTCTAATAACAGATTAAATGCGATGTTGAGGCTGTCATTTTTAGCATCTACATGGATGTTAAAATCACCCACAATAATTATTTTATCTGAGCTGAGCACTAAATCAGATAAAAAGTCTGAGAAATCAGAGAGAAACTCTGTGTAAGGCCCAGGTGGACGATAGATGATAACAAGTAAGACTGGTTTCTGAGTTTTACAGCTGGGGTGGACGAGGCTAAGCATCAGGCTTTCAAATGAATTAAAAGTCTGTCTTGGTCTTTCGTTAATTAATAGTAGGTTAATTATGTCACTTATTTATGTGCGAATGTTTAAGAACATTAAAACATTACTGTTGGCCACATGTCGGGAAAGTTATGTGACATTAGTGATGTTTGTACTTTCAGCGGTAACTTGGTTTTAAAGCCTCTACGTCTAAATATATACATATAGCTGACCTTAATCTTACAGAGAATGTGATGATTTTATGGATAATTAAAGTCAGTCATATATCCACAAACACAACAAGCTGAAAGTCAGTGATGCTGCTCGGTTTGCAGTCCTGAATATGACGGCACAAGCAGGATTCACTGCACTGTTAATGTTAGCTATGTTATATTGCTGCCTCTGTTCGGTGGTGTCGAGCCAAACGGACTTTAACGTGTGTTTGAACGAGCTGACGGTTCACTCGTTAAGCTGAAAGAAAGATGCTTTAATCACAGGAGTCACACATGTGTCCACTGGACCATCTGGAACTCTTCTTGTTTAGCACTCGTAATAACACAAACACTAAATCCTCCTTCTCTTGTGCTGTTTTGTAGCAGTGTGTACACCTGAGACTGTCACCTGTCTGTCTGTCCTGCACTCTCTCTCTGTTTCTTTCTCTCTGATTGTGGAATAAAAGTATGAACATGTATTTATAAGTTACACTTGTGTTTGAATCCTGCAGCTTATCACACATTTGATTTCCATGTGTGACAACTGCAAGTGTCCAGAGTGAGGACAGACTGAGGGACCCACTGCTGCACATCATCTGTGAGGCTTTGCACCCCTGATGATCCACCAGGACAAACTCAGCAGTGTGTGAGGAAGAGGAGGAGGAAGAGCCAGCAGCAGCTGACAGATGGAGAGAATAGACAGACTGTTCCTGTTTGTGAAGGACTGCTAGGAAAGTTTAACATAACTAATTGTCTGTCCTGAATCAGTCTTATTAGGTAATGTTCAAATAATGTGATCATCCCAGTGTTTTCAGTGTGGGAGAAAGTACTCAGGGCCTTCAAGTTACACACTATGAAAGGCAGCAACAAGTTTAATATTCAGAAACCTAAAGTATGTATCAGCAGCAGAATGGAGCTAAAAATAAATGTTTGTTTCAGTTCTATGAAGCTTTGAGTGTTTTGGATTAGTAGCACTGCTGTGTTTGTTGCATCATATTGCTGTAATTGTTTATATGCTTTATATATTCTGAGCTAAGTTGATCTATAGTGTTACATCATATTCTATAAGGATGTTATGTGTTTGTAGACTTTCTGCCCAGTTTGACCCATTTAGCAGAAGTCAGCCTGTTTAAGGCTCTGATATCTATTCTGTATGACTTAAAGCAGTTATGACATGGTCTGATTTTCTCACCCACACTGAAAAAAATGCAATAGGGTGGTTGTTGAATTTGCATAGAATTACTTCATATATCCAGCATGACTAATTTAAATTTCACATCTAAACATATTTTTGTCTTTTAATTTTCACATATTCTTTAAGAATATTCATTCTTTTAGAATAAATCATGTTGAAAAGAAACAAGTTAGTCGTGTTTTATCCTCAAGCTCCGCCCCCTGGAAAGGAAAAATCGGCTGCACTGTCCGCCATTTTGTCTCTCGCTTTGGAAAATCTACTACCATCTGGAGTTTTACACTTGAAGGTAAATAAGATTTTAAAGCTAACACACCAGTGAGAAAGAGTGTAGACCCTTTATATATGTGGACTTTTACTGGGGTGTTGTTATTTTACAGGTATGTGGGCTGTTTATCGAAAACCAGGAAAGGCCAATGTTAGGCTCCAGTTAGCTAATGGTAACCGAAATTATGCGATAAGCAAATTAGTAATTAACATATATAATGTGAGTTAATATTGTTTATATATTCTTTCAGTCTAAATTAACAGACTATTACAAACTTGCATTGGTGTCTGTAGTAAGTGGTGGTACCTGCAGTGTCTTAACCATTAAACAAGCTAATGTAGGGCCGGGATATGACTAGTTTGTTGAAACATGTCTGCTGCCAATGTGACTGCGCACACATGGTAACATTACCAGCACATAGCCACAGCCGCTATAAACATGCTAAAAGGTCAATCTAGCTTCTGTAGTCAGCAGCTGGAAGACTCAACACAGACCCAAGATTCAGTGTAACGGTTATCTAAATGTTGTGTGTCCTGTTTGTAAGCCCAGAAAAAGAAATTAAATAAAATGACGACCTTGAGCTTCAAGCTAATGTAAGCGTAATGCTATAGCATAAAGCTAATGCAATGATGAGGTTGTTAAATTAGTAAAAATACAGTAAATATATCCAACATGAATAATTTATATTTTTGGTCTAAACATAATTAAGTCTCACGCCTTTCACTTGTTTTAGAAGGATGTTCAGTCTTTTAAAACCAGTCCTATCAAAATAACAGAAAATAGTTATGTTTTCTGTTGAAACTCCACCCCCCAGGGTGTGTTCTGTGAGGGAAAATTCACTGTGGCGGTCCGCCATTTTTTGTCTTCGCTTCGTTTACCTTTGGTGCTGAGCTTTACTTTGTCGAGGTAAACTGA
The DNA here is from genome assembly GCF_001858045.2 of Oreochromis niloticus. Lineage (NCBI taxonomy): Eukaryota > Metazoa > Chordata > Actinopteri > Cichliformes > Cichlidae > Oreochromis > Oreochromis niloticus. The sequence continues at coordinate 38,426,527 of NC_031977.2, forward strand.
AAACTACATGTTTGAGAGGAAACGAAGAGAACATCCATTAGATGGGGAAGTTTTTCTCATGAATTGCCGTTGAGCAACATAATGGAAAAAACAAGTCATTCCTTAAGTTAACTAACGATAATGCTAGCTTAAGCTGCGGGACAATATTATGTGCATTAGCTTTTTTTCAGTGTGTGCCCAGTCACATTCGCTTGTTTTTTTCTCAGTGAATACAGACTAACTAACTTGTGTCCATTTAGTTAACTGGTTGTACCTAAAATGTTTTAGTTAAACAGTTAAACAAGCTAGTTTGCCATGGGGTGGGCTCTGTGTGTGTGTGTGTGTGTGTGTTCGGAGGGGGGTGGTGGGGGGTCTTCACTAAAGTCGGTTTATTTAGGGCATGACACCTATGCAGTACTCATTAGGAGAGGAAGTGCATGACTTGGGGCTTTATTTCATGTTCTGGGGCAGTGAATGTAATGTTCTGATAACATGTTAAAGACACACAAAAACCCAACAAATTATTTTAACTGATTTATAGAGAGACTGAGAGGAGGGCTTAAAGAGATAAGAAAAAATGACAATATAAATATGTTTAATTTATTTTTTCTGTATCGATATATGGTGCTTATCCCTGCTGAAGGGCAGATTGGTGTTGCTTCAGAACAATTCTCTAGCGTTGTTACGTAGAGGTGTTACAGTTAAGGTTTTAATAACATTATTTTATTTACTAGTGAAGCTTTGCATATGTTATCTCACATTCTGTAAGGTAAATTTTCTGGAAAGGTCAAATTAATTAATTTAACTAAGTATTAATGAAAGACCTTGATGTGTATATGACACTAATAGATGTAGTTTCTGGGTCATTTGGCAGAACTGCAAAATGGCCAGAAGGAGGCAACTGCTGTGGTTGCAAACAGGCTTTGGGTGGTATTGAAGTAAGGGCAACTATGGAACTGCTCAGCAACATGGGACCCATAGCTAATAAATAGTAATATGACAAAAATAACAACTTTGTGTGGATGTAACCTTGTGAGATCTGAGATTTTGACAGCATTTTTATGTGACAACTTCTCTTTTTAGATAAATGCAGAGTTTAAGCGCATTACCACCATGCCACTGCAGTCCAGATTACTCTCGCAGATAGATGTGCTATCTGACAAACTAATAAAGGTCTTCAAAAGGCGAGGAGGACAAAGAGGAAGAAGACTTCAGAACATTCTGGAGCCCACGGCCCAGGTAAGAAAAAAAAAAAAATTTGTGTATACACTTTAGGGAAAATAATAATTTTAACCAAATGCTGCTTGTCACTCTATGCCAGGAGTATGTTGAAAATCACCTGGGATTTTCACAATTTACCATGGGTGCGGGTTTTTTTTTCTTTTACCTGCATTAGAACTATGTGTGGAGTTCATAGTTGAACACCTCTCTATGCTCTGACAGTATTCTGCTTCTTTGCATGGAGATTTCACTTCAGAAATGCATTACCTTTTTAAGCATTCTGAGGACTCAAATCACATGCTGTAATGAATCCATTTTTGTTCACCTAATGTGTTAATGTTAACATTTTTTGGAATAGTGACACAGATTAAAATAAGATTTGGTATAATGTTCTTTGACCTGTGTTCTGTTTAATTAAATTTTGGATTTCTGCATTTTCTAGGTCGCAGATGAAGCCATTATCCAACGATCTAATAAGGAAACAACCATGGGAATTTACATCATAAAGTCAAGAGATACCAGTGGCAGCCCTGAGGACATCGGGATAGTCCTTGAAGGCCAGAGAGTCTGGCAGGATTTGGATAACTATACCCTAGCAGCTGCAATGCTGTTTGGACTAATGTACACTTTGAACCTCACCTACCCACTGGAAAAGTATACCTTGGAGGTATTATAGAAACTGTTTATGGAGCTCAAAAGGAACAGCCTTTCAAAGAAGGCCCAGGTTTTCAGGACCAGACTGTACGATTGAACAGTTTTCCAGTTATGATGTGGGAACAACATGTTTACCTCTTCGAATATGTACCATCCTTTCTTTTAAGCCAGCACTGGTAAAGTTGCAGTACATAGTGAAACTTATTTTTCTGGCACTTTTCAACTTGGGGCCTTTATTACTGCAGTGTTCAGTGTTCACTTTTCAAGCCATGGCTCTTTTGAAAAAAAATTCAAACTTTGAATGTCCATTTTTCTCAATGGAAATGGTGCCTTGCACCAATTTCACCAGTTAGCAATTTTTTTTCCCAAGGTGCACCACTACAAACAGATTGCATGGTCTAGTATTAGTGATTGTGATGTTTAGTGATAGAAGCAAGCCAATACTAATCAGTTTAGGTCTCTTGGTTTTGTGCCTGTGGGTTATAATGTTATTTTAAGTCTCTTCTTTGTGTCATTTTAATAATTACACCCCTGTTGCCATATTACCTTATGGCTCTTACATTTAAAAAACTATTTTTTACATAAGCGTGATGTCATAAGGCCCCACAATGTTGAATCCAGGTTACAGCAGATAACTTTGAGGAATGTTGTGGAATGTTTTTTAAGAGATGCATTGTACAAATATGACTCATGTATATTTTGGAAGCCTGAATTGAAAGTCCATTGTTACAACTGTGTAGTATTTTCAAAAATACAGGTCATTGTTCAAAAATGTTTTGCTTTTTTCTTTGAAAAGTGTACAGTACATACAGTAAGATCAGCCTTAATTTAGTTTTATTTATTGAACACTCAATTATATATTAGATTATATATTATATATTAGAAATTTGTTATAAAATAAAACAAGCTTACCATAAAATAATCTTGTCAATATAACACATAGTAGTCCAATACAATTAACACAAAAAGTTCATGTCTGATAAACAAGTGGTTTCTATAAATATTTGACCGGAATGAAAAACATAACAACAACATAAAAAAGTCATGTTCATGTTACCAGAAAAATGTGTGCAGGTGTAACATAAAAAACTAAGGTTAACCAAACATAACTTAATTTCGTGCAACCGCTTACAATAATTTTTTTATGTTTATCCCACTGATTATTTTTTTCAGTGCAATAAAGGAATATTTCATATATCAGTCTGATCTTCATTCTATCAGCAACAGTTATCACAGCTCGTACATTTTCGTTTTACACATATATGTAAGCATTGAGCCAAATTTAGTAATGCCAACATATTGAAAGAACAATGTTTGTCTCTTATATATAAAACATCTGTATATACACTGTCAGAGATACTTGTCTTTGAGTGAAGATTTAAGGTGATAGGAAATATAATTAACTGCTACTTGAATCTTTGACCCAGAGTTCAAGCTCACATATACATATATATATATATATATATATATATATATATATATATTATCTGACAATACATATAATATTGTCCATATTATATTAACATTACCACAGTGAGATGACTTTAGTCTCATGAACAACATTAGCTAATTAGTGTGAGTGCTTGTAAAAGCATTCACAGTATTGTTGTTGTAATCTTTATTATTAGTGTGAATGCTTGTAAAAGCATTCACAGTATTGTTGTTGTAATCTTTATTCTATTTTATTATTAGTGTGAATGCTTGTAAAAGCATTCACAGTATTGTTCTTCTAATCTTTATTATTAGTGTGAATGCTTGTAAAAGCATTCACAGTATTGTTCTTCTAATTAGTGTGAATGCTTGTAAAAGCATTCACAGTATTGTTGTTGTAATCTTTATTAGTGTGAATGCTTGTAAAAGCATTCACAGTATTGTTGTTGTAATCTTTAATTAGTGTGAATGCTTGTAAAAGCATTCACAGTATTGTTGTTGTAATCTTTATTATTATTATTATTATTATTATATCATATTCCGTACGTTTTTGTGCATCTATCTCCTTCAAAACCGTTCAACTTAGAAAAACCATTCAAACACCGTTAGATTCCTCTTCTTTTGGACAAGTGTGCTTCTACTTTTCTCATTTTTAACATTTATATTTTTAAAATTATTCAACTTTTTTCAACAAAAATTTCCCATGTATTTCAATGGGGAGACCCTTCAAATCCTCATTCAACTTACTCATTTTCAAACTGTATCTACTTCAACATACGTTGACATAGAGCCACCATTCAAACTTTAAAACGAAGACGAGACATTCAACTATTCAAATTGTATTTATATTTTCAATATCTGTTATACTTTTTCTTCAGTTCCAGTTTAAGTTTCATGATGTTTTTTCAGCCGTTTCAGCGTTTATAATGGGTGTGTATGGGACGGAATGTTGGGGCTAGAGTGAGACAGCTCAACTGCTAGAGTGAGAGGAGCAAAAAAATTAATCTTAAAATCTTTTTTAAAACTGCTGCTGTGTCCGCAGCGTTTGCTCTACAGGTATGATTTTACCCTCAAAACGTAGCCATCGCTGTCCTCTTTCATCCAATGTGTTTACTATTGTGCTAGGTGTTATGGTTCTTTCATAAATGTCACCAAAGCACAGCCTCCTCCCTCCAACTCCTCCATAGACTCCAATGTTAAAATGGCTCAGAAGGTTCGTTTGAAAACCAGAAGTACAGGCTGTCTTTACACTGTCACCACGTCCATATAATAAACTCCACAGGCATGAAAACTGAGAATTAGGTAGACTAGACATTGCTGCCGCTCACGGTGAAAGAATTTTGTCAATACGACTTATACTTTTCATTTGGGAGCGATTTGTTTCGGCCTGACTTTTCTGTTCATTTTAAGCAGCAAAAGTGAGGTGCATGTCTGCGTGTGTATGGAGCCATTGGGTGCAGTCACTATAGCAACCAGGCTCACACCTGCCTGCTTAACGAGCTCTCTCTCTCACTGTGCCAAGATTCATCTTAAACACTTCTCTTTCAACTGCTGCTGTGTCCACAGTGTTTGCGCTACAGCCATCATTTTACCCTCAAAACGAAGCCATCGTTGTTCTCTTTCCAACACTGTGTCTTTCAAAGCTCAGAGATGTAAAGTTTTTAAACTGTGTGGATTCAAGTGGAGGGATCACATTTTAGTCATTCAGTGATTCAAAGAATATGAATTTTTAATATTCATTCAGATGTTTTCTGACTCTAAATTTTCTTTTCTCATTACTTAGGTTTTTCTAATTTACATTTAAAACATTTTCAGCTCTTTTCCAACTTCTTCTCTGTGCTTGTCAGCTTTTAGCAGTTCAGCACTTTTGTTTTCAGGTGAAAATTTCTGTATTTTTCATCTCATTCAACATTTTAAACTTAAAATTCAGCAATTAATTCATTTCAGTGCATACATTCAGATTCAAGCATTCACACTGCAGTTTCTTCAGAAAATGCATTTTCTAGTTAGTGTGAATGCTTGTAAAAGCATTCACAGTATTGTTGTTGTAATCTTTATTATTATTATTATTATTATATATTCCGTACGTTTTTGTGCATCTATCTCCTTCAAAACCGTTCAACTTAGAAAAACCATTCAAACACCATTAGATTCCTCTTCTTTTGGACAAGTGTGCTTGTATTTTTCTCATTTATAACATTTATATTTTTAAAATTATTCAACTTTTTTCAACAAAAATTTCCCATGTATTTCAATGGGGAGACCCTTCAAATCCTCATTCAGCTTACTCATTTTCAAACTGTATCTACTTCAACATACGTTGACATAGAGCCACCATTCAAACTTTAAAACGAAGACAAGACATTCAACTATTCAACTTGTATTTATCTTTTCAATATCCGTTATACTTTTTCTTCAGTTCCAGTTTAAGTTTCATGATGTTTTTTCAGCCGTTTCAGAGTTTATAATGGGTGTGTATGGGACGGAATGTTGGGGCTAGAGTGAGACAGCTCAACTGCTAGAGTGAGAGGAGCGAAAAAATTAATCTTAAAATCTTTTTTAAAACTGCTGCTGTGTCCGCAGCGTTTCGTCTACAGGTATGATTTTACCCTCAAAACGTAGCCATCGCTGTCCTCTTTCATCCAATGTGTTTACTATTGTGCTAGGTGTTATGGTTCTTTCATAAATGTCACCAAAGCACAGCCTCCTCCCTCCAACTCCTCCATAGACTCCAATGTTAAAATGGCTCAGAAAGTTCGTTTGAAAATCAGAAGAGCAGGCTGTCTTTACACTGTCACCACGTCCATATAATAAACTCCACAGGCATGAAAACTGAGAATTAGGTAGACTAGACATTGCTGCCGCTCACGGTGAAAGAATTTTGTCAATACGACCTATACTTTTCATTTGGGAGCGATTTGTTTCGGCCTGACTTTTCTGTTCATTTTAAGCAGCAAAAGTGAGGTGCATGTCTGCGTGTGTATGGGGCCATTGGGTGCAGTCACTATAGCAACCAGGCTCACACCTGCCTGCTTAACGAGCTCTGTCTCTCACTGTGCCAAGATTCATTTTAAACACTTCTCTTTCAACTGCTGCTGTGTCCACAGTGTTTGCCCTACAGCCATCATTTTACCCTCAAAACGTCGCCATCGATGTTCTCTTTCCAACAGCATGTCTTTCAAAGCTCAGAAATATAAACTTTTTAAACTCTGTGGATCCAAGTGGACGGATCACATTTCAGTCATTCAGTGATTCAAAGAATATGAACTTTTAATATTCATTCAGATGTTTTCTGACTCTAAATTTTCTGTTCTCATTACTTAGGTTTTTCTAATTTACATTTAAAACATTTTCAGCTCTTTTCCAGCTTCTTCTGTGTGGATTTCAGCTTTTAGCAGTTCAGCACTTTTGTTTTCAGGTGCAAATTTCTGTATTTTTCATCTCATTCAAAATTTCTAACTTAAATTCAGCAATTAATTCATTTCAGTGCATACATTCAGATTCAAGCATTCACACTGCAGTTTCTTCAGAAAATGCACTTTCTAGTTATTATTATTATTATATCATATTCCGTACGTTTTTGTGCATCTATCTCCTTCAAAACCGTTCAACTTAGAAAAACCATTCAAACACCGTTAGATTCCTCTTCTTTTGGACATGACTGCTTCTATTTTTCTCATTTATAACATTTATATTTTTAAAATTATTCAACTTTTTTCAACAAAAATTTCCCATGTATTTCAATGGGGAGACCCTTCAAATCCTCATTCAACTTACTCATTTTTAAACTCCTACTACTTCAACATACGTTGACATAGAGCTACCATTCAAACTTTAAAACGAAGACAAGACATTCAACTATTCAACTTGTATTTATCTTTTCAATATCTGTTATACTTTTTCTTCAGTTCCAGTTTAAGTTTCATGATGCTTTTTCAGCCGTTTCAGAGTTTATAATGGGTGTGTATGGGACGGAATGTTGGGGCTAGAGTGAGACAGCTGAACTGCTAGAGTGAGAGGAGCGAAAAAATTAATCTTAAAATATTTTTTAAAACTGCTGCTGTGTCCGCAGCGTTTGCTCTACAGGTATGATTTTACCCTTAAAACGTAGCCATCGCTGTCCTCTTTCATCCAATGTGTTTACTATTGTACTAGGTGTTATGGTTCTTTCATAAATGTCACCAAAGCACAGCCTCCTCCCACCAACTCCTCCATAGACTCTAATGTTAAAATGGCTCAGAAGGTTCGTTTGAAAATCAGAAGAGCATGGTGTTTTTACACTGTCACCACGTCCATATAATAAACTCCACAGGCATGAAAACTGAGAATTAGGTAGACTGGACATTGCTGCCGCTCACGGTGAAAGAATTTCGTCAATAGGACCTGTACTTTTCATTTGGGAGCGATTTGTTTCGGCCTGACTTTTCTGTTCATTTTAAGCAGCAAAAGTGAGGTGCATGTCTGTGTGCGTGTGTACTGAGCCATTGGGTGCAGTTACTATAGCAACCAGGCTCACACCTGCCTGCCTAACGAGCTCTGTCTCTCACTGTGCCAATATTCATCTTAAACACTTCTCTTTCAACTGCTGCTGTGTCCACAGTGTTTGCTCTACAGCCATCATTTTACCCTCAAAACGAAGCCATCGTTCTTCTCTTTCCAACAGCATGTCTTTCAAAGCTCAGAGATGTAAACCTTTAAAAGTGTGTGGATCCAAGTGTAGGGATTACACTTTAGTCATTCAGTGATTCAAAGAATATGAACTTTTAATATTCATTCAGATGTTTTCTGACTCTAAATTTTCTTTTCTCATTTCTTAGGTTTTTGAATTTTAATTTAAAAACTTTTCAGCTATTTTCCAACTTCTTCTGTGTGAACATCAGCTTTCAAAAGTTCTGCACTTTTGTTTTCAGGTTAAAAACTCTGTATTTTCCAGCTGATTCAACATTTTTATTTTTAACTTAAAATTCAGCAATTAATTCATTTCAGTGCATACATTCAGATTCAAGCATTCACACTGCAGTTTCTTCAGAAAATGCACTTTCTAGTATTATTATTATTATTATTATTATATCATATTCCGTACGTTTTTGTGCATCTATCTCCTTCAAAACCGTTCAACTTAGAAAAACCATTCAAACACCATTAGATTCCTCTTCTTTTGGACAAGTGTGCTTGTATTTTTCTCATTTATAACATTTATATTTTTAAAATTATTCAACTTTTTTCAACAAAAATTTCCCATGTATTTCAATGGGGAGACCCTTCAAATTCTCCTTCAACTTACTCCTCTTTAAACTGTATGTACTTCCACATACGTTGACATAGATCCACCATTCAAACTTTAAAACGAAGACAAGACATTCAACTATTCAACTTGTATTTATCTTTTCAATATCTATTATACTTTTTCTTCAGTTCCAGTTTAAGTTTCATGATGATTTTTCAGCCGTTTCAGAGTTTATAATGGGTGTGTATGGGACGGAATGTTGGGGCTAGAGTGAGACAGCTCAACTGCCAGAGTGAGAGGAGCGAAAAAATTAATCTTAAAATATTTTTTAAAACTGCTGCTGTGTCCACAGCGTTTGCTCTACAGGTATGATTTTACCCTCAAAACGTAGCCATCGCTGTCCTCTTTCATCCAATGTGTTTACTATTGTACTAGGTGTTATGGTTCTTTCATAAATGTCACCAAAGCACAGCCTCCTCCCTCCAACTCCTCCATAGACTCTAATGTTAAAATGGCTCAGAAGGTTCGTTTGAAAATCAGAAGAGCATGGTGTTTTTACACCGTCACCACGTCCATATAATAAACTCCACAGGCATGAAAACTGAGAATTAGGTAGACTGGACATTGCTGCCGCTCACGGTGAAAGAATTTCGTCAATAGGACCTGTACTTTTCATTTGGGAGCGATTTGTTTCGACCTGACTTTTCTGTTCATTTTAAGCAGCAAAAGTGAGGTGCATGTCTGTGTGCGTGTGTATGGAGCCATTGGGTGCAGTCACTATAGCAACCAGGCTCACACCTGCCTGCCTAACGAGCTCTGTCTCTCACTGTGCCAAGATTCATCTTAAACACTTCTCTTTAAACTGCTGCTGTGTCCACAGTGTTTGCTCTACAGCCATCATTTTACCCTCAAAACGACGCCATCGTTGTTCTCTTTGCAACAACGTGACTTTGAAAGCTCAGACATTTAAACTTTTTAAACTGTGTAGATCCAAGTGGAGGGATCACATTTTAGTAATTCAGTGATTTAAAGAATATGAAATTTTAATATTCATTCAGATGTTTTCTGACTTTAAATTTTCTTTTGTCATTTCTTAGGTTTTTCTAATTTCCATTTAAAACATTTTCAACTATTTTCCAACTTCTTCTCTGTGGATGTCAGCTTTTAGCAGTTCAGCACTTTTGTTTTCAGGCGAAAATTTCTGTATTTTTCATCTCATTCAAAATTTTTAACTTAAAATTCAGCAATTAATTCATTTCAGTGCATACATTCAGATTCAAGCATTCACACTGCAGTTTCTTCAGAAAATGCACTTTCTAGTCTTTATTATTATATATTCCGTACGTTTTTTGGCATCTAACTCCTTCAAAACCGTTCAACTTAGAAAAACCATTCAAACACCGTTAGATTCCTCTTCTTTTGGACATGACTGCTTCTACTTTTCTCATTTTTAACATTTATATTTTTAATTTTATTCAACTTTTTTCAACAAAACTTTCCCATGTATTTCAATGGGGAGACCCTTCAAATTCTCCTTCAACTTACTCCTCTTTAAACTGTATGTACTTCCACATACGTTGACATAGATCCACCATTCAAACTTTAAAACGAAGACAAGACATTCAACTATTCAACTTGTATTTATCTTTTCAATATCTATTATACTTTTTCTTCAGTTCCAGTTTAAGTTTCATGATGTTTTTTCAGCCGTTTCAGAGTTTATAATGGGTGTGTATGGGACGGAATGTTGGGGCTAGAGTGAGACAGCTGAACTGCTAGAGTGAGAGGAGCAAAAAAATTAATCTTAAAATATTTTTTAAAACTGCTGCTGTGTCCACGGTGTTTGGTCTACAGGTATGATTTTACCCTCAAAACGTAGCCATCGCTGCCCTCTTTCATCCAATGTGTTTACTATTGTACTAGGTGTTATGGTTCTTTCATAAATGTCACCAATGCACAGCCTCCTCCCTCCAACTCCTCCATAGACTCTAATGTTAAAATGGCTCAGAAGGTTCGTTTGAAAACCAGAAGTACAGGCTGTCTTTCCACTGTCACCACGTCCATATAATAAACTCCACAAGCATGAAAACTGAGAATTAGGTAGACTGGACATTGCTGTCGCTCATCTGAAAGAATTTTGTCAATAGGACCTGTACTTTTCATTTGGGAGCGATTTGTTTCGACCTGACTTTTCTGTTCATTTTAAGCAGCAAAAGTGAGGTGCATGTCTGTGTGCGTGTGTATGGAGCCATTGGGTGCAGTCACTATAGCAACCAGGCTCACACCTGCCTGCCTAACGAGCTCTCTCTCTCTCACTGTGCCAAGATTCATCTTAAACACTTCTCTTTCAACTGCTGCTGTGTCCACAGTGTTTGCTCTACAGCCATCATTTTACCCTCAAAACGAAGCCATCGTTGTTCTCTTTCCAACAGCGTGTCTTTCAAAGCTCAGAGATGTAAAGCTTTAAAACTGTGTGGATCCAAGTGGAGGGATCACATTTTAGTCATTCAGTGATTCAAAGAATATGAACTTTTAATATTCATTCAGATGTTTTCTGACTCTAAATTTTCCTTTCTCACTTCTTAGGTTTTTCTAATTTACAATTAAAACATTTTCAGCTATTTTCCAACTTCTTCTCTGTGGATGTTAGCTTTTAGCAGTTCAGCTTTTTTGTTGTCAGGTGCAAATGTCTGTATTTTTCATCTCATTCAACATTTTTAGCTTAAAATTCAGCAATTAATTCACTTCAGGGCATACATTCAGATTCAAGCATTCACACTGCAGTTTCTTCAGAAAATGCACTTTCTAGTTAGTGTGAATGCTTGTAAAAGCATTCACAGTATTGTTCACACATATTACTATTCTCGGATTTATTATTCTTCTTCTTATTATTATGTGTGCCTATGCCAAGAGGCACACATATTACTATTCGTCGGATTTATTATTCTTATTATTATTGTGCCTATGCAAGAGCACACATATTTATTTTTTTTTTTTTTTTTTCGGATTTATTTATTATTATTATTATTCTCCAGTTTCCGCCTGAAATTTTGCAGCGAATCTCGCCCCGCAGTTTTGAGACAAGCTTCATATATGTTACCTCATTTTGTGCGGCCGGATCTGGAATGGTGTGCTATGACTTTTGGTGTTTATGAATTTTATAGTTTTTTAAATATTAATATTTTAGTGAAAATTTTCCCGCGCTCCTCTGCCAAACAGTTTTGACATTAGGGTTACATATGTTAGATCATTTTGTGCGGCTGGAGCTGGACTACTATGTTATGACTTTTGGTGTTTATAACTTTTATAGTTTTTTAAATATTAATATTTTAGTGCAAATTTAGGCCAATTCATCTTTTGGCGCCAAATAAACAGACTTCATTTGTGGTGTGTTGGCGCCATCTTTTGGTCCCATTGAAACAAATTTCAAACTTCATTTGTGGTGTGTTGGCTCTCTCTAGTGGTATGTCCGGAGTGGTACGGCCTGTCTACCCTTATTTGGGTAGCAATGACGACACTAAGCAATGACGACACTATCAACGGCGCGTCTCTTCGCTCCTCCTCCGCTTTGAAATTGACCGTAAACGTGCTTTTCTGAGACAGCGTCGCTATCTCTTTGGTGGCAACGCGTCTTTCTCCCCCTCCTCCGCTTTGGAATTGAACTTACAGGGATTTTCTGAAGTGTTTACTAAGACACCCGTAAGCTTTTACAAGGTAAGTGTATCTCTCTCCCTCTGCTTTGAAATGTAGGTTTGAAAGAGATTTTTTCGTGTGTTTCTGGGTTAGCTCTTTGTCTGGATTTCGGCACGTGCTAAAGCTAGCTAGCGGATATTGAGCATAGCTAAGCCTCTTTGGCCCTCGTTTGACATTGACTTTGAAAGGAATTTTCTATGTTTGGACGCTAATATGTACAAAATGACTGTGGTTAGACGCTGATCGGCTAATTTAAGCGTATCTGCGTCCCTCTGCTTTGAAATGTAGGTTTGAAAGAGATTTTTTCGTGTGTTTCTGGGTTAGCTCTTTGTCTGGATTTCGGCACTGTGCTAAAGCTAGCTAGCGGATATTGAGCATAGCTAAGCCTCTTTGGCCCTCGTTTGACATTGACTTTGAAAGGAATTTTCTATGTTTGGACGCTAATATGTACAAAATGACTGTGGTTAGACGCTGATCGGCTAATTTAAGCGTATCTGCGTCCCTCTGCTTTGAAATGTAGGTTTGAAAGAGATTTTTCGTGTGTTTCTGGGTTAGCTCTTTGTCT